>NC_089504.1:325268583-325637333 GCF_036850995.1 Saccopteryx leptura
CCTGGCCGGTTGGCTCAGTGGTAGAGCGTCGGCCTGGCGTGCAGGAGTTCCGGGTTCGATTCCCGGCCAGGGCACACAGGAGAAGCGCCCATCTGCTTCTCCACCCCTCTCCCTCTCCTTCCTCTCTGTCTCTCTCTTCCCCTCCCACAGCCGAGGCTCCATTGGAGCAAAGTTGGCCTGGGCACTGAGGATGGCTTCATGGCCTCTGCTTCAGGTGCTAGAATGGCTCTGGTTGCAACAGAGCGACGCCCCAGATGGGCAGAGCATCGCCCCCTGGTGGGAGTGCCGGGTGGATCCCAGTCGTGTGCATGCGGGAGTCTTGTCTGACTGCCTCCCCATTTCCAGCTTCAGAAAAATAGGGAAAAAAAAAGAAAGTATAAAAGTTTTTCTGCCTTTTTTACATTTTTCTCTGCTTTCCAAAATTTCTATATGAATGTTTTATTTATAGGTTAAGCAGATATAACAGACAAATTGATTACTCTTAATTTTTTCCCCCCTTGTTTGAACTTCACATTCTTCAATAGAAAATTGAACTAGGAGCCTGACCAGGTGATGACGCAGTGGATGGAGCATCGAACTGGGATGAGGAAGGACCCAGGTTCGAGACCCCAAGGTCACCAGCTTGAGTGCGGGCTCATCTGGTTTGAGCAAAGCTCACCAGCTTGGACCCAAGGTCACTGGCTCAAGCAATGGGTTACTCGGTCTGCTGAAGGCCCGTGGTCAAGGCACATATGAGAAAGCAATCAATGAACAACTAAGGTGTAGCAATATACAATGAAAAACTAATGATTGATACTTCTCTCTGTCCCTGTCTATCCCTCTCTCTGACTCTCTCTGTCTCTGTAAAAAGAAAATAAAGAAAGAAAGAAAGAAAATTGAAAATTGAATTAGGAAACTTCTTAGAGCTCCCTCTTTTTCTAATAGTCTTATAATGTATGAAAGTTATAACTAATTCCTTATATTTTTTTGTTTTTGTATTTTTGTATTTTTCTGAAGCTAGAAACGGGGAGGCAGTCAGACACTCTCCCGCATGCGCCCTACCGGGATCCACCTGGCATGCCCACCAGGGGGCGATGCTCTGCCCATCCGGGGCTCGCTCTGTTGCGACCAAAGCCACTCTAGCGCCTGAGGCAGAGGCCACAGAGCCATCCCCAGCGCCCGGGCAAACTTTGCTCCAGTGGAGCCTTGGCTGCAGGAGGGAAAGAGAGGCAGAGAGGAAGGAGAGGGGGAGGGGTGGAGAAGCAGATGGGTGCTTCTCCTGTGTGCCCTGGCCGGGAATCGAACCCGGAACTTCCGCACGCCAGGCTGACGCTCTACCACTGAGCCAACCGGCCAGGGCAATTCCTTATGTTTTCTATTAAGGGAAAGCTTTCAGGCAACTAAGAAAAAAAGGAAAAGGGTGTTAATAAGTAATTTGGACTGTTTGAATATTAGTAGAGAATCTGGCAATGGATCCCAAAAGGAAAAGAAAATTTTTGTCATTTAGGGAAATTTTGTTGATAAATAAAACTTATTGTTATTCTACAAATATATATATTTTTAAAATCAGTCTTGCTTCCTGTTTCCATCTAGCTCTATAACCTGTGTGGTCCATAGAAAATATAGTCAATAAAAATCAACATTGTTTACTAAGTTACTATAATTCGTGGTTGGCCATAAGTATCCTTGGTAGAGCTAATAAAGTTAATGTTCAACTGGTTATGAGAAAAGAAACACCACCGTATTTAATATACCTCTTTTCCTACTCTGATTCCAACAACCATGATACAGCATGGGTTTGGGGTTTTTTTAGTTGGTTTTAGGGGTATTCTTTTTTAAAAATGTCAGCTTTAAAAAAATAGCCTTATTTCCCTTTCTGAAAGAAAGGATTTTCCACAGTTCCTCTTTTTAAATGAGTTCTTTTGAAATGGATGGTGATACAAAGTTAAAACCCATAATTGCATGATCAACCCCAATGTTGGTAGTATATAGAAGCATTTGGCAACCTGTGACTCAACCATTCTCTCAGGTAGGGAAAAAGTCACCCCTGAAACTTAACCTAAACTACATGTCCTGAGATGTGTTGGTTTGTAATTTAGGGAGCCCACTATTCCCATTGCTTGTTCAGGAAGGGTAAGGTGAAGGAAATTGACTTAGGCAAAGAGAACCAATTCACCTTTGACAGGGAGGAGTAATAACCAGAGTGAGGAACATGTGTGTGGCCTGTGCCAGAGGAGGCATTCATTGTTGGACTTGTATTCCAGACTCCACCCCGGATGAAAAGATCCCTGTGTAGCAGTCATAGTCCTCAGACTATGCCTCACCTACCATGGTTCTTGATTGCTTAGCAAGTGACAGCCATGTATCAGGGAGGGAAAATTCTTTTTCTGTTGCATCCTATACGCCTACTTCTCTTTCTCCTCCTGATCCCACACCACCTCCAACACGCATCCTTACACACCTACCCCCTTTGCTGTCTCTCTTTTCTTACTGTCTTCTTGCTCCAGAGCCTAGCATGTTGGTTAACAGGACCACAGAGGTTTGGCAGGTATTGGGGGGCTTCTCAACAAAATCTGGCTCCTTTGAACCTATCGTTCTTCATTGCAACCTCAGATAAATAGGCCCCATGAGACAGGAGATAGATTATGTTATACATGGTATTCTGATGATTCTGTGTTATCGTGTTGATATGCAAATTAGTTGTATCCTGTGGGGTTTAACGCTCTGGTGTGTTAGAGTCTTATGATAAGCTTTTCTGTACCTTTCATTTGAATTCAGATTTGGCATCTGTGTTTCAGTAATATCTATTATTTCTTCTAGCCTCTGTAAAGCCTGCAATATATAAGGTCTACCGGAAAGTTCTGTCCGTTTCTATCACAAGTTTCGACATGTAAGCACATGTTTATTTGGAGCATGTGTGCCTCTCTATTTTTATCACTTAATGTATACATACTGACGTAGCAAATTAACTAAAACAAAGTTGATTCACATTAGTCTTATGTGTGAAGCGATAGTGTACCCATGGCTACTGATAAAGTTTATTTATGCCACTGTAATTTTTACGAATTTCAACAAGGAAGAAATGCTACAGAGGCATGTCTGTCGCATCCACCATATTCCCCGGACTTAGCACCCTCCGACTATCACTTGTTTTTGTCCTTACAAAATTTTTTGAAGGGCAAAAAATTCAAAAATGAAGAAGATAGGCCCTGGCCGATTGGCTCAGTGGTAGAGCGTCAGCCTGGTGTGCAGAGGTCCCGGGTTCGATTCCTGGCCAGGGCACACAGGAGAAGCACCCATCTGCTTCTCCACCCCTCCCCCTCTCCTTCCTCTCTGTCTCTCTCTTTCCCTCCCGCAGCGAGGCTCCATTGGAGCAAGGATGGCCCGGGCGCTGGGGATGGCTCCTTGGCCTCTGCCCCAGGCGCTGGAGTAGCTCTGGTCGCAAAAGAGTGACACCCCGGAGGGGCAGAGCATCGCCCCCTGGTGGGCAGAGCGTCACCCCCTGGTGGGCGTGCCAGGTGGATCCCGGTCGGGCGCATGCGGGAGTCTGTCTGACTGTCTCTCCCCATTTCCAGCTTCAGAAAAATACCAAAAAAAAAAAAATGAAGAAGATATCAAACAAGCACTGGTTCAATTTTTCACATCAAAAGATAAAACATTTTTCAAAAGTAGGATATACAGCCCTGGCTGGTTTGGCTCAGTGGTAGAGCGTCGGCCTGGCGTGTGAAAGTCCCAGGTTCAATTCCCGACCAGGGCACACAGGAGAGGCGCCCATCTGCTTCTCCACCCCTCCCCCTCTCCTTCCTCTCTGTCTCTCTCTTCCCCTCCCACAGCTGAGGCTCCATTGGAGCAAAAGATGGCCCGGGCACAGGGGATGGCTCCTTGGCCTCTGCCCCAGGCGCTAGAGTGGCTCTGGTTGCGACAGAGCGACGCCCCAGATGGGCAGAGCATCGCCCCCTGGTGGGCATGCCGGGTGGATCCTGGTCGGGCGCATGCGGGAGTCTTACTGCCTCCCCGTTTCCAGCTTCAGAAAAATACAAAAAAAAAAAAAAAAAAGGATATACAAATTGCCCTCACGTTGGCAAGAAATCATTAATAATAATGGCAATTATATTATTTAATAAAGTTTATTGACGGTAAGAAAAATTTTTATTTTGTTTTATTCCACAAATGGACAGAACTTTCCGGTAGACCTTATACTAATAATGTTCTGTCACACCTGCCTTGAGGGCCAGCTCACATGTAAGCTGTTATAGGTTTTCAAAATTATAAAATAAATAGGCAGTTCCTTGTTTGTTTTTGTCATTTTGGACCATTCAGAAGTTTTTCAAGAAGAGGTATGGTCATCTGACCAGGTGGTTGCGCAGTGGATAGAGCATAGGCCTGGGACACAGAGGACCCAAGTTCAAAACCTTGAGGTTGCCAGCTTGAGCATGGGCTCATCTGACTTTAGGGCAGGCTCACCAGCTTGAGCACAGAGTTGCTGGCTTGAAGTGGGATCATAGACATGACCTCATGGTCTCTGGCTTGAACAAGGGGTGACTGGTTTGGCTGGAGCCCCCCAGTCTAGGCACATATGAGAAAGCAATCAATGAACAACTAAGGTGCTACAACAAAGAATTGGTGCTTTTCATCTCTCTCCCTTCCTGTCTTTCTGTCCCTATATGTCCCTCTTTGTGTCTCTGTCCTGTCTCTTGCTAAAAAAAAAAAAAAAAGAAGAAGAAGAAGAGATACGGTCATATAAATAAAAATTTGATCCAGGATGTTATTGATGTAATGTTTATGAGTAAATGTGCACATACTGTATTTGCTCAAAGACTTTTAGCATGGGTTGTATTTTCTTTTTCTTCATATAAAATAAAATGAGGGTGAATCACCTAGAGCATGATACATATAGCAGATGACCATTTTAAACCCCTCCTTCCTTCCACCTATCCTTTCTCTCTGTCCTTCCTATTTCCTCTACTTACAGGTTGTAGATGAGCATGAGAGTGTGGAACAGAGTCGGCGAGCACAAGCTGAGCCGATCAACCTGGACAGCTGTCTCCGTGCTTTCACCAGCGAGGAGGAGCTAGGGGAAAACGAGATGTACTACTGCTCCAAGTGTAAGACCCACTGCTTGGCAACCAAAAAGCTGGATCTCTGGAGGCTTCCCCCCATCCTGGTATGTTCCAGTCCTACTTTGAGAGAGTGAGAGTCTGGCAAAAAGGGAAGAAGCCATGAACAGATAGTTTTTGTTATTTTTGAAAATAAAATCCTCCCCACAGCAGTGCTTATTAACATGTTGGCTGTGTCAGGTTTTTATGTTGTACACAGAGATGAATTTTTCTACAGATAGTTGCTAGTTCCTGCTCTATAGGAAAGAGCATACAGCCTAAAAGGAAAGAAAAGTCAGACCAGTAACTGCCAATCATCACAGTATGTAAGAAGGGTCACAAGTGGCTCTGGCCAGGTTATTCAGTGGATAAAGCATCATCTCAGAGTGTGGAAGTTGCAGGTTTGATCTCCAGTCCGGGCACATACAAGAAGTAGTCAATGGGCCCTGGCCGGTTGGCTCAGTGGTAGAGCATCGGCCTGGCGTGCAGAAGTCCCGGGTTTGATTCCCGGCCAGGGCACACAGGAGAAGCGCCCATCTGCTTCTCCACCCCTCCCCCTCTCCTTCCTCTCTATCTCTCTCTTCCCTTCCTGCAGCCGAGGCTCCATTGGAGCAAAGATGGCCCGGGCGCTGGGGATGGCTCCTTGGCCTCTGCCCCAGGCGCTAGAGTGGCTCTGGTCACAACAGAGCACGCCCCGGAGGGGCAGAGCATTGCCCCCTGGTGGGCGTGCCGGGTGGATCCCGGTCGGGCGCATGCGGGAGTCTTTCTGACTGTCTCTCCCCGTTTCTAGCTTCAGAAAAATACAAAAAAAAAAAAAAAGAAGAAGAAGAAGTAGTCAATGAGTGCCCAACTGGATGGAGCAACTAGGTGGAACAGCAAGTTGATGCTTCTTTCTTTCTCTCTCTCTTTCTCTCTCTCTCAAATCAATGGAAATTTTTTTTTAAGAAGAGGTCACAAGTAGTACAACCTGGTAAATTGGAACTTTGGAAGAAAATGAAAGCACTCTGGCTCTAAGCAGAGAGGAAGCTTTAGGCTCATCCTCAGTGGACTATAGAAAAGCAACTGAGCCTGGAGCCTCAGCTCCGCTTTGCTTACTCACATGGGCCCCGCACACTGCTGAGCTCAGTGTGTACAGGAGCACACAGGTGCAGTGGGGCTTATGTGTTCTTTTGAATTTGGTTTACTTCTGCCTTCTCCTTTCGTGGATTAGGGAGGTTTATTATTTGTCAGGAGAGTTTGAAGTGGCAAATCTTCCTGTTCACTTAAGAAAGCTTTTTCCTTAAGGGTGGAAATATCATAACGGGCTCATCTGGTTTGAGCAAAAGCTCACCAGCTTGGACCCAAGGTTGCTGACTCAAGCAAGGGGTTACTCAGTCTGCTGAAGGCCCACGGTCAAGGCACATATGACAAAGCAATCAATGGACAACTAAGGTGTCAAAATGCGCAAGGAAAAACTAATGATTGATGCTTCTCATCTCTCCGTTCCTATCTGTTTGTCCCTATCTATCCCTCTCTCTGACTCTGTCTCTGTAAAAAAAAAAAAGAAAGAAAGAAAAGAAAACGAAACCCTGGCCAGATGGCTCTGTGGTAGAGCATTGGCCTGGTGTGTGAATGTCCCAGGTTCAATTCCCGGCCAGGGCACACAGGAGAAGCACTCATCTGCTTCTCCACCCCTTCTCTCGCTTCTCTCTCTCTTTCTCTCTCTCTCTCTCTCTCTTTCTCTCTCCACCACCCCCACCCCTGCAGCCATGGCTCAGTTGGAGTGAGTTGGCCCCAAGTTCTGAGGATGGTTCCATGGCCTTCGCCTCAGGCACTAAGAAGAACTCGGTTGCTGAGCAACACCTCAGATGGGCAGAGCATTGCCCCATAGTGGGTGGGCTTGCTGAGTGGATCACGGTCGGGGCACATGCGAGAGTCTGTCTCTGCCTCCCCTTCTCTCACTGAATTAAAAAAAGAAAGAAAGCCTGACCTGTGGTGGCGCAGTGGATAAAGCGTCGACCTGGAAATGCTGAGGTCGCCGGTTCGAAACCCTGGGCTTGCCTGGTCAAGGCACATATGGGAGTTGATGCTTCCAGCTCCTCCCCACCTTCTCTCTCTGTCTCTCTCTCCTCTCTCCCATTCTGTCTTTCTCCTCTCTAAAATTAATTTAAAAAAAAATTTAAAAAAAAAAAAAGAAAGAAAGAAAACAAGCCAAAAAGTAGGGAGATTCTTATGCTCTTCAGCATTCCCTGGTAGCCATCAGGATATGGTAAGAAAGGAAAGCCCTCTTATCAGAGATTGGGTAAGTTTCATCTAGAAATCATCCTGCCTCTCAAAAAAAAAACCTCCATTTTTCTTCAAAACATTCAGGAGAGTCTTCTATGAGAGTATTTATTAATGAATTTTTATGATACTAGAGAGAGGTAGAAGTCAGTGTGGGTCACAAACCCAGAAAGCAGAGGATTACATGCAAGTATAGGTTCCAAGGATGTTGAAACTTAGAGAGTTTTGGATATTCAGAGGCTATGAAATTAGGGAGATTACCTTTAGCCATATAGCTAAAGGGCGGTGGCACTGCTGATAACTGTGTTTCATAATAAGATATATTCTTTCTAAAAACCTGTTGTATGTTCTTGGACATTCACATGTGTTAGACTTGGGGTTTTTGAGGATTTTTGTGTTTTTTTATTTTTATTTTTATTGATTTTAGGAAGAGAGGAAGGGAGTGAACAGGAGAGACAGGAATATTAGTTCCCTCCTGTACATGCCCTGACCATGGATCAAACCAGCAACCTCTGCTCTTTGGGTCGAGCCATCTGGCCAGGGTTTCGTTTTCTTTTCTTTCTTTTTTTTTTTTACAGAGACAGAGAGAGTCAGAGAGAGGGATAGATAGGGACAAACAGACAGGAACGGAGAGATGAGAAGCATCAATCATTAGTTTTTCCTTGCGCATTTCGACACCTTAGTTGTTCATTGATTGCTTTGTCATATGTGCCTTGACCGTGGGCCTTCAGCAGACTGAGTAACCCCTTGCTTGAGTCAGCAACCTTGGGTCCAAGCTGGTGAGGTTTGTTTTTTGTTTTTTTTTAATCTTTTTTTTCTTTATTCATTTTTAGAGAGGAGAGAGAGGGGGAGAGAGAGAGAGAGACAGAGAGAGAGAAGGGGGGGAGGAGCTGGAAGCATCAACTCCCATATGTGCCTTGACCAGGCAAGCCCAGGGTTTCGAACCGGCAACCTCAGCATTTCCAGGTCGATGCATTATCCACTGCGCCACCACAGGTCAGACCAAGCTGGTGAGCTTTTGCTCTAACCAACTGAGCTATCTGGCCAGGGCAAATTGGGTTTGGGGTGTGTGTGTAAATTTTGTATCTTCGGCCCTGGCCAGTTGGCTCAGTGGTAGAGCGTTGGCCTGGCGTGCAGAAGTCCCGGGTTCGATTCCCAGCCAGGGCACATAGGAGAAGCGCCCATTTGCTTCTCCACCCCCCCCCCTCCTTCCTCTCTGTCTCTCTCTTCCCCTCCCGCAGCCGAGGCTCCATTGGAGCAAAGATGGCCCGGGCGCTGGGGATGGCTCCTTGGCCTCTGCCCCAGGCGCTAGAGTGGCTCTGGTCTCAACAGAGCGATGCCCCAGAGGGGCATCGCATCGCCCCCTGGTGGGCAGAGCATCTCCCCCGTGTCGGGTGGATCCCGGTCGGGCGCATGCGGGAGTCTAACTGTCTCTCCCCGTTTCCAGCTTAAGAAAAAAGAAAAAAGAAAAAAAAAATTTTGTATCTTCAGATCCTTTTAACCCAAGTGTGTTCTACCTTTTCTTCTCCAGATTATTCACCTTAAACGATTTCAATTTGTAAATGGCCGATGGATAAAATCACAGAAAATTGTTAAGTTTCCTCGTGAAAGCTTTGACCCTAGTGCTTTTTTGGTACCAAGAGACCCGGCTCTTTGCCAGCAGAAACCACTCACACCCCTGGGGGATGACCTCTCTGAGACCAGGGTTCTGGCAGGAGAGGTGAAGAAAGTGGAAGCCCAGAACTCAGCTGGGGACGAAGACATGCTCCTGAGCAAGAGCCCGTCCTCACTCAGCACAAACATCGTCAGTAGCCCTAAAGGTGAAGAAGCCCAGTTGTCACCCCGAGGGAGCTTTCCTCGGAGCCCTGTAGACCTCATGTCTCCCTCTCTTCCACTCTAGAACAACAGCTCAATGAGATGAAACAAACTTACCTAGAATCAGACCTATCTAGATTTGAACTGTGTGACTTTTAGCAACAGATACAGCCTCCCTAGATCTGTTTTTTATTTGTAAAATGGAGATAATACTGAGTTCACAGAGGAGAAGTATTTCATATGTCAGGAGTGAAGCATGCCACGTAATGCCTGACATACGGTGAACATGAGTGGTAGTTGTCATTTTGTTCTCTTACGGTGCAGCTTCTTAGTGTGTGGTCTGGGAACTCCTATAGAGTCCAGGAGACCCTTTCTAGAGACCTAGAGGATCAGAACTATTTTCACAAAAATACTAAGACAGTATTGACCTTTTAACTGTCATTCTCTACACTTGTACAGTGAAGTCGGAGCCAGCATGATGTGATGATATGGTCAATGAGATATGTGCCTGTAGTTTTAGATTCCTCAGATTTAATTTCTTATATAGTAAATATTGATATAACACATACAACAAAAGTTCTAGAAGTCATCAACCTAAATGATTTGACCTAAATCACCTTTCTACTATTTTCTAAGTTTCTACATAATAATTTACATTTTAGGTCATTGCTACATTTTCAGGGCTTGGCATTGAGGAAGACAAGAATGTAAATTATTGGCTACATAATAGAAAATAAAAAGTAGCCAGCCAGGACTACTCAGTCTTTACCTTCATGTATACACTTGTGAAGGGAGCCTAAGAGTTAATTAACACTTGGTGGCTGGTTTAACTTGTGGCATTTGGATTTTATGAACCTTTCCTTCTCCCTTTGACAGGTTCACCTTCTTCATCAAGAAAAACTGGAACCAGCTGTCCCTCCAGTAAAAACAGCAGCCCTAACAGCAGCCCACGGACTTTAGGGAGGAACAAAGGGAGGCTCCGGCTACCCCAGATTGGCAGCAAAAATAAACTGTCGAGTAGTAAGGAGAACTTGGATGCCAGTAAAGAAAATGGGGCTGGGCAGGTTTGTGAGCTGGCTGATGCCTTGAGCCGAGGGCACTTGCTGGGTGGCAGCCAGCCTGAGCTGGTCACCCCTCAGGACCATGAAGTAGCTTTGGCCAATGGATTTCTTTATGAACACGAGACATGTGGCAATGGCTACAGCAATGGTCAGCTTGAAAACCACAGTGAAGAAGATAGCACCGATGACCAAAGAGAAGAGATTTATGTTAAGCCTATTTATAATCTATATGCAATTTCGGTGAGTGGTTTGTTGTGTGGTTTTCAGAATGATCAGCATTTTTCAGTGGTTTGTTTGGTTGGTCATCTCTATTCACCCATCATTTTTTTTTTCAGGGCTTCTTTATTTACTAGGCATTGAGCTTGGTGGTAGACAAAGTTAGCAGTACGTATCTTGACCTTTTGGATAAAACCGAAGATGCTCACAGTTATATAGAAGGTAGTCATGTAATCATTATAACTGAGTCACAGGTTCAGGTTGTTCACAATTATGTGTTCCTAAGGAATGTTTGCTTTCTAAAAAACAATTACAGCCTGACCTATGGTGGCACAGTATATAGACCATCAACTTGGAATGTTATAGTCACTGGTTTGAAAGCCTGGGCTTGCCCAGTGGAGGCACAAACAAAAAACAATCAATGAAAAACTAATGTGGGCCCTGGCTGGTTGGCTCAGCGGTAGAGCGTCGGCCTAGCGTGCGGAGGACCCGGGTTCGATTCCGGCCAGGGCACACAGGAGAAGCGCCCATTTGCTTCTCCACCCCTCTGCCGCGCTTTCCTCTCTGTCTCTCTCTTCCCCTCCCGCAGCCGAGGCTCCATTGGAGCAAAGATGGCCCGGGCGCTGGGGATGGCTCTGTGGCCTCTGCCTCAGGCGCTAGAGTGGCTCTGGTCGCAATATGGCGACGCCCAGGATGGGCAGAGCATCGCCCCCTGGTGGGCAGAGCATCGCCCCTGGTGGGCGTGCCGGGTGGATCCCGGTCGGGTGCATGCGGGAGTCTGTCTGACTGTCTCTCCCTGTTTCCAGCTTCAGAAAAATGAAAAAAAAAAAAAAAAAAAAAAAGAGGGAAAAAAAACTAATGTGAAGCAACTACAATCTCTCTCTCTTCCTCTCCCTCCCTCTCTCTCCAATAAATAAAATCTTTTTTTAAATAAATAATAACTACAATGATAAAATATTTAGATTTGGAGCTTTTGAATTTTAAATTTTGCTTTTTGTTTTGTTTTTGGGAAAAGGTAGATGATTCTAAAACTTTCCTTCTTAACTAAGTGATTAGTGTTTTCTTTCAGATACTAGTGCTATCCCCTGGCTAGAGTTCTGTTACCTCCTAATATACCTCCACTTTCTTCTCTTACAGTGCCATTCAGGAATTCTGGGCGGGGGCCATTACGTCACTTATGCCAAAAACCCAAACAGCAAGTGGTATTGTTACAATGACAGCAGCTGTAAGGTAAATATCCCCAATATTTGAATTAAAGAAATGGAAATGTCAACAATTCTGGGGGCGTATTTGTTGAAATAATGGACTTTCTCCTAAAGGGGAATAGATATGTCTGTTAGAAGCAGTATATAGATGCCTCTAGTGTAAAGGAACAGAAATGATGGGCAGAGGAGAAACTGAAAACGTGTAGTAAAGGGAGGAAAAGACTGGTTAGTGAGACAGTTCTTGTTTTTTGAGCTATTGGAATTTGATGTGGGTCTTTGGTCATTTTTTTTAACTTATCTGTAGTCAGAATATTTTCCCTAAAACAAAAACTGAAAATAATGGGGCTTATTTTAGGGGTAGGTGTGAGACAGCCAAAGTATTAAGCTAATTGGAAGCAAATAGTTTTAGTAATTAAAGAGGGTTGGTCTTCCCCTTCCTGGTAAGGATTAAGAGCCAGCAGAGTGATGGCTTTTTTATTAATGGCTTTTCTTGTCCCTTCAGGAACTTCACCCTGATGAGATTGATACCGACTCTGCCTATATTCTTTTCTATGAGCAGCAGGGGATAGACTATACACAATTTCTGCCAAAGATTGATGGCAAAAAGATGGCAGACACAAGCAGCATGGACGAAGACTTTGAGTCTGATTACAAAAAGTACTGTGTGTTACAGTAAAGCTATCACTCTGGCTGCAAGACAGGCTGGTGGTGAGGGAGATGACTCCCTGTAGCTAACATTTGGCAAAAGCATCTCTGAAAGGCAAGCTAAACATAGTTATTTTATCCCGCAAACATGAAGCACAAAGTAAATCCTAATTAAAATGGCAGTTAACATAAGAGGAGTGATAATTTTGTTTGAAAGTGTCTCACACAAGTTCTCTGGGAGAGAACTTTCAGGCAGAGTCCACCATTAGCCTGTAAACAAAAAGATTTGGCACCAGCCACCTGGGACCAAATAAGAACTAAATTGTGCTTGTCCAGTTATGAACAAACATGTAGTGAGTATAGTGTTTACCAATAATCATAACAAAATACTAAGAAGTTCCTTGGAGTCAAAACAAAAAATTATAGTGTTGTCTGGGGACGACATGATATGCTACCTCCTTTTTCCTGAAGTTTTATTCCATTATATTGACAAGATGGGGAAAGCAAGCTCCTGAAGGTGTGCAAAGGGTTCTTATGGCATGGACACAGATGTTTCCAGTTATTTGTTAACTCATTTCCCCACTCTTTATGTCTTTCTTGGTTTTTGTTCTTGTCTTCTGTTCTTGTTTGAGACACAACCCGCTGTGGTGGCAGAGCCATGTGTAGTAGTCGGTCAGTCTGAAAGGGAGAATCTCTTCAGAGCTGTGTGCCTTCTACCCTGGACCTTGGTTGGGAGACCCTATAAAGAAAAAAAGCATCCTGGGAAGTCCAGCTAAAATGGTCCTCCAGATAAAGGCATCTTACTTTGGAGGATACAGTAAGTGTCCTCGAAAATGTTTCTCCCTCAGAAAGAATGTTTTCCACCTCCACTGCTGAGTGTAATAGGGTAGTTGCCAATGTTTGCACCATCCTTTCTAGCACATGTTGCACAAAGAGCTTCTGAGAGGGAAAATGGCATCAAAGCTAAATGGTGTTTCACAGTGAGTGGTTATTTTACTTTGTTTTGCACTTTAAAGAAAGAGACTACATACAAATGAACTTTTTCAAACTTGTTCATATTTGATGGCTATAAGGGCTATAAATTAACCTGAATGGGGTATTTTCCCCCGTCATATGAAGTTTAAAAACAAAACACATCCAAAACATTGATAGTGTGTATTTTTAATGAAATGGGTGGTTTTAGAAGTAAGCTTCTCTTTTGTTTTGTTTAGTTTGGTTTAGTTTAGTTTTGTTTGCATGTCCACTTATTTTTTATTTTGGTGTTTGTCTTTTTAATTTCACAGTAGTGGTCATCAAAAGTTATGTTTCTTTACTCACTTTATTTTTCTTCTGATAATTCAAGACTGGAACAAAAATATAAATGTTATTTATTTCAGGCAGGATTTTTTTTTCTTATGTTGTTTTAAAATATATATTCAAAGTAAATATATTACTTTTTGTTCAGTGTTTTTGTATTCATCTGGACTCTGGAAGTTGGTTCTCATTAATTGTCAGATCCTATTACCTTTCCTTCCTTATAGACAATAGGTACCAATGTAATTAAGCATTTGTGTTCTGATATCTGAGGCCAGTTACTATCCAGTTCTTCTTATAGCACTTGAAAAGGTTGTCTTAAATGGCTTCCTAGGTTGAAACCCTATTCAGAACACTATAATTGCAAGTAGGAAGGAATGGCCTAAATAGTATAATGTGATGAAGTCAGACAAATGCACACTTTACAGTTTCATGATTTTCAATATATAAAATCTGTCCATTCCTACCTGGACAAGTCCCATGAAAAAATGGAAGATTTCAAGTCATTTCTTTACAGATGTCTTATTTAAACAGGTAGCACAATCTACTAATATTATTTGATCTATGTTTGTTATATTGGTTGTAATTAATTTTTTTTCATGACTAGCAGAAAATTTATTAAGTTAACTATTTACTACGTTCACCTTGTAAATTATTGTATAAACTTGTTGACAATGCACTGACTTTAGAAAGATGTTAATGTACATAAATAGAGTGTAAATAAAATAGTGTTGATGTACTGAAATATGAACTGTATAAAAAAGTATTGGTAATTATATATGGAGTGTACCTGTTTATCTGTAACTATTATCCAAACAAATTAAACACTGTGGATGCATCTATGTGCTGTTATTCCTCTATACAAGTAAACACTGAAAAGGTCAAATTATTTAGCCTTTCCCTCTGTGATCCTGTTTTAATTCCATAAATTGAATAATACCTAGTCAAAGTATTGTTCGAAACTGTTGGAGATAGAACAGGATACCTGCACTGACCAGGTAAATTGGCTTAAACATGGCTCACATCCCTGTTAGGAAGTTAATATTTGAAAGGCATTGAAGGGGACAGGGGAAAGGGCAGAGAGCAGGTGGCAAACTGAGAATTAATGAGGAGGTCTTACAGTAGTTTCATGCAGATTAGGAGATAAGGTGAAAAAGAGTTAAGACCTCTCATTTCTAGGGAGTGCTGAGAAACTAGGATGTCCCTGGTTGTCTCTCTGGGAGGTCTCCAAAGAAGCAGGCAGCAACATTGAGGAGGGTCAGACATTGAGAGCTCTGAGTCCTTCACCCTCAGCCTCTGTTTGCTTACCTTTAAAATTAGAATGCCTACCTGTCAGGCTTATCTTAACTGAAATATATAAATGCATGGCAGTTTCATGGGAAGTGCTCAATGCATGTGAAATTCTATTCCAATGAGATTCAATCCTCTTTTGCAAAGAGGTGGGGTTTTTTTTAATTCCCTTGTTATACTGATGCTTAAAGAATTTAATAGTTCTCTGCTGACGTTCTCCAAAGACAGGAATACACATTAAAAATGTGTAGACTGAAACACATTGAATCAGCAGCAATTGTAGCTTATTTAAGGAAACAAACAGAAAAAGGATCCAAAAAGTCATCAGGAAGTACATCTTCTAAAGTACAGCCTGTGTTTCTGGCTTTTTAAAAGGCAACCTTGCCTGACCAGGCGGTGGCGCAGTGGATAGAGCGTCAGACTGGGACAGGGAGGACCCAGGTTCAAAACCCTGAGGTCACTGGCTTGAGTGGGGGCTGACCAGCTTTAATGGGGGATCGCATAGACATGACCCCATGGTCACTGGCTCAAACCCAAAGGTCTCTGGCTTGAGCAAGGGTTCACTCACTCTGCTGTAACACCCCAATCAAAGCACATATTAGAAAGCAATCAATGAACAACTAAATTGCCACAATGAAGAATTGATGCTTCCCATCTCCCTTCCTGTCTGTCTGTCCCTATCTGTCCCTCTCTCTGACTCTCTGTCTCTGTCAAAAGAAAAAAAGAGGCCCTGGCCGGTTGGCTCAGCGGTAGAGCGTCGGCCTAGCGTGCGGAGGACCCGGGTTCGATTCCCGGCCAGGGCACACAGGAGAAGCGCCCATTTGCTTCTCCACCCCTCCGCCACACTTTCCTCTCTGTCTCTCTCTTCCCCTCCCGCAGCCAAGGCTCCATTGGAGCAAAGATGGCCCGGGCGCTGGGGATGGCTCTGTGGCCTCTGCCTCAGGCGCTAGAGTGGCTCTGGTCGCAACATGGCGACGCCCAGGATGGGCAGAGCATCGCCCCCTGGTGGGCAGAGCTTCGCCCCTGGTGGGCGTGCCGGGTGGATCCCGGTCGGGCGCATGCGGGAGTCTGTCTGACTGTCTCTCCCCGTTTCCAGCTTCAGAAAAAAAAGAAAAAAAAAAAAAAAGAAAAGCAACCTTAGGCCCTGGCAGGTCTGTTCAGTGGTAGAGTGTTGACCCAGTGTCCCTGGTTCAATTTCTGGTCAGGGCACAGAGGAGATGTGACCATCTGCTTCTTCCCCCTACTTCTCTCTCTTTCTCTCTTCCCCCCCCCCTTCTGCAGCCATGGCCCAATTGATTTGGTCACTAAGGATGGCTCCATGGAACCTCCACCCCAGGCACTAAAAATAGCTTGGTTAAGGACATGGCCCCAGATGGGAGTTGCCAAATGGATCCCTGTTGGGTCATATGTGGGAGTCTGTATCTCAATCTCCCCTACTCACTAAGAAAATGGGGGGGCCAGCTTATGGAGATGGGTAAGCATTTTGTTTCTTGTTTCTGACTGGCCCTGTAAATTGAGAGAGGTCTTCAGTCTCCCAACCTTGCAGGCTAAGGATGGCAGTTCTACATGGAATCTCCACCACTTGGTGGCATTGTTCACTGTGGCTTCCTTAATGGCAGATCCCATTGAATTGGAGCAAGTAAATGAATTGCCACATTTCTCCCACTATTTTAAAGATGAAATAGAATTTTCCTAGGCCAGAGCCAGAATATGTAGCTTAAGAAACAAAGATCCCAGTTTTCCTTGATGATGTACCAGGAGGTTCCTTAGTATTAAAATCACAAAGTCAAAAATGCACATACTTTTATGACCAGAGACCCATACAAGACAATGATTAAAAGGCTCTCTTTAGATTTAGCCAACTTCCTGAACAATGGAAAGCAAGATATTAAATAAGAGTGCAAGAGCTGCAAACTCAGAGGTTTGTAGGGACCAGGTTGGGAACAGTATAAGAGAAGCAGATCTAGCCGTGCAGGAGAATGGGGACTAGAAGAGACTAGGTGAGTTCTAGGGCCCACATTCATCTAAAGGCTCCATCTAATCATTGCCATACAGGAGTGTGGACACCAGTGCTACCGAATCTTTTGTCCCCTTAAGAGGAACTGGAAATCCAGATATTAATACAAAATACCAATTTAGAAATGTTGGCAATTAGCTTATTTTATTTACTTATAGATTTTATTTCTTGATTTTTAGAAAGGGAAGAGAGAGAAGGGAGAAGCAGGAAGCATCAACTCATAGTAGTTGCTTCCTGTATGTGCCTTGACCAGCCAAGCCCAGGGTTTTGAACCAGAGACCTCAGCATTCCAGGTTGATGCTCTATTCACTGCACCACTTCAGGTCAGGTGGCAATTAGTTTTTTTTAAAGGTTAAACATTGCACTGTCCAAATAAAACTATCTGCAAGCCAGATACAAGCCACCAGTTTATGCCCTCTGGTAAGTAAAAGGGACATGGACTTTGAGCCCATTACTTCAGAGGTCAGATTATAGTTCTGCTGTTACAACAGTTGTTAGCTAAAATAACTTCCTTAGACTGAGATTTCTCATGCCATTTCAAATGCCACTTCAAAAGGATATAAGGAATAGGTAATAGGTGTACATAGCCACAGAAACCACAGACCTATTTGTACTCAATAATACACCTCTTCAGTACTCAACAGTATTCTCCCTCATCAACTAGGGAAACAGCACAGGTATACTGTAACAATATTGTTATGATCAAGTTCATTATCACCCAGAAGGATCAGGAGATGCCTGTGGTCCTCAGAAGCTGTTATAGTCCCAATTTTAGGGCAGCCATGACACCCAGAAGGTATAGTTAACATGTGAGCACGTTACAAGTAAAAACTTTGTGCTAGATTCTCTGGCAGTAGCAGTTCCTAACCTGACAATTCATCAGTATCATAAAATGTGCTTGTTAAATGTGCCGATGCCAGGGTCCCACCCATCATCATATTACACCTGTGTTCTGTGCCCATCTACACCCAGATCTATGAGCTCATCTTTTCATGAAGTCCAAAAATCTGCATTTTAATAAGTTCCTCACAGGAGAGCTTTGGTAACCAGCTTGCATTTATGGAAGCCACTGCTCCAGGGAATGAGTTCTTTCTTCCAGTCCAATTAGGGATAGATGAAAACCATATGCACACATGTAAGGAGGAGTCATGGTAACCAGAGCTCCCCCGATACAGTTGTCTCTAATGAAGTGCTGATTGAGGATATGAGACAGTAGGCTGTTGACTAAGTACTTAGGGAAAACCAGACGGGAAGGGAAGTGAGCTGCACCATGAAGCAAGATCAGAGTTTTGTTGTCAGAAGCATGCAGAAGAGTGGCAGTTTAAACAGACATGGGAGCAGAGGTGGTGTGATGCAGGGACTGTAGGCCTGTTTGAGCTGAGTTGAAGGTGTACAAGGAGCATAGAAGAGAAAAGCAGGCCGAAACCCTGTTGTGAAGGCTTTTGGATGTCAGACCAGTTATAATGGAAGTGTTTTACATTGCCAAGTATCTTGGTATGATGGTGAAATGTTTTCATATAGTTTCTATAACTACACGCTAATCTAAGACCATTTTATTATAAACAAATTTTTGTTTGTTGTAAACTTTTTTTCATGCACACAATCCACATTTGCTAAAATTTCTCTTGGTAATGAACTTTGGGTCTTATCACAAGCCCAAGAGGAACACAGATGAATACCAGGCTTAAAGTGCTCCAGGAAGATCAAGTAAGTGGAGGAAAAAGAAAAAAAAAAAGGAATCAGGCAGGAGGTGGGAGAAAAACTAGAAGGGCTTTGGAAAAGGAGAAAGTGTGCCAGGTGAGTGTGGCCTAGACTAGAGAACGGGGTGGGGGCTCTCCGAGGCACAGGGGTGCTGCACTGCTTCAGTTCACAGCAGGACCCTCTGCTGTTAATGGCTACATCTTAGTGCTCACTAGGACTATAGATCCAGAGGAAGGGGACTTTTGGGGAGGAGCAGGGAGTCTCCCAGAAAGGATCAGGAGATGCCTGTGGTCATCAGAAGCTGTTATAGCCACAATTTCAGGGCAGCCATGACACCACAGAAAGCAGTAGACTAGAAATCTAGTTTGCAATGTTTGCTCTACTTCTTGCACAATTGTACGACCTTGAGTGGGTCAGTTGTCTCCTCTGCGCCTCAGTTCCCTTTATGACCTAATGCAGGGTTTACATTAGGTCAGCTTTTATTTTCTAACAACATTGGAACTGGATTCTTTTTTTTTTTTTTTTAAGATTTTGTTTATTGATTTTAGAGAGAGATGAGAAAGAAAGAAAGAAAGGGGGTGGGGGTAGGTAGGGAGGAGCAAGAAGCAGTTGCCTTGACCTGGCACGCCCGGAGTTTAATGCCGGCAACCTCAGCATTCCAGGTCGATGCTTTATCCAATGCGTCACCACAGGCCAGGCGGGACTGGATCCTTTTTTCCAACACTTTATCTGAAGGACCTATACCTAAAGCTAGGTTGGGGTTGGAGTTGAAGTTAAGAGTGGAGGGTGGGGTGCTGCTTGATCAGCCTGTGAGGGTTCTGGATTAAACGTCTACTGTAGTACCTTTGACCTCTAAGCATCCGGAAAGTTGGCCCTGCAGTGCTACTGCAGCGCCTGAAGAGCTCCCAGACAGCTAGCTGTTCCAGCAACAGGACAGCCTATCATCTGGTGTGGCGGAAATCATGGTGGCAGCAGAATGAACCTTTCTGAACCCATTTTCCTACTCTCAGTACATCTTTGTGCAGAGGAAATCCCAGCCATCTAGGGTGAAGGCCAGTCGACCTTCCTGCAGAGACCACAGGGAGTCCCTGAGCGCCTGTGGCTGGGTACCTATAGGGAGCTAGGCCCCGGGCTCGTGGTCTTTCATTGTGCCAGCTGGAGAAGGTTGCTGCTGCCACGCCTTGTTTGCAGAGCTCCCTGCAGCGTGGAGCTGTAAAATAAACATCCTCTCACTTTGGGAGAGATGGAAAGCTGTTAGGCAGAGTTTATCACTCACACATCAAACATTTGTTGAGTCCTGTCAAGTAAGAATGTTCAAACGGTAGAAAATTTTTATGAGTTTATTTGAGCCAAACAGAGGGTATGTTCAGAGAATGAGTGTTTGCAGTTTCTTTTATGCATTTGGACTTAAGGAGGGAATGTAAGGAAGATTATAGGAAGGTGGAAGAAAGCAAAGTAGGGATTGGATTACAGGATAAGTAATATTAAGGTTTATGTGCTCTCTTGAGCATGGTTACACGTCTAAGGGTTTTAAGAAGAGGTACTTCAGCCTGACCTGTGGTGGCGCAGTGGATAAAGCGTCGACCTGGAAATGCTGAGGTCACCGGTTCGAAACCCTGGGCTTGCCTGGTCAAGGCACATATGGGAGTTGATGCTTCCAGCTCCTCCCCCCTTCTCTCTCTCTCTCTCTCTCTCTCTCTCCCTCTCCTCTCTAAAATGAATAAATATAAAAATTAAAAAAAGGTACTTCAAAGATATATTAACCTAGATGCACAAAAACCATGGACAGGATTGCTTAAGGAAAAGATAAACCTGCTAAAAAGGTTGTAGGCCTGGTGTGTGACTATTCACCATGACTTGCCCAGTTAGGAATTTATGATCAGATCACCCTGTGAGGTTACTTCCAGTCATATTTATTACAGCTCCCCTTCTTCATCTACAGTACCTACTACGTGAAGTAAAGCTTAGTCCTGCACTTGGAACTAAAAGAAAAGTTGGAGAGGTGTCCTGGCCAGTGACTCAGTGGATAGAACATTGGCCCGACATATGGATGTCCCAGGCTTGATTGCTGGTCAGGGCACACAGGAGAAGCGACCATCTGCTTCTCCTCTCCCCTTCTCTCCCTCTTCCCCTACCGCAGCCAGTGGCTCAGTTGGTTCCAGTGTGGCCCCAGGCACTGAGGATAGCTCTGTCAGAGCATGATGAAAGCCTCAGGCACTAAAAATAGCACAGTTGATTTGAGCATCAGCCCCAGATGGGGGTTGCCAGGTGGCTCCCAGTCAGGGACACATGCAGGAGTCTGTCTCACTGTCTCCCCTCCTCTCACCTAAAACAAAAGTTGGAGAGAGCACTTAGGCATTGAATAGACATCTATTTGCCAGATCCCATACTATGCATTTTTCACTGGTTATGTACTGCTCAACCCAGCTCTATGAGAGTGCATAACATCCCTTTCTACAGATGAGAAAACTGAGACTCAGTAAGATGGTTCTTGCCCAAAGTATCACACAGATACAAGTTGGATTTAAACCGAGGTTAATCAGGTTGCTTCTATATGCCCAGAACTGAAGTCTGTAATCTACAATTTAGCAACTCCAGTCCAGACAATATATCACTGTGAGTCAGTGACCGATCTTTGATAGGGAATGAGAGTCATGATGACCCTGACTGACTACCTTATAAGCACTAAATGAGAAAGCAAACATGGAACGGGTTTACAACTGATAACCCTTATGCTAAGGAGAGGCAGGGTGTGTCCTGCTTGCTCTCCCCTGCAAGATGAAAATCTTCCATTTTGGGAGCAAATGGCCAAGCAGTGACTCTACAAAGACTGACATCCTAGGTTTGTTCTCTTCAGTTCTGGTGGCCCAGGGACCGTAGGGGCTGGATAGAGGGAGGAGAGGAAGTGCAGATGGGGAGGTGGGACTAGGGAGGGTGCGAGGAAGGACTCTGAGTCAGGTCAAGGCCTCCAAACTGGACTTTGAAGTGTCTGATTGTATCTTATCAGAGATTTAACACGGATGTGATTGTTTCAGAGGCAGGATAGGAAAGACAAGGACTTAATGAGCTGTTCTTGGGAAGGCAGCCACCAGTCACAGCCGCCATGAGGCTCCCTTGCTCCCCACTGGCGCCCTGCCAGACCGGGCTACCTGCCGTTGTTTAACCCACAGAGGACAATGCCTCCTCCCTTAAGCTGAGGACTTTTCCTTCCTCGCCTTTCCTGGGAAGGGAGGGATAACAATTGAGTCTGACTGTTTATACCCAGGTGTTTGCGCCAGTAAACCCAGGCTCTAAACAAAATACCACATGTCCATCCGGCCGACATCACAGGCCCATCACATAGCAGGCTGACTCCTCGGCCGTCTTCCATTCGTTGCTGGCTGAGCTGAGACCCAAGGAGGCAGTCCAGGCTTTATGAACCCAACTTTGGTTTTCTCCTATCTCTTTTTTGCTGATAATGGAAATGCTAGGCCTCAATCCAAAACTTTAGGCCCTGGCCGTTTGGCTCAGTGGTAGAGCGTTTCGGCCTGGCGTGCAGGAGTCCCGGGTTCAATTCCTGGCCAGGGCACACAGGAGAAGCGCCCATCTGCTTCTCCACCCCTCCCCCTCTCCTTCCTCTCTGTCTCTCTCTTGCCCTCCCGCAGCCAAGGCTCCATTGGAGCAAAGTTGGCCAGGGTTCTGGGGGTGGCTCTATGGCCTCTCTGCCTCAGGCGCTAGAGTGGCTCTGGTCGCGACAGAGCAACGCCCCAGATGGGCAGAGCATCGCCCCGTAGTGGGCATGCCGGGTGAATCCCAGTCGGGCACATGCGGGAGTCTGTCTGACTGCCTCCCCGTTTCCAGCTTCAGAAAAATACAAAAAAAAAAAAAAATCCAAAACTTTATGTCAAAAAAAAAAAAAAGAGAGAGAGAGAGAGAAAGGGAAAGGGGGAGGGAGAGAGAGAGAAAGCATGTCTAATTTGGATTCTGCAGTATAAATTTGGAGGGAAATCTAAACTCCATAACTGATTTGAAAAGAAATGCTGAAATCAAAGGACCTACTCCACTGCCCAGGTAACACCCTTCCGGAGTTGAGTTCTTCTACATGAGCTCTATACCTGGCAGAGACTTGGATGCAATATTCCGTCTGGAATCCCACTGGCATTGACTTTGCGGAGGAAACCTTTTCCTCATCTTAGAGCCCCAGCCAGCCTTGCCCTACTCCCTGAACTGAAACTATCACCAGACTCCACACAGCACCTTCTCAGGAATCAGCTTCCTGATGGCTCTGCTGCTCTGGCCACAGGCTCAGCAAAAGGTCACTCACTGTGGGGACGCAGGTTTCATTGGATCTTACTCTCACCCCTGCCATGTCCCACTATCCCTGTATATATTGATGGCAGCCTCCAGAGGGTAACTCAGATGTACTTTTATTGTTTGTTTGTTTAGAAGATGACGCTTGCCTGAATGGGTGGTGGCTCAGTGGATAGGGCATCAGACTGGTATGCGGAGGACCCAGGTTCGAGACCCCGAGGTTACCAGCTTGAGCTCAGGCTCATCTGGTTTGAGCAAAGCTCACCAGCTTGGACCCAAGGTCTCTGGCTCGAGCAAGGGGTTACTCGGTCTGCTGAAGGCCCGCGGTCAAGGCACATATGAGAAAGCAATCAATGAACAACTAAGGTGTCGCAACAAAAAACTGATGATTGATGCTTCTCATCTCTCTCCATTCCTGTCTGTCTGTCCCTGTCTCTCTCTCTCTCTCTCTCTGACTCTCTGTCCCTGTAAAAAAAAAAAAAAAAAGTCTTATTTGTCTTTTTCCCCCTAATTTTTATTTATTGATTTTAGAGAGAAAAGGAGAGAGAGAAACATTGATCTGTTCCTAGATGTGCCCTGTCTGGGGACTGAACCCACAACCTTTGTGTATCAGGATGATGCTTCAACCAACAGAGCTATTCGGCTAGGACACAGATTTTTAAGTGAGTCCTTTCAGCTTTCAAGTGGTGTCTGCTGGACAAGACCACCCAATTTTCTGGGTACCCCTTATGTAATACTACCACTGCCTCCCCAGCTGGGCACCAGGTTGGGAAATGTTCACTGACTGGTCCCTCATACTCCAGCATTCTCAAAGGACTGTTAGTATTTTGGTGAAATCACTCTTTCATTTTCTTCTTCTTTTTTTTTTTTTTTTAGTAAGAGAGGGAGAAGGAGAGAAAGACAGGAAGGGAGAGAGATGAGAACATCAAGTTGTAGTTGTGGCACCTTAGTTGTTCATTGATTGCGTTCTCATATGTGCCATGACTGGGGGGGGGGGGGCTATAGCTGAGTCAGTGACTCCTTGCTCAAGCCAGAAATCTTGGGCTCAAGCCAGCGACCTTGGGCTTCAAGCCAGTGACCTTTAAGCTAAAGCCAGCAACCAAGGGGTCATGTCTATGATCCCACGCTCAATCTGGTGACCCCCACACTCATGCTGGTGAGCCCATGCTCAAGCCAGTGACCTCAGGGTTTCAAACCTGGGACCTCAGCTTCCCAGGCCGACTGTCTATCCACTGTGCCACCACGGCCAGGCTGCTCCTTTGTTTTTGTATGCTACTTCCATTTCCATCTGACCTCAATGTGAATCCCAGAGGCTGACTGATAGATGCCACTCTGAACTCCAAGTCCCCCTTCCTCTATGACTCTGAAGCCTCCTTTGGACCTAGCATGTCACACCTAACCCCTTTCCTTTAGGAAAGGTGTCTCCCAGGGGCTCCTCAGGTGGTAGACCTAGGCAAGTCTGTCCAACATGTTCCAAGCAGCTCCTGATATTGCTCAACCCCATGGCTGGACATGAACCCACGGCTTAGACTAGAGTGAAACCCCAGTTTGACCTGTAACCTCATGGAGATCATTGCCAGGCCAGGCCCAAGGATTGGGAAGCAAGGACACGATGCCGGGGAACAGCGGAAGCTGAAGATCAAGCACCTTGTATACCCAGTCCTCACATGTGGAAACAGCTGTTCAAACTGTAACAAGACCAGATTGATTGTATCAGTCACTGAAGGAAAGTTGGCATAAATAGAACTTGGAAAACCAGGCTTAGTCTCCCAGGATTGCCCAATGGACAAGGTAAATATTTAGTTCCATCCCTGGAATGGTGCCTGCTAATTCCATGCTTTGTGATCATTTTTCCTCTTATTCATTCATTCTGCAAACATTTGCTTCCACCTCCCCTCTGCACAGACAGTCCTGGCCTGGCACTTCTACACTGTGATTACTTCAGATGTGATCCTCCAGTCTTCCTTCAGAGGGTCTTGGTGGGGAAGGAGGAGGAGAGCAGAGATTGAGGAAAGTTGCTGGGTTTTGGTTGGTCTGTAGACCTCTTGAGAAAAGCCACAAGAGGGGTAGGGACAGGTCCAGGGGACAGCATGTGTCTCCAGGATCTCTGGGTGGCTTGGTGATTTTTATATCCAAACTCCCCAGTAAGTGAGGACTCCCTAAAGCACTTTGAGGCCAGCAGTCCTCCATTTAAGAGAAGCAGCAAGAAATACAGAGTTCATAGGCCCCTCGTTGGCTGGCGAGGAGCAAGTTCCTTTACCTTTCTTAGCCTCAGGTTCCTTCAGAAACATGGCAGAGGCCTGATCTGTGGTGGCACAGTAAATAAAGCATCGACCCGGAACACTGAAGTTGCCAGTTCGAAACCCTAGGCTTGCCTGATCAAGGCACATATGGGAGTTGATGCATCTTGCTCCTCCCCCCTTCTGTCTCTCTCTCTCTTCTCTCTAAAATTGTTGTAGTAATATAAAGTTATAGTAATTAAATATATAGAAATATAAAAATGTAGAAGATATATAAAAGTAATTAAAAGGATATTAAAAGTAATTATTAAAATTAAATAAAGTTATGCCATTTGGATAGGAATTAATATAGTGACTTAGTGCCATAACTCTGTAATATGATACACAATCTCTGACTTACAAGCAGAGCCCAGTTAGTATGTGTGTGAAGTTATACATAGATAAGAAGTAACTTGGTGCCATAACTCTGTAATGTGATACACAGACTCTGACTTTCAAGCAGAGCGCAGTTAGTATGTGTGTGAAGTTATACATAAATAAGAAATGGCTTGGTGTTATTTACATTAACTTTGTAAATTAATGAAAATAAGAACATCTTAAAATGTGGTTTAATGTAAACATTTCAGTAGATTGACATAAATGGGATTCCCTGTGAGAAACTCCCAAAAAAGTGGTTTGAGGTGATAATCCTGTAGATTCAGACCTATTAGAAGGTGTTGGCCAGAAAGAGTACTAAAGCTGAGGGGCCCCCTGCAGCAGTAGTCACCCAGACTCCAACCTTGATGTGGACTGTCTCCACGCCACTCTGAGCTCTCCCCAAAGCCAGCCGAGAGGAGCACGCCGACGGGGCCCCCTTAAGCTGTACCCAGGCACACCAAAAGGATTTGAGTAATAAATTGCCTGTGTGATTATTGCAACTAATTTGTGTGTCGGTCATGTCTTTCCTCCGGTGGCATTTAACAGTAACATCCTCATAGCTGCCTCAAGAGTAGTCTCGAAGAGGCTGCCAGCCCTGCTGATAAGCAGGAGTGTCCCACTGCACGGAGAAGTCGAATCAGGGACGCCTGATTGATGTAGAGCTTGGGCTCTACTGGGACAACAATGAATAAATAAAATATTTTTTAAAAAAGAAAAAAGGAGCCTGACCAGGTGGTGGCACAGTGGATAGAGCGTCGGACTGGGATGTGGAGGACCCGGGTTTGAAACTCCGAGGTCACCAGCTTGAGCGCGGACTCATCTGGTTTGAGCAAGGCTCACCAGCTTGAACCCAAGGTCGCTGGCTTGAGCAAGGGGCCACTCGGTTTACTGTAGCGCCCTCCCCTCAAGGCACATATGAGAAAGCAATCAATGAACAACTAAGGTGCCACAACGAAGAATTGATGCTTCTCATCTCTCTCCCTTCCTGTCTGTCTGTCCTTATCTGTCCCTCTCTCTGTCTCTGTCACACACACACACATACACACACACACACACACACAGAATTAAAAAATAAATTAATTAAATTTAAAAAAAGGAAACATGGCAAAGGATGGTGACTATCAGAGGGTGGGCTTGACTATCAAATTTTGGGTCCAGCCTGACCAGGCAGTGGCGCAGTGAACAGAGAGTCGGACTGGGATGCAGAGGACCCAGGTTCGAGACCCCTAGGTCGCCAGCTTGAGCACAGGCTCATCTGGTTTGAGCAAGAGCCTACCAGCTTGAACCCAAGGTCGCTGGGTCCAACAAGGGGTTACTCGGTCTGCTGAAGGCCCACGGTCAAGGCACATATGAGAAAGCAATCAATGAACAACTAAGGTATTGCAACGTGCAGTGAAAAACTAATGATTGATGCTTCTCATCTCTCTCAGTTCCTGTCTATCTGTCCCTGTCTATCCCTCTCTCTGACTCACTCTCTGTCTCTGTAAAAAATACAAAAATAAATAAATAAATAAAATTTTTTTAAAAATTGGGGGGGTCCAAATTCTACTACTTGCTAGCCTTGAGTCCCCTGTATTCCATTTTGTCATCTAAATGGAGAAAATAGAAATGCCTGTTTGAGACGCTTGCTTTAAGGGTTGAAATAGAAAGCATGTTGTAAGGCCAGTGGCCAGGCCCACCATCACAGCTGCCTGGCCCATGCAGGTTCGCACTGGTTTCAGACAGTTGGTAAAGAAACAACGGAGCCCAAAAATGGTGGACCATCATCTTTAATCCTAGCTTGCACCCGGTAGGCAAGTAAAACACACACTGGGCTCCAAAACCCACTCAATTCAGTGCTCACAAAGCTACTGACTTATCCAAGTTTCCTAGAATCAAAGGTTTCTAGCTCACCAGACTTATTCACCTCTGTTCCCCATCTCCTTCCTTCTCCCTGCACAACTGGCTTCTCACTCAGCACTCCACCATCTTGGCTGCTTCTCCTGGCCTCCTCCATGTGGCCTTTCTCTGCTCTCCTCTGCTCTCTCCTCTAACATTAATCTCAGGAACCAAGAGAGAGCAAGCTCCTGTTCTGCCCTCATTTTATAGTGTAGAAATCAAAACCTTTAATCCAATATACAAAACAAGGAGGTCTCTAATACAAAGTCACTTATCTGAGGCATGATGGGATTGTACCACCCCACATCAGAAAAGGATGGAAAAGGCTTAGTCCTAAAACCAAGCCCCAAGCTACAAGGATCCTGCCTGCCCACAGCCTGTCCCCAACACACATTAATATCACCTGGGCGACGGCTTCCACGTGGGCAGCGCCATCTTTAACAAAATGAGCATAATATATTTTATCTGCCCAACACATGTCAAATAGTTTTAACCTGAGTATTGTTATAAAGTACTGCATCCCAGGTTCTGAAAGGCACTGTACCTCACTTCATCGGGTCCACGTAGAGACACCCAGTCCGGATGAATTTTGAAGAGTTTTATTGAAGGAGGAGATTTGTTAAATATGCTGGCCGCATATGGCTAACACGGGGCAATTGCAGACCCAAATCACGCGCGCTGAGTATATTTCAGAGGCTGGTTATATACCCTTTGACTACATACAGGTGGGGGGGGGGGCACGACAGCATGACACAATCATTAACAAGATTAACATTTAACAAGATTTACGTCACATTAATGAGATTAACATTTGTCTAGACTCTAGGGGATTTATAGAAAACAAAAACGTTCAAGGTAATACAATCAAAAACATTCACAAATCCTTTCAGTATCTATCTTTCCTCCTATGCCTAGAGGTACATGTTAATCTCAGGATTTCAGGAAGGGAGGGAGAGCTAAGATCACTGTAGGGTGGTACGTTAATTCTGCCTCCTATTGAAAGGGAAGAAGTTTCTCAGTTAACCTTAATCCTTTCAGAGAACTTAAGACCAAGTGACCGTAGTCGTCCTTGTAAGTCAAGAGACTTCTATATTCCTTTTCCTCCATTTTCCAAGGAAAGGACAGGAAAGCCTGACCTTTTCTTCTTAGAATATCAATATTAATTTTGCAGCTTTTTGGTACCTTACAACAGTATTAGCTATTATTATTATACTGTTACTTATGTTGAGTCAGGACTAGCAATGCCTGCCCCAAGGTTTTTCCAATCGGGTATTGTTGGGCAGATAAAATATATTATGCTTACTTTGTTAAAGATGGCACTGCCCACGTGGAAGCCCATCGTCCAGGTGATATTAGTTGCCCTTCTTGCTTGAAATGGGTATGATTATATTAATGTGTGTTGGGGCGGACTGTGGGCAGGCAGGATCCTTGTATCCTGAGGCTTGGTTTTAGGACTAAGCCTTTTCCACCCTTTTTGATGTGGGGTGGTACAATCCCATCATGCCTCAGATAAGTGACTTTGTCTTAGAGACTTCCCTATTTTGTATATTGGATTAAAGGTTTTGATTTCTGCACTATAAAGTGGGGCAGACCAGGAGCTTGCTCTCTTGGTTCCTGAGATTTGCATTAGAGCAGAGAGCAGGGAGGAGAGCAGAGTAAGACCACGTGGAGGAGAGGAGAGGCAGCCAGTATGGCAGAGTGCTGAAAGAGAAGCCAGTTAGGGAAGAGTTTGTGTAGAGAGAAGAAGATGGGGAATGTTGGGCAGATAAAATATATTATGCTCACTTTGTAAAAGATGGTGCTGCCCACATGGAAGCCCGTCACACAGGTGATTGCTTGGGATGGGCATGATTGTATTAATGTGTGTTGGGGGTGGACTGTGGGAAGGCAGGATCCTTGTAGCCTGGAGCTTGGTTTTAGGACTAAGCCTTTTCCACCCTTTTTGACGTGGGGTGGACTTTGTATCAGAGACTTCCCTATTTTGTATATTGGATTAAAGGTTTTGATTTCTGCATTATAAAGTGGGACAGACTGGGAGCTTGCTCTCTCTTGGTTCCTGAGATTAGCATTAGAGGAGAGAGCAGAGAGGAGAGCAGAGAGAGGCCACATGGAAGAGGCCAGGGGAAGCAGCCAATATGGTGGAGTGCTGAGGCAGAAGCCAGTTTGTGCAGAGAGAAGGAGATGGGAAACAGAGGTGAATAAGTCTGGTGAGCTAGAAACCTTTGATTCTAGGAAACTCAGATAAGTCAGTGGCTTTGTGAGCACTGAATGCGAGTGGGTTTTGGAGCCCAGTGTGTGTATTTCTTGCCCACTGGGTGCAAGCTAGGATTAAAGATAATGACCCACCAGTTCGTGGCTCTATTGTTTCATTACCGACTGTCTGAATCCAGTGTGAACCTGCACAGGCCAGGCGGCTGTGATGGTGGTCGTGGATACTGGCCATGCAGGGAACAAAGGAGAATGAGGTTAGTGAGCTAGAAACCTTTGATTCTAGGAAACTCGGTGTTGGGCAGATAAAATATATTATGTTCACTTTGTTAAAGATGGCGCTGCCCATGTGGAGGCCGTTGCCCAAGTGATATTAATGTGTGTCTCCGTGGGCAGGCAGAATCCTTATAGCTTGGGGCTTGGTTTTGAGATTAAGCCTTTCCCACCCTTTTTGATGTGGGGTGGTGCAATCCCATCATGCTCCAGATAAGTGACTTTGTATTAGAGACTTCTCTATTTTGTATATTGGATTAAAGGTTTTGATTTCTACACTATAAAATGGGGGCAGAACGGGAGCTTGCTCTCTTGGTTCCTGAGATTAGCATTAGAGAGCAGAGAGCAGAGAGAGGCCACGTGGAGGAGGCCAGGAGAAGCAGCCAAGATGGCGGAGTGTTGAGTGAGAGGCCAGTTTGTGCAGAGTTTGTGTAGGGAGAAGGAAGGAGACAGGGAACAGAGGTGCATAAGTCTGGTGAGCTAGAAACCTTTGATTCTAGGAAACTTGGATAAGTCAGTAGCTTTGTGAGCACTGAATGTGAGCGGGTTTTGGAGCCTAGTGTGTGTTTTTACTTGCCCGCCGGGTGCAAGCTAGGATTAAAGATGACGGCCCATCAGTTTTTGGCTCCGTTGTTTCTTTACCGACTGTCCGAATCCAATGCGAACCTGCATGGGCCAGGCTGCTGTGATCATGGTGGTCCTGGCTACTGGCTTTACACTTGGATAAGTCAGTGGCTTTGTGAGCACTGGATGAGTGGGTTTTGGAGCCCAGTGTGTGTATTTCTTGCCCACTGGGTGCAAGCTAGGATTAAAGATAATGACCCACCAGTTCATGGTTCTGTTGTTTCATTACCGACTGTTCGAATCCGATGAGAACCTGCATGGGCCAGGCTGCTGTGATGGTGACCGTGGATACTGGCTTCACAGGTATTGACTGAGAGCCTACTACGTGCTCTCTGCTGTCTGGGCACTGATGTACCTCAGTCATGCAGGCTGGCTTTCCAAGGAAGCTGCCAGAGTTCAGCATGCTGGATATTTGTTAGGGAATGCTTCTGAGAGCAACACGTGGGGAAGGATGCAGGACTGAGAAGGGGAGGAGTGGAACCGCCATGCAGGCCCCATGCTCACCTCCACTGGTCCTACAGAGAGCTTGAAGCTGGAATGGCCCCTGGGAGTCCCACAGGGGTCAGTCATGGGCCAGGGCCTCCACAGAATGGAGTGTGACCTTGAACTTGAGGAAAGAGGCCTCCTCTCCTGGGAGAGGTGAACAGCTGAAGACAGCTGCACTCTGACAGCTAGGACGAGGGGGCTCTGAGCTCTGCATCCACTGTCCACCATAGGCGGTGAGCAAAACATGACAATCCCTGCTGTCCTGAAGAGCTTATCAAGGTTGCTGTCAGATTAAATGAGATAATAAACATTTAAATTACCTTATAAAGGGTCTGGCATGACAGAGTAGGTGTGTAAATCATGATAACCAAAGGTAGTAAAACAGATCAGGGAGATTACAAGGTGAAAGGGATTGGAGAGAGAGCATGGATCTGGACCAGGAGGCCTCAGCTGCCGGCTGGCTGGCTGGCACTGGGTCCCGCCCTTCCTGCACTCCAGGCTGCACCCTGGGCAGCACTCCACCCCGCAGGGGCCGCACTTCTCCATCCCCCCTCTGTTTGTAAGTAAGACCCTGGCATCAGGAGCCCTCTTGCTCCACCTGGGGCAGTGGCCAGGTGCCTCTGAGGGCTCCCTTCTGCAGGAGGGGGCTGGGATGATGGGCTGGGGCTGGCAGCAGGAAAGGAGCCCTGGCCCCTCCAGCTCAGGGAGGCAGGAGGCACGTGGCAGGCAGACACCCAGGGAGCAGGAATAAGAGATTTCCTTGGCAAGGGCTCCTCCTCAGTTGTTGGAAAACAGGGACGGAAATACACAAGCAGAGGCCCCGCTCTGGCATACTCTCTGAGGGGGGCCCAGCTGCCCTCCCTGCAGGAATCACTCATCCTGGGAGGGGAAACCCATTGCCCAGCTTACTGTCAGTTCCTGGAAGGTGTGGCGAACCGGAGGGACAGGGAAATGGCCAAGAGGAGGAAGAGGTGGTGGCAGTTTTGCCCTTCTTTTCCACCTTCTCCCTTGGTCTGTCTCCCTAAGGTAGGTGGGATAGCGGTAGGGTCCCCAGACCTAGTAAATACAAATGCAGGACACCCAGTTACATTCCAATTTCAGATAAACAGCAAATAATGTTTTAGTGTAAGTTTGTGCCATGCGATTTTGGGGCTAGACTGACACTAAAAAATTTGTTGTTTATCTGAAATTCAAATGTATCTGGCAACCTTAGGCGGGTACAGACTGTGTGTTAGACAGAGGAAGACCCCAGCAAATCCAGACAGCTAGGGACAGAGCCATGAGGTAGGGGCGGAGCCGTGAGGGAGGGGAGGAGCCGTGATGGAGGGACACTCTCTGGGAGGAAAGTGAAAAGGGAAACTGGTCCGCAGCCCAAACAGTCCCCACAGCAGGAAGGCAGAAGGGGCCCCGGGCAGTCTCAGCCTGACTCCAGCCTGGACCCCCACCCAATAACACAAGAGACCTGGGAGCGGCCGGTCCCCTTGGCTCCCCTGATGTCCTGGGTGACCTTAGGCGACTCTGGGCAACGGTTGGGTTGGGAGGCCTACCTCGGTGGTCTGTTCTGCGTATGGAGGGAAGTATCCGAGAAGGATGGTGGGCTCCATGAGGGGTCTTGCAGTTTCTTCTTCGCATAGGAGGACTGCCACTCCACCACGTGTATGCTACTTACCACAGAGGTAACCCAGTGTGTCACTCCTTGGGATTCCAGCCTCCACCCACCGTTCCCTACCATCCTTGCAAACGGCCAGTTTCTCCCCATCTGTAGTGCCTCCCTGACCTTCAGTGCTCTCTCTAATAAACTAAAGAATCATAGGCCCTGGCCGGTTGGCTCAGCGGTAGAGTGTCAGCCTGGCGTGTGGGGCACCCGGGTTCGATTCCCGGCCAGGGTACACAGGAGAGGTGCCCATTTGCTTCTCCACACCCCCCCTCCTTCCTCTCTGTCTCTCTCTTCCCCTCCCGCAGCCGGGGCTCCATTGGAGCAAAGATGGCTCGGGCGCTGGAAATGGCTCCTTGGCCTCTGCCCCAGGCACTAGAGTGGCTCTGGTCGCGGCAGAGCAACACCCCAGAGGGGCAGAGCATCGCCCCCTGGTGGGCAGAGCATCGCCCCTGGTGGGCATGCTGGGTGGATCCCGGTCGGGCGCATGCGGGAGTCTGTCTGACTGTCTCTCCCCGTTTCCAGCTTCAGAAAAATACAAAACAACAACAACAACAAAAAAAAAACTAAAGAATCATAATGGTAACTGCAAATTATTGGGTACATCCCCTTGGCCAGGCATCTTGCTTCATCTGTACAGTAACACTATGAGGTAAATGCTGTTGTCGTCTCCCCTTTACAGGTGAGAAAACTGAGGTTCGGGTGAATTAAATTACCAAAGACATCTCACTAGCTAGTGAGCAGTGGAAGAGGACTCCAGCCCAGGTCTGTGTTGCTCTGGGGCGCGTGCCCCAAGTGTCTGTGTGCCTCTCTCACAGCCTGTATTTTACAGGCCTGGTACCTTTGTGCCCTGTGTCTGCCCTTTGGTCAGGAGTCTTGGAGGAAGGGCACAGATTGGGTTTGTTTGTTTTTTTTGCTTTGAATCCTCAGCCCCTGGCGCAGTGGAAATAATAGTATTTGTTGAAAGACTAAATCTTGTTTAAAAATATACCCCGATCCCTTCCCTGTCCCCTGTCCCTCTTCCTGTCCTCCCAGGCCTCGCAGCAGCCAACACTTGGAATGTGAAGAGCCTTCTACGTGTCCTGTCTCAGTTGGGGCTAGGGTTCTGAGGAAGGAACTACCTTGTAACTTCGTCTGTCCTGTAGCTCTCTTCTAAAGGAAGCCCCTCCCCGGTGGGTGCCTGGGCCCTGGGACAAGTCCTTGGTCTCTAGAGGAGATAATGCTTTTGTCCCTTCTCAGTTAAACAAACAGAGCTGGCTTGAAGTTTGAAATGCAAGGTGCAGGAGCAGCGCCCCACCCATGGAGATAGGCCTGCCCTTCCTCCCAAGGTCACCAACAGACCAGGGACAGCTAGGCCCAGTTAGATGCAGAGCCCAAGCTTAGCCCATTTTGCAGGGAAGCCATGCCTCCACTCCTGCAAGGCTTCCAGCTTCCTTGCCTCTGCCCACCCATAACCCATACAAAAGCACGGAGCCTCAAGGTCACGCCGCACGGGGTACCAGTGCTGTGCCCATTCTGGCTGCACAGCCAGGTTTATTATTATTATCATGGGGTTGGGGTGGGGGGGTCCTTCTGCCACAGTGTGGTCTCTGTAGAGGTGTCCCCTGGAGCTTTGTGAGACAGCAGCTTCTATAGGGGCGTGTGTGTGTGCGCGCGCACGCACGCACCACCACTACCACCAGCCTTGACTGACCCTGGGCCCCTATGACCCTTATGCTCTTCCCTTCCCTCTCTCTCCCCCCGCCCCCCCTTCACTGGTGACCACACAGCTGTGGGTGGTGGGGAGGAGATAAGAGCCACAGGAAGCAGGGCCAGCAAGTGTGCAAACCAGGAGCCAAGATGGGGAAGTTTATTTTCCAAGAATCATCTAAACACACAGGGAGTATTTTTAGGCCCTGGCTCCCACCCGGATGCCAAATCTAAACAGGGGGCTAGAGATTGCCCTTTGGGGACACAGAGTAGCCAGGGTGAGACAGGGCACTGTGGACCCCACCTTGCCCCTGATCCAGATAACTACCAAAGGCAAACCCTGGCCATGGGAGCTAAGGAGGGGCAGGGAAGTGAGTGGGGTGGGCTAGGCCCTCTTTCTGACTAAGGGCCACTGTAGCCCCTATCGTCCCTGAGGAGCAGAGGGGCTCCTCTGCGCAGGGTGGGGCGGCATGGAGAGAGTCCATTTTCTCAGAGAGAGGCTCTCAAGAATACACACAGTGCCTGACCAGGCAGTGGCACAGTGGATAGAGCGTCAGACTGGGATGCGGAGGACTCAGGTTTGAGACCCCGAGGTCGCCAGCTTGAGCGTGGGCTCATCTGGTTTGAGCAAAGCTCACCAGCTTGAACCCAAGGTCACTGGCTCGCGCAGGGGTTACTTGGTCTGCTGTAGCCCCACAGTCAAGGCACATATGAGAAAGCAATCAATGAACAACTAAGGTGTAGCAAAGAAAAACTGATGATTGATGCTTCTCATCTCTCTCCGTTCCTGTCTGTGTGTCCCTGTCTATCCCTCTCTCTGACTCTCTCTCTGTCTCTGTAAAAAAAATAAAAATAAAAGAATACACACAGTGAGAGGAACTGCCTGTCAGTGTTGGCCTCCAGGGTGCAGGGGCCAATTTCAGAGGGACTAGCTGCCCACTCCTGGGGTGACTGGCCAGGAGTGACCTTGCTTTGAGTGGTGTGCGGACAGGGCCTGCTCCAGCCTCCAGGTGCGGGGAGGGCAGGTGGAATGCTGGAAGGAGGCTGGATCCCTGGGCCCTGCACAAGCTGGACAAGCTGTGCCCATTCTGGCCTGCACTGGCCAGGATTATTATTATTATCATGGGGTTGGGGTGGGGGGGTCCTTCTGCCTGGGGTTGGAGAGGCCAAGGCTCCCCTAGTCTCTTGCAAAGAGCTGGGACTCCCTGGTTTGCTACCTTGTTATTCACTGAATGTTGCCTTGAGGGCAGGGGAGGGAACTGGAGGTGGGGCATGCAGTTGGGGGCGGGATTGTTTGAACTTTTGAGAGCCCTGAGTTGGGGGCGGTGGTGCTGCAACTTAGATCTTAGATCCCTTGCAGGCTACGTGGGAACCAAAGAGAACAGATTCAGCTGTCCACATACCCTCTGCTGACACAGGCTGCCTGCTGTTGCCATGGTGACAATACCAATCTCCTTCCCACCACCCAAAGCTTTGTGGTCACAAGGGAAAAGGGGCTGCTTATTCTTGGTCACGAAGGGGACAAAGGAGGGGGAAGGTAGTGTGGAAGGGGAGCAGCTTTCTCCTTCCAAGGCTTAGCTGGAGGTGGTCAGGGATTCTGAGGTTATCAGGGTGGGAGGAGGCTTAGAACAGTGTTGTTCTTTTTTTTTTTAGTGAGAGTAGGGGAGATTGAGAGACAGATTCCTGCATGTACCCAGACCGGGTTCTACCCGGCAGCCCCTGTCTGGGGCTGATGCTTGGATCAACTGAGCTATCCTTAGTGCCCAGGTTCGATGCTCAAACCAATTGAGCCACTGGCTGCAGGAGGGGAAGAGGGATAGAAGGGGAAGGGGTAGGAGAAGAGAAACAGATGGTTGCTTTTCCTGTGTGCCCTGACTGAGGATCCAACCTGGGACATCCACATGTGGGGCTGACGCTCTATCCAGTCAACCAACCAGGGCCAGAACAATGTTTTGTTTTGTTTTTTTTTATAAAATTTTTTTTTTATTTATTCATTTTAGAGAGGAGAGGGAGAGACAGAGAGAGAGAGAGAGAGAGGAGAGACAGAGAGAGAGAAGGGGAGGAGCTAGAAGCATCAACTCCCATATGTGCCTTGACCAGGCAAGCCTAGGGTTCCGAATCGGCGACCTCAGCATTTCCAGGTCGACGCTTTATCCACTGCGCCACCACAGGTCAGGCCAGAACAATGTTTTTCAACAGCCAGTTTGGACTTGTCTGCCAGAAATTTTGTGCTGGTCCACAAAACAGTTAACCACCTTAATGTTGTATGAATATTATAGACCCAATGATCCTAGTCATATTTGTTTATGCTCAGGGTGCTTTCTGCCTTATCAGTTCCTGAAATAATGCTCCTATTTTCACTGGTCCCCAAGTATAAACAGGTTGAAAAACCACTAGCTTGGAGGTCACCTCTAACCAGCTCCCTTCCCAAGACCACAGTAAGCCAGGGCTCCTCGCACAGGTCAAGAAACCCTGTGTGCTGTCCAGCTCACATGTCTCCCTGTGGGAAAGCTCACCCCCTGGACAGTGGAGCCCATTAGAGAGGTTGTCCCCACACTGCCCTGACCCTGGCCTTGTGGGGTACCTCTTCACCCAGCAAGGCCCATTCTAGTTCCCTTCCCCTGTGTCTCAAGGCTCATGCTCCTCCAAATCCAGCCCTTCCCTGAACGATGAGGCCTGAGGGCCTCATTCCCTGCCAGTGTCCAGAACATAGATGCCTAGAAAATATTTCAGCAAATAAATGAGCTTCTTGTGACTCACCTGGCCTAGGCTGTACCCCCACATAATCCACACTCTCCGCCCCTAGTACAGAGGAGAAAGCACTGGCTAGGGTCTCAGTCAGCTCTGCCGTACCTCTCTGTATGGCCTCCCCCAGCCTCTCTCCTGTCACTGTGTTGGAGCTCCAAAGTGCCTTCTGCCTCTCTCCAAGTAGGGTGTAGACAGGGAGTTCACAAAGATAGGAGTGAGTAACTTGTGCTCCCTGTTCCAAATAAATCTTCAGGCCTTAAGGTCCCTACCGTGGAACAGAGGTAGACTGAAGGGAACAGGGCAGGGGAAGTTGTGGGAACTAAAAACAGACCTGAGAAAAGCTTTCTCCAAAAATATATCTATACTTTAATCATTCAAGTCCAACCTGGGAAGCATGAAGAAGGGAGACCCAAGCCCTCTAAGGGCTGAGGTCAGAAGTCAAGTGTCCGGAAGTGAGTCATTATCGGAGGAAGCTAGCCATCAGGCAGGTAAGAGTGGGGACCAGCAGAGCGGGCAGTGGCAGGGCCAGCAGCTGTCCTGGGGCTTGGGACTTGAACACCAGGCGCTGCCCCCGGTGCTGCAGAGGCCTGATGTTGTCCGTCATCTTCAGTTTCTGCTCGCGGTCATAGTACAGCTTCTCAGAGAATGCAAGGATCTGCAGAGGAACAGGGCTCAGCTGGGATGGGGCCCAGGTGAGCTGTACTCCCTGCTTATGGGGCTCCAGGCTAGTTACTTAGCCCCTCTGAGCCCTCATTAGTGAAGGGGCTTGGAATCCCCACCTGTCTGGTTTTTCGTGCTGATGAAAAGAACACGAAATGTGTTCTGGGCATCGGTGGCACTCATTTCCCATTAGCTTCCCTTAGCCGAGGGGACAGCTTTGGGAGCCTATGGTTATAGCTATTGCTACCACTGTTACTATATAGAACAACGGTCCTCAGACCTGAGCATGCACTAATGTCGCACGGGAGGGGCAGGGGGCTGTTGGGCCTTATACTGCCAGCTCCCACCCCCAGAGTTTCTGATTCAGTAGGTCCGGGGTGAGACCCAAGAATTTGAATGTCTAGCAAGTTCCCAGATGATGTCGATGCCCTTAATCCAGGGACCACTCTCTGAGAACCACTATCTTGGAACAAAATACCACGAGGACAGGGACTGAGGCCCTTTTGACTCACTGCAGTGTTTCCAGAGTCTAGTGTATTATAAGGTCTCAAGGACCATTTGCGGGATGAATGACCTGTCTTCCTGCTGTGGCTGCACTGACCCTCTCTCAGCTGTTCCTGGTCAGCCCAGGACAGGGGCCCTCCCTGGCAGGTGCCTCTCCCCAGGACACAACCACCTGACTTCAGCTGGCCAACTCCCACCTACTTGTCAGGGTGTAGTTTGGAAACTCTTTTTCTGAAACCTCTGCCATGGCCTCCCCTCCGGCCCTTAACCCAGAGATGGGACAGCTGGGACCTTTCTTGTCTGTTTCCTGCAGGGAGTGTCTATGGATTCAATCAATGCTCTCAGCAACCTGGGAGTACCACACCCAGGCTCAGGGGACTTTGGGGGGTATTCAGAGGGACGGTTTCTGGGGAGCTGGGCAGTGGGAGACTATACCCTCAGCAGGGCCCTGCATACCTGGTCCTTATGGAGCTGAATGGGCTCCTCAAACACAGTCCAAACAACCTTCTCCTCACAGCCTGGCGTGGTGAGTGAGCCCAGGTAGCGGAAGTAGTGCCTGAGTTTCTCCTCCTCGGGGAGCAGGTCTAGCAAGCTGATGCTCTCTCGCATTGTGGTGTTCATCGCTGATGGGGGTGGGTCAGTGGAGGGGGAAGAAAGGGATCTCTGAGACGCTGATCCCCCTACACACACCTCACTCTGAGAGCCCAGCCCCTGCTTTGTAGGAAGAAGTCTCCAGACTTCCCATCATCCCGCCAGCCTCCCCCTCCTGGTGATCATGACTCACTGGGTCTGGGAATGGCAGACAGTGCCTCCACCAGGGGCTGGAAGCCATCATTCTTGGATCCTGCCTGGAACAGGAGGGAAGGGGCTTCAGAGGGGCTTGTAGGGAGCTGGTAGTGACCACCAATTCATTCTCCTGGTCGGGGAGGGAGGGTGGGCAGCTTTGGGACCGAGACCTTGAGAGGCTCTGAGCTCCCCACATGAGAGTATGCAAGTCACTGGGAAACAGAGGTTGGTGCCTCCCCCGGCCTGGAAACCCAGGTCTCTGGATCCTAAGGAGCAGCCCCTCAGACCCTGGGGGATGGGGATCCCACCTCCACCAGAAAGGCCAACACTGCGAGCTCGTCTTTGGGGTCCTGGGCCTCTTTCTTGTTCTCTTTCTCATGTACTATGTGCATCTGGTGGGAATAAGAAAGATGGAGCGAGAACTTGTGGGGGACTGGACCACCCCTCTTGCCTAAGGCGGGCACAGAGCCTGGCCAAGGCACTAACCCAGGAGGGGGCCGCTCACCTCCATGGCAAACTGATCCCCATTAAGGCTGTGCTCCGAACCCGCATCCAGCACGCTGGACCAGTGCAGGTGCAGCTGCTTGGCCCGGTATTGGGAAGCCAGTCCTCCTCCCGCAATTGTGGCCTTGTCCCCCAGCAGCACCATCACTGAAGGGAACAGGAAGGGGCAGAGTCCTTGTACCCCCTCCCCTGGCCTCTTCCAGCCCTCTTCCCAGCTTCCCCCAGACAAGACCTCTCCTCCCTCCCACCCTTCATGGGCCTGGGCCTGGGCCTGAGGGAGGGGACAGGATGGCTGGTACAGTCCCAGGGCTCTCCCTGGCCCCTTGCTGGCCTCCCTGCCTCCCTCTCCCTCTGCACACCCCCCACTGCCCCAAACAGTCTGTCCCTCCCCTGTTCCAACCCCCCTCCGTGGTGCCCTGGTGTCCTCAGGGGAATGTCCGCCTCCTCGGCCCTCCGTGACCTGCCCCTGGGCCCAGCTTGGCTGAGCCTGGGCTGGCTCGGCTCCTCCCAGCTTCACTCTGTTCTCCTTCCACACGGAGCCACGTGCAGTTCCCTGAACACCCCAAGCTATTTCATGCCTCTACACCTTTGTACATGTTGTTCCTTCATCCTAGAACACCCCCCCACCCCAACCCTAGACTAATCTGATGAAAGTATTAAAAATATTGCTGAGTGTTCCCTGCTTTCCGAAGCCCTTCCTGTTCCCCCTATCCTTCCCCCACTGGGCTTTGCAGTTCCTCCTCAGCAAAGGTGGAACTGGGCCTGTGTACCCTCCTAGTAGTCTTCAGGGAACTCAGGGTCCCCCGGACGCCTGCCCACCTGAGACCCACCTGAGTGCCCATTGTTTTGGACGGTCCACTTTTGTTTCTTGTCATAGCCGGAGAAGGAGAAGGGTCCCAAGTTTTTGTTCAGCTGAGCCTTGGTGGTGACGATGTTGATGGGGGACTGATGGTCCTTCTGGCAGTCTCCGCCCCACTGGGCCGGCGCTGAGCAGGGAGATGGCGGGCTGAAGCCAGGCTGCCTGGCACCGGGGTGCGGCCTCCTCTGCTCCACAGAGGTCAGGCCGCGCACTCAGCTCACAGGCAGCCAGGTCTTGGGATGGCTGCCAGGCTGTGCTGCAGGGACCTTCCTCCTCAGATACGCGCACGCTCACCCACTCACACACACGCACTCGCGTGCAAGGACAGCAGGTCTGGCAGTGATGGCAGAGTGGGAACAGGGGCGCCAGGTGGTGGCCGTGAGCTCTGGGCTCGGAGACAACCTCCTGATGCTGGGCTGTGAGGGGGGGAATGCAGTGGTAACCTGCTTCACAATCTGTGTGATGAAGGTCAGAGGTGAATGTGAGAGCACTTGAGAGGCGCAGAATGGAGTCCCCTGGAAGGGCTGCTTATGAAAGGACACACCGACTGGAAACAAAGCATTGTCCGAGGCTGGGGGTGGCGAGTTAAACCCTGGAGGAGCCCAAACCCTGGTGACTCCGCTTCCCAGCTGGGCGGGGCTCAGGAGTGGGGCAGCACCCTCCAGTCACCAGACAGCAGAGGCAGGAAGAAGCAGACTTCAGGGAAATCGGTCAGCATTTGAATAGAAAGGGCAAAGGGTCACCCTCCAGGTCCTCTTTCAGTGGAACAGAACCAAGTTTGCATTTTGTTGAGAAAGAGTAAAATATGTCTCTCCATTTGATGCTGCTGATGACTTATCCCATAGGCGATCTATGCTCTCGATGACGATGTTGGGTGGTGCCAGGGAAGGCCCGGGTCACCCTACGTTCCCTGTCCCCTGAGCCCCAGGAGTGTACGTGTACATACATGAGTATGCATGTATGTTAGGAGTTGGTACCATTATCCCTCATCCTTCCCACCCTCTTTGCGTCTCGATGTCAACCTGGATAGTCTCACCAAGCAGGAAGGCCTGTCTCCAAGACCCGCTGTACTTACCCAAGCAGTTGTTGAAGGCCTTGGCTTGAGTCTCGTAGCACCAGTGTGACTCTGGAGCAGAAGGGAAGGATGTGAGGCCTGTGTGTGCGTGCACCAGCGTATCTGTGCACGCACGTCTCTATGAGTACATGCGAACTGTGTGCACACCCGACACACAGCAGGTCAGAGGCCCCCTTGGGTTTGGGTGAGTGTTCCTGTGGTGTGGGATGCCGCAAGCTGACAAAGATCCTGGCAGTTTCAGACTTCAGCCAAGAAGCTAAAGCTCTTCCCCACAAACCTCTGATTGTCTGATTAAGTTGCTGAAGGCTATGCTCCCCCCTCCCCTCCATGTTAGCTGTGAAGCTGCTGGTTTCTACTGGCCTCATCCCCCACGTCCCTCAAAGAGACTGGAGGCAGTTTTCTTTTTACCCTTTGTTTTGTGAATTTAAGATGTTATGCATGGTGGGTTTTCTGCACTTGGGAGAATTCTTGGTTTGCCTCAGAAATGTGACTTTGTATCTGCAGGGGACTTCTCTTTACACTATAAAAATAAAGCTTTTGGGGGTGCAGGCTCACTCTTGCAAGCCATCAGCTGTGCAACGGGTCCTCCCAATCCCATCCTTTTTCTCTCTGTGTTTATTTTCTAATCCTCCGCCGTTCCCACCGGAGACCTGCAGAATTACGAGTTGCACTGGTTTGCTACACTAGGGTCTGGGAAAGGAGACGTAGGAACAAAACGTAGGTGTGGGGGAAGAAGGCAGCACAGCAGTCAGGCCCCGGCCTGTGACTGATCCTGCGCACAGCGCTGCTCCTCAGGCAGGGCAGGGCAGGGCAGCCACTAGCCCTTGGGGGGCTCCTCTGAGGCCACCCTAGGGCCTGGCCTTCACACTCTCCGTTTGTTGTTCATTAGCCTCTCCTCCTCCCTCCTCCAACCCCAACCTGGAAGGGTCTGGAGGCAGGGGAGGAAAAGGATTAGGGCCTGGCCTCCCTTCCTGGGACAACAGAGCCAGGTTCATTCAGCCTGGCTGCCTTCCCAGAGCTGGTGGGGGAGGGGTGATGGAGGAGATTCGGCTGGGCCCTCCCTCTGTGCTATTCAGACCCATCTGGGCTAAACTTTCACAGCCCCACAACAAGGAAGGTAGACAAGCCTTTTCCTGGTGTTTGGGATTAAGTTGCTGAAGGCGATGCTCCCCCCCCCCCTCCATGTTAGATGTGAAGCTGCTGGTGTTTGGGACTCAGGTTCTAATCCTGGCTCTGCCTCGGGGTAGTGGAGGCAGCATCCCTGAGAAGAGGCTACCCCACAAACTACCACACTAGTGCAAGATGTTAGTGATGGGGGGGGGGGACTGTGCAGGGGCAGAGGGGGCACAGAGGAGCCCTCTGCTTTCTGCTCAGTTTTTCTGTAAACTTAAACCTGCTCTAATTAAAGTCTACTGAATGTTTTTAAAAGGCTGGACCAGAAGTAGACAAAGCATTTGATCCAGAGCTAGAAATCTGGCTGAGGAGCTGTGGCATTAGGAGCAAGTCACTTAATCTCTCTATGCTTCTGTTTTACCATCTGTAAAATGTAACTAATACCACCCACCTCGCTGGGCTGTGGGGAGGGTGAAATGAGATGGTAGGAGTGTTCCAGGTAGCCTGGACCTCAGTCAAGTCCCTGATGGGCGCTTCCCTGCCCATTGCTTCCCTCCCTCCAGCCTCCTATCAGTGCACAGATGGCCAACGCCAAGTTGAAAAGAATTCAGGGATGAGGAAATTCCTAAGAAAAGCACAGCTTCCCACTCAGCTGAGTGCAGACCTCTGAGCATACCCACCTTCCCCCCACCCTCTTGTCTGGGCTGCCCCCAGACAATCCCACCTCCTCTGGGGGTCCTTGGAATGGGGACAGGAGAGGGATGGAGCCATGAGAAGGTCAGGATCTTGGTAGGGGGTGGGAGGAAGGGTCTGAGGTCAGGAGTGAGCACCCACCGAAAACTGGGCACCCTCTTGCTCTGGGCCCCTCAGAGCTACTTTGGGTGTCTGAGTTTCCCAGCTCTGGATCAAATGCTTCACCTACCTGCTGGCATAGCCTGTTTCAGAGATGGACAGCCCCTGAGAGTCTTTCCCACGACAGCCCATCCCCTGGACACGGCTCTGATGCCCTAGGAGTTGCTGCATCTAGGAACCCTATATGGGTCAAATCTGAAAAGGAGAGTGGCCACTTCTTCTCAGGCCCCTCTCTGCAGGTGGAAGGCGCGCCGAAGCTGGAGCCCGTGCACCTGGCTTCCAGTCCTAGCTCTGCCTCTTGCTTAGAAAATCTCTGCAGACCAGTTCACTGACTTTTCTGAGCCCTCCATTCTTCCTCAGGCAGAAGGAGCTAGTGGTATCTGAGGAGACAATGAACAGGAGGTCACCTGCACCTGTGAAATGCTCCTTGTTCCACTCTTCCTGTGTCTTCACCTCTCAGAGGTTCTGAAGGCAGAGGGGCCTATGAGGCCAGGCTGGACTGGAGGCTCAAGGAAAGCCCTTCCAGGGAAGCCTTACTTAAACCAGAGCACTGGGGAGCCGGTTCTGAGGGGCAGAACTCCCTCTGCGCCTCCCTAGGGCCTATTTGGTTCAGGCTGTGCTTTTCTTAGGAATTTGCTCTTTCCTGCCGGCTATGGCTCCTGTGTTTGTAATGGTAACCTCTGATCCACTGTCTTAAACGTAGAGACTTTTCACCTGCTTGGCTGAAGGCTCTTGTAACTACCCTCTTCAAGAGGCAGAAGCCAGGAAAACACAATGTTGATCAGGCCAAGGCCAGGGGTCAGGTGTGTCTGTGGGCTAAAGGTAGGGGGCTGACTTTCAGACAAGAAGTGGCACGTCACCAACCAGCTCAGCTTCCTGTATTTGTTCATGCAAGGGCTGCCCTTGCAGATGGTAACCAGCCCTCTGTCTCAGGCCACCTCCAAGAGAGCCTGGGAAGTGGCCTGACCTGTGGTGGTGCAGTGGGATAAAGCATCCACCTGGAACACTGAGATTGCTGGTTCAAAGCCCTGGGCTTGCCTGGTCAAGGCACATATGGGAGTTGATGCTTCCTGCTCCTCCCCCTTCTCTTTCTCTCTATCCCCTCTCTCTAAAAATCAATAAATAAAATTAAAAATAATAAAAAATAAAAAAAAAGAGAGCCTGGGAAGGACAGAAGCTCCCCATATATAGGTCTTGGCTCCACGCTCCAGGTTCTACCTAGTCCACCTGCCCTAACCAGAAATGGAATGAGAGACCTAGCAATCATTGCCCATCACCCAGCCGCTGTTCCCCACCCTTGACTTCCTCATCCTCGACCTCTCCTCTTTAAAGATGCCTGAAGACTCTCTCTCTGATGGACCTTGCTCACCCTGCCCTCCCACTCTGGGGGGGGGGGGGGAGGAAGGAATCTTGAACACCAGCTCAGCAAAACCCAAGTATGTCCTGGGCAAAGTCTCGGCAAGTCCTGGCCCCAGTCTGAGACTCTGACGGAGCCCAATATCCTCTCCCCTCCTCTCTCCATGGCAGCAGTTGCTCTGGGGACTTCAATGTGCAGCCCAGTGTGTCTCCAGCCTCAAGTTCCCTAGGGGATGAAATGTGGAGGAAGGCAGGGCTCTTGGCAGTACCCAGTCAGACAGTCCCAGGCCTTAAAAAAAGGAGCACAGCTGGTGTGAGGGGCAGCTGGGATGAACTCCTGGTTGGCTGGTCCCAGGCCAGTGGGAGAGCCCTCGTAGCCATCACATAGGCTGCCATGTGTCACACAGCCACTACAGTAAGCACTCACACCCTGTATCTTATGTGAATCCTTAAAACAATACCTGAAATGAATATACTATCCCTGTTTTGTAAATGAGCAAACTGAGAGTGATTTACCTAAGTCCATACAGCTACAAAGCAGCCAGATTAATTGCAAAGTTTCTCTTTCTAGTAAATCCCAGGGCTTAAATAGGTTTCAAATGTCCAACTCTATAAATAAAAATGTTCACATCCCACTGGGGAGGAGGGGGTTTCCTCTACTCATCTAGGATCTTTCTTTTCGGCTATCTAATAATCAAATAGATATGAGACAGGTTAACAACAGAAAATAACCAAATTTAATTACGTATGTATGTGTGGAAACCCCACATACATGAGAGCTGCAGAGACAGAGAGGGGAAATGAAGTATATATGGCATTCTGAGCTAAGGACGAGATAAGGCGCTTCGGAGGGGAGGAAGTTCATTCATAAAACAGTAAGAAGAGCAGATGCTCAGTAATTAGAAGTGTACCCTTACTTACGGATAGGTCATCAAAAGGTAATTCTGGTGATAGCTCTTATTGGCAAGGCCCCCAATTTAAATTCTTTAAGGCAGACTTAAAAGTTGTTCCATTGCCTTCAGCTTGAAATAACTCGGAAGCCAAGTGACACATCTGGGGGAGGCCTGTTCTGAACCTCTTTCACTGCCTTTTCTCTTTCCTCCTCTCCTGAGAGTTGCTGCAAGATGGCCCTCATCCCACCCACCCACCAGACTAGCTGTCTGTCCCCCACGGGACATGCACTCTCTCCTCTGCTGCTGAAGTACCCTCAACCCTCAGTCCATGACTCCAAGGGAGGAGCATCTAGCTTTGGAGAAGAGGTTGGTCAGATGGACCCCAAGGACCGTGGGATGGGTAGCTGAGCTGTACTGGCAGATGGGGTCTTCCTGCGAGGGGCGTGGGCCCCAGCGAGGTCTTGGAAAAGGTGCTCCCGGATCATTGTGCCTAGCCGCTGGAAAGCACCTTCATTCAGTTCCTTATCAAATATTAACACGCCTCTCCCGCCACCTCCCATCTAGGAAAATAATTAAGAGCTTAACTTAACCATTAATCTTTAAACGAAAATCGCCCTAGGCAGAAAAGACCGGGATAAAGAACCCTGGATGGGAAGCGGGGATGCCAGAGCCCCACCATACCCAATGTGTTGCCCCCGCTGTGGGCAGAGGTGGAGGGGCAGCCACCCAGCACGCAAGCCCAGAGGGGTGGACAGCGACCTACGCGCAAACTGGGGAGAACCAGAAACCGCTCGAGACGCCAGAAAGGGCATGAAACGGAGGCGTGCGGCCGAGTGGGTCAGAGGAGCATCCTTCTCACGGACTCGCCTGCTCCTCTCTCCCAGGGTCGCCGCGCACACGCGGGTTCGTGCTCCCCCCGCACCGCACGTGGCCATTAGTGTGCGCACACGAGCTCGCTCACGCCGTCAGCCCGCAGCCTCACCGCCTCCGACCCACAAGCAGCCGCGGCCGCAAGCGGGTGCCGGCGCGCGCAGCCTGGGCAGGGGCGGCGGGCTGGGGGCGCAGAGCGGGACACCCGGGTGGCCGCGGGCTCGGGGCGCAGAGCGGGACACCGGGGTGGCCGCGCGCTGAGGGCGCAGAGCGGGACACCCGAGGGACCGGGGGCCGGGGGCGCAGAGCGGGACACCCGGGTGGCCGCGCGCTGGGGGCGCAGAGCGGGACACCGGGGTGGCCGCGCGCTGGGGGCGCAGAGCGGGACACCCGGGTGGCCGCGGGCGGGGGGCGCAGAGCGGGACACCGGGGTGGCCGCGCGCTGGGGGCGCAGAGCGGGACACCGGGGTGGCCGCGGGCGGGGGGCGCAGAGCGGGACACCGGGGTGGCCGCGCGCTGGGGGCGCAGAGCGGGACACCCGGGTGGCCGCGCGCTGGGGGCGCAGAGCGGGACACCGGGGTGGCCGCGGGCGGGGGGCGCAGAGCGGGACACCCGAGGGGCCGCGGGCTGGGGGCGCAGAGCGGGACACCCGAGGGGCCGGGGGCTGGGGGCGCAGAGCGGGACACCAGGGTGGCCGCGCGCTGGGGGCGCAGAGCGGGACACCCGAGGGGCCGGGGACTGGGGGCGCAGAGCGGGGCACCGGGGTGGCCGCGCGCTGGGGGCGCAGAGCGGGGCACCCGGGTGGCCGCGCGCTGGGGGCGCAGAGCGGGACACCCGGGTGGCCGCGGGCGGGGGGCGCAGAGCGGGACACCCGGGTGGCCGCGGGCGGGGGGCGCAGAGCGGGACACCCGAGGGGCCGGGGGCTGGGGGTACAGAGAGGGTCCCCCGGGGGTGCGAGGGGGGCGCGGGGCCGATGCCCAGACGTTCACCTGCGCGGGCCCAGGGCTGGGAGGCGGCGAGGACCAGCAGCGCCAGCAGCAGCCGCATCCTGAACAGGAGGAGTAAAGACGCCGCCAAGCCGGGGATCTCGCACAGAGGAGGCCGCCGAGGATGCGGCGGTCATGCCGGCCGGGATTTTATAGTGGAGCCGCGCCGGGAGGGAGCCTCGACAGCGGGGCGCGGGGAGCGGCTCCTCCCCCTGGCGGAGCCTCCCCTCCTTTCGCCCCGTCCTTGGTCTGAAATACACCACTACTCCCCCCCTTCCTCCCTCTCGACGCAGGAGGCCCCCTCACCGAATCCGCGTCCTCTCTCCTCAGAGGAGTGCCCCCTCCCCCCTCCTTTTCCCCCAGTCCCCATTCCATAGTGGTCTCTGGTTTGGGAACAGGGTAGCAACATCGCAAGGTACTTGAGCCACCTCAAGTAGGTGCCGAGATTCCTGACTTCGATCATCTTGGCACGGGAACCTCTCGCCTCGGGAGCAGCGCGCCGGGGCCTTGGGAGGGCCTAGGATCTGGGTGGGCGGTGGAGATATAGCCTTGGAGGGATGACGGAGTTGAGGGATACACGATGGTGTTTGTTGAATGCGGTGTCCCCAGAAAGAGGTGCTTCTCTTTCTCTGGCAATGGCCGCTGATTCTGTCGCATTTCTTTTTCTGTTTTCTCTCAGGCTGCTCCAAACTTAATTTCCAAGCAGACCTAAGACCCGTCTTCCAACGTAGTGAAGACGCCCCTAAATTACTGTGTGAGTGTTTATGTCATGGTCAGAGCAGGGAGGGTTGAGGAGGCAGAGTTGAGGAATGAATTGCAAAGGGGATAAGTGAGAGAGAAACTTGGGGGTCAGCAGGGAGGGGCTAGGTCCTGCTGAGTCGCCCCCTCTACCTCTGAGATGAGATGGGAAGAGGTGGAGTCTGAATGGACCCCTAGTTCTCTCATTTGCCAGGATCTTCAGACCAGTTTAGGAAAAATCCCTTTGAAGGAGGTCCTCTCATTTGGGTTAATGGGGTGGGGGTGGGGCCGTAGAGAGGCAGCTGCCTCTTGTCTCAGGAGGGGTGCTGAGCTATGCCCCCTCCCCACAGGCTGCAGGGCTTCTAGGCTCCTTCATGACTCTAGCTATTTTGTGTCCCACATGCGGTGGGGGCTTCCACGGGAGTTTGGGAGGCTCAGATCCGGGTAAGGGATGGAGAAGGATGGAGATTTGGGTAGTGGGCCTGCCCCCCTCCACCCCCCAGCAACAGGAAGCCCCAGTTTTCTGGTCCAGTCACTTCACCATCTGCTGCCAACCTCTCAGCTCCCGCCAGACTTTGAACCTAGGCTAGGGACATCTGAAAAGGGATTACCTCCCCAAGAACTACCGTGGAAAAGGGGCTTCCTCCTTGGTTAGAGCCCTGCTGACTCCCCTCCACGTCCCACCTCCTGGCCCAGGATCACACAGCCCAAGGAGCAGCTTTGATCTTACAAAGGCAGGAGAGCCCTCTTCAGGCTTAGGGCCCTACTGTCTACACAGCCTTAGACTTTAATCATGAGCCGGGACTGTGACAGTCAGGTGAGGAATTCACAAGGCTGTAAAATATATCTTTCAGAACTGGAGAACTGTGGGGGAGAGGGGTGGAAGAAGTTTATTCCTGGGAATGAAGTCCACTTCAGAGGGTCCCTGTGGCCCCTGGTCAGCTCCCCTCAGCTGGCAGAAGAGAGACTTGGAAACCTTTGGTAGGGTTAGGGGGCTATTGATCAATGACTTGGGTCCACTTTAAAGTCCATTGCATTGGGGCCCCCAAAGGGAGAGGATTGTGGGAGCGGGAGCTGTCCCCTGAATAATCCTGCCCTTTCTAGGTTAGTGCACCCCCTAGTATGTTTGGGGGCCAGTAAGATGGGGGAGGAGAACTAGCCCCAGTGTTGGAGGACTCCCTGAGGCTTGGGCCAGGGGAGGAGGTTAAGGTTGGGCCCTTCTTTACGATGCATCTTAATCAGACCACAGGTTTCATTTTGAGATGTAGGAGGGAAGAGTGGCTCCTGCTCCATCTGCCATCTCTGACTCCAACGTTACCCAGGGTTAGGGGGCCCCCACTCCCGGTCTGAATATTTCCAGCCTTATCTCCCAGCCTGGACCCCTGTCCTGGACTGCCAAAAGCTAGTTACTTGTCACTGTTTATCTCCACTGGAAAGGACAAGGTCCTCATCAGAGCAGGAATCATAAGAGCAGGATGGTCCTGACATATCAATGTGACTTACAGAGCCCGTCAAGCTGCCAGCCTGGGCGGCAGCCACAGCCATGACGCAGCCTCCGTCCTCTCACTCTGCGCAGGCTCTCCAAGACCCTGCATTCAAGTACCTACTTTTTTCTGACACAGAGATGACCTTAGGCAACTTTCCTACTCTTCTCTTTTTGCAACTTCCTCATCTCTAAGGTGGGTATGACCTTGTGACCTCTGCCAATAAACAGTTATTGGGCTGCTGTGAGCCAGCCAATGCCTGCCCTGCCCAGACTTTCACAACCGGCCTCACAGTGCCTGGGTGTCACACCGACCCGCTGCGGATGCAGAGATGATTCATAGTTCTTATCCTCTGGGGGATCTGAGGCCCTTCCTAGAACAGGAGGGAGGCAGTAGGCAAGCCAAAGGGCTTGGAGGTCAGACAACCCTGGGGTCACTTCTGTTTCCACCCACTTGCTCTATGATGTCAGCAAAGCCTCAGTTTCCCTCATCTGTAAAATGAAAATCATATCCCTATCTTCCACATCGGTTACTGTGAGAATTCAGTGAACTAAAGCCTGAGGAGGACTGGTCCGGGCTGGCCGGGCACATCAGTGCACCTGACCATGACCTCTAAGTGGAGGTCATTTTACCTGGATTATTATTATTATTTTTTTTTTTTTTTTTTTTTTTTTTTTTACAGAGACAGAGAGTGAGTCAGAGAGAGGGATAGACAGGAATGGAGAGAGATGAGAAGCATCAATCATTAGTTTTTCATTGCGCGTTGCGACACCTTAGTTGTTCATTGATTGCTTTCTCATATGTGCCCTGACCGCGGGCCTTCAGCAGACCGAGTAGCCCCTTGCTGGAGCCAGCAACCTTGGGTTCAAGCTGGTGAGCTTTTGCTCAAACCAGATGAGCCCGCGCTCAAGCTGGCGACCTCGGGGTCTCAAACCTGGGTCCTCCGCATCCCAGTTCAACACTCTATCCACTGCGCCACCGCCTGGTCAGGCCATTTTACCTGGATTAAACCTGACCCTTGGCAGATGTGTATGTGGCATCAAGTGGCAGGGGATGCCAGGCTAGGCTCAGGGAGGGCCCTAGCATCATGGCTCTTCCTAGATTCCCAAGACCTAAGGAGGGGCGAACAGGCTGAAGGGCAAGGGGGAAGCCCCAACTGCAGGGGTCCGAAAATCTGAGATTCGGCTTCAGCCCCTTCTGGGACTCCAGCTGGCAGAGCGAGGTGGAGGCACATATCTCAACACTGTACTTCTGGTGTCCGTAGGTCAGAGGAAGGCCTGGAATGTGTCTCTGCACAGAAAACTGTATTCAGGGTGAGGTGGGCAGGCAGTATATGTAATGTGGCCAACTTTTTTACAATGAAAAGGAGGACAAAATAAATGGAAGAAAACAGTATCATAAATAAAAGAAACATTTTATTCATTGCAATAATAAAACACTATAATATGATAAATGCATAATAAAACATTTGTAATCTTTTATATTGTAATTATGCTTACATGACTATTAATTTTTAATAACAATTGTAAGAAAAAAGTACTCATTTAGATACAACTACGTCACATCACACGCAATGGATCGCCTCTCATTGATCGAATACGGACATTTACAGATTAGTCTTCCAATATCAAAAGGAGGACATGTAGGAGGACACTTTTTGAGGGAGAACGGAACTTACAAAAGAAGGATCATCCTCCCTAAAGGAGGAAGATTGGTCACATTAGTATATGGCAAAAGCTTCAAGTGGGCTTTGGAATAGCACTGCCCTGGGTTCACATCCCAACCTCAGCACTTACCTTGCCTGACCAGGCGGTGGCGCAGTGGATAAAGTGTCAGACTGGGATGCAGAAGACCCAGGTTTGAGACCCCGAGGTTGCCAGCTTGAGGCATGGGCTCATCTGGTTTGAGCAAAAAGCTCACCAGCTTGAGCCCAGGGTAGCTGGCTCAAGCAAGGGGTTACTCAGTCTGCTGAGGCCCGTGGTCAAGGCACGTCTGAGAAAGCAATCAATGAACAATTAAGGTGTTGCAACAAAAAACTAATGATTGATCTTCTCATCTCTCTGTTTCTGTCTGTCTGTCCCTGTCTATCCCTCTCTCTAATTCTCTCTCTGTCTCTGTAAAAAACAAAACAAAAAACCCCACAAAAACCAACCTCAGCACTTACCTTTCTCCTCCTTCAGGCTCAATTTCCTGATCGGGAAAATGGGGATAAAGACAGCACCTCCTTGCTTGGTTCCTGAGATTATCATTAAAAAAAAAAAAAAAAAGACAGCACCTCCACCTGATGGTGGTAGCACAGTGGATAGAGCATCGACCTGGGACGCTGAGGTCCCAGATTCAAAACCCTGAGGTCACCAGCTTGAGCGTGAGATCATTGATGTGATCCCATGGTCACTGGCTTGAGCCCAAGGTCACTGGCTTGAGCAAGGGGTCACTGGCTCAGCTGGAGCCCCCTGGTCAAAGCACTTATGAGAAGCAATCAGTGAACAACTAAAAGGACGCGATTATAAGTTGATGCTCCTCTTCTCTCTCCCTTCCTGCCTCTCTCTCTCTCTCTCTCTCTCTCTCTCTCTCTCGTGCGCGCGCGCTAGAAAAAAAAAAAAAAAAAGAGATAGCATCTCCCTCTCACCACCCTCCCATGGGTGTGGTGAGGATTCAACACTAGATGATGTAAAGGGCTTGTTCTAGGACCAGGCTCTTAGTAAGTGCTCAATAAACCTCAGCCATAATTACTAGCTGTTGAGAGCAACAATGGCATATACCCATGACATTACAGGAGCCTAGTGGAGTGGTACCTAACCCAGCCAGTAGGTGGGAAATCGAAGAAAGCTTTCTGGAGGAGAGAAGCTGAGAATTAGAAGACAAATAGTTGTTAATCCCAAAAATGAAGGGAAACCCAGGCAGAGGAAACAAAATGAGAAAAGGCATAGAGGTGGGATGGGCAGATAGGAGCATCAAGTGAGAAATGAGTGTTGAGAGATGAACCTGGAGAAGTATTTGGCACTAGATGGATAGGATTTGTTTGTTGCGATTAGAAGTTTGAACTGAGACCCTGGCTGGTTGGCTCAGTGGTAGAGCATCAGCCCAGCATGTGGATGTTCTGGGTTTGATTCCCGGACAGGGCACACAGGAGAAGCGCCCATCTGCTTCTCTACCCTTCCCCCCTCACTTCTCTCTCTCTTTCTCTTCCCCTCTTGCAGCCATGGCTTGATTGGAGCGATTTGGCTCCAGGAGCTTAGGATAGCTCCATTGCCTCTGTCTCAGGTGCTAGGAAGAGCTTGGTTGCTGAGCAATGGAGCAACGCCCCAGATGGGCAGAGCATCACCCCCTAGTGGACTTGCCAGGTGGATCCCAGTCAGGGCACATGTGGGAATCTGTCTCTGCCTCTCCTCTCACTGAATTTAAAAAAAGAAAAAAAAGAAAGAAAAAGGTTGAACTGATCTTTCCTTTGGTGAGGAGTAGATATCAATATCCTGATTTTATAGGTCAGGAAACATCCTCAGTGATTTGGCTCTAGAAAGGGACAGGGATCCTCAACTACTTCTTTGAGTTACAGAATAGAAAATTAAGGCTCAGAGAGGGCAGTGACCTGCCCAAGTGGCCCAGCAAGGAGAGAGAAAAGCTGGGATTTGAACCTTGGTCTCCTCCACACTCCCATACTATCTCATTCCCTGCAGCACACACTCCTTCTTCCCCTTGGGACCCCCAGCCTCCATCTACCCTTGCTTTTTGCAGAGTCTCCTCTTTTTTTTTTTTTTTTTTGTATTTTTCTGAAGCTGGAAACAGGGAGAGATAGACTCCCGCATGCGCCCAACCAGGATCCACCTGGCACGCCCACCAGGGGGCGACGCTCTGCCCACCAGGGGGCAATGCTCTGCCCCTCTGGGGCGTCGCTCTGTTGCAACCAGAGCCACTCTAGTGCCTGGGGCAGAGGCCAAGGAGCCATCCCCAGTGCCCGGGCCATCTTTGCTCCAATGGAGCCTTGGCTGCGGGAGGGGAAGAGAGAGACAGAGAGGAAGGAGAGGGGGAGGGGTGGAGAAGCAGATGTGCTCTTCTCCTGTGTGCCCTGGCCGGGAATCGAACCTGGGACTTCTGCACGCCAGGCCGACGCTCTACCACTGAGCCAACCGGCCAGGGCCTGCAGATTCTCCTTTTATTAGTAGATGAGTAGGTTTGCAGAGACTCCAATTTTTGTATTCCTGGATATTGAGATTATACCCACATGCAGAACAGCGTTTAACCAATAGCCTCAGCTCTGCTACTCCCTAGCTGGATCTCTGCCATAATCTAGCCAAGACAAGAAAGCTCCTTTCCTGCCAACATCTGTGGAGGCTGCAGTCCCTCTTTCCTCACTTCACATCTACCCTATTTCTCTGATCTGTAGAGAGGATCTTGGAGGAACCAAAAGAGGGGGGCATAGAGAGAGAGAGCTAGGGGTTGTCATGGGGACAGGATAAGGGCTTCCTTATTAGAGGGGTTGGCAGGAACTTCTCCTGAACATTTTGAAATAATAACAGCAGGAAGAAGCATGGAATAATCCAGCACTGGAGATGACATATGTTCTGTCCCTGCCCTGCAGAGTTCAGGAAAACTCCCCATGGCTCTCCCCTCCCCTCTCCATGTCTCAACTACAGGAGCCCAGGCTCACTCCACTGGGAGGCTGAGATCATCGGACAGAGCTTCCTTGAATTTTCCAAGTGTATTCATTTCCATTCTGGCTTTGTAGTGGAAGGACATCTAAAGAGAGTGATGAGGAGAAAAAAAGGTGGGGAGAAAAAGGGAAAAGCTACAATAATAAAAACAGTATGGGGTTGCACATGAATAGAGCACTGACCTGAGACGTTGAAGACCCATGTTTGAAACCTGAGATCACAGGCTTAAGCACGGGCTCATCCGGCTTAAGTGCAGGCTCACCAGTTTGAGTACAGGGTGGCTAGCTTGAGTGTGTGATCATAGACATAATCCAATGGTCGGTGGCTTGAGCCCAAAGGTCGCTGGCTTGAGCAAGGGGTCACTGGCTTAGCTGGAGCCTCCTCAGTCAAAGCACTTATGAGAAACAATCAATGAAGAACTAAAGTGATACAACTACAAGTTGATGCTTCTCATTTCTCTCCCTTCCTGTCTGCCTGCCTCTCTCTTTGTAAAACAAAACCAAACCAAGCCAAACAAAACAAAACAAGAAACCAGTATGGTACTGGCATAAAAACAGATATACAGGTAAATAAAATAAAATAGAGAGCCTAGAAATAAATCCTTGCTTATATGGTCAATTAATCTACAACAAAGGAAGCAAGTATATACAGTGGGGTGAAGAATCTCTGTAATAAGTGGTATTGGCAAAACTAAACAGAGACAAGCAAAAAGAAAAATGAAATTGAATGACTTTCTTATACCATATACAAAAATAACCCCACCTAGCTTTGTGGTGGCACAATGGATAGAGCATTGACCTGGAATGCTGAGGTTGCTGGTTTGTTCTTGATTTTTTTTTTTTTTTAAGATTTTATTTATTTATTTTAGAGAAGGCGGGGGAGAGGGAGAGGAGGAGCAGGAAGCATCAACTCCCATATGTGCCTTGACTGGGCAAGCCCAGGGTTTTGAACCAGCGACCTCAGCGTTCCAGGTCGATGCTTTATCCACTGCACCACCACAGGTCAGGCCTGAGGTTGCTGGTTTGAAACCCTGGGCTTGCCTGGTCAAGGCACACACAACAAACAATCAATGAACAATTAAATTGAAGCAATTATGAATTGATACTTCTCACTCCCCTTCATTTCTCTGTAAAATCAATAAGTAAAATTTTCAAAAATCAATTTTAATTAACCTCAAAATGGATTAAAGACTTAAATGTTAGACCTGAATCTATAAAACTCCTAGAAGAAAACAGGCAGTAAACTCTTTGACGTCACTCTTAGTACTCCCTTTTTAGATATATTTCCTTGAGCAAGAGAAAACAAAAAGAAAAAATAAACAAATGGGCTACAACAATCTATAAACTTTTTTTTTTTTTTTTGTATTTTTCTGAAACTGGAAACAGGGAGAGACAGTCAGACAGACTCCCACATGCGCCGGACTGGGATCCACCCGGCACGCCCACCAGGGGGCGGCGCTCTGCCCACCAGGGGGCTATGCTCTGCCCCTCCGGGGCGTCGCTCTTTTGTGCCCAGAGCCACTCTAGTGCCTGGGGCAGAGGCCAAGGAGCCATCCCCAGTGCCCGGGCCATCTTTGCTCCAATGGAGCCTTGGCTGCGGGAGGGGAAGAGAGAGACAGAGAGGAAGGAGAAGGGGAGGAGTGGAGAAGCAGATGGGCGCTTCTCCTGTGTGCCCTGGCCGGGAATCGAACCTGGGACTTCTGCACGCCAGGCTGACGCTCTACCATTGAGCCAACTGGCCAGGGCCTCAATCTATAAACTTTTTGCACAGCAATGAAAACCATCCACAAAACCAAAAGAGAGCCTACTGAATGGGGGAAGGTATTCACAAATGATACATCTGATAAGGGGTTGGTTAATATCCAAATATATAAAGAACTCATAAAACTTAACACCAACCCCCCTACCAAACGAACCAGTTAAAAAATGGGCAGCCTGACCTGATCAGGTGGTGGCACAGTGGATGGAGCGTCGGACTGGGACGCGGTGGGCCCAGGTTCAAGACCCGGAGGTTGTTGGCTTGGGCATGGGCTCATCTGGTTTGAGTGGGGCTCACCAGCTTGGACCCAAGGTCGCTGCCTTGAGCAAGGGGTCACTCGGTCTGCTGTGGCCCCCGGTTGGGGCACATGTGGGAGGACAGTCGATGGGAAACTGGGGTGCCGCAACGGGGAGTTGGTGCTTCTCATCTCTCTCCCTTCCGGTCTGTCTGTTCCTGTCTGTCCCTCTCTCTGTCTGTCTCTGGCTCTGTCACACACAAAAAAACAAAAAACAAACAAACAAAAAAGGGCGGCCTGACCTGTGGTGGTGCAGTAGATGAAGCGTCAGCCTGGAATACTGAAGTCACCAGTTTGAAACCCTGGGCCTGCCTGGTCAAGGCACATATGGGAAACAACTACTATGAGTTGATGCTTCCCATTTCTCCCCACTCTTCTTTCTCTCCTCTCTCTAAAATTGATTTAAAAAACAACCAAAAAAAATTGGACAAAAAAAAAAAAAATTGGACAGAGAACCTGAATAAGCATTTCTCCCCAAAGTACAAACAGATGGCCAACAGACATATGAAAATATTCTCCATATCAGTAATCATCAGGGAAATGAAAATTTAAACTCCATGAGATAGTATGTCATACTTATCAGAATGGCTATCAATAAATTAACAAGTAATAAGTACTGACAAGGATTCAGAAACCCTCCTTTTTGTAAATTAGTGCAGCCACTATGGAAAACAATATGGAGATTCCTCAAAAATTTAAACATAAAACTACCATATAAGCCGAAATGATTCTTCTGGGTATTTATCCAAAGAAGGAAAGATATATGTTCCCCTACACTTACTGCAGCATTACTAGTAATATCCAAGATATGGAAGCAACATAGATGTCCATCAATAGATGAATGGACAAAGAAGAGATCATATGTATATACAATGGAATATTACTCAGCAATAAAAAAGAATGAAATCTTGCCATTTGCGACAACATGGATGGACCTAAAGGGTATTAAGCTAAGTGAAATAAGTCACACAGAGAAAGACAAATATGTACCATCTCACTTTTATGTGGAATCTAAAAAAATATATAAATAAATAAAAATCCAAAACAGAAACAGACACATAGAGACAGAGAACAAGCTAATTGTTGTCAAAGGGGATGGGCTTTGGAGACTTTTTTTTTAAAAAGCTCGATTCATGAATTGCTTAATAAAACCCATTAGATCTTCAAATGTACTCAGCTGGATTTTGTTTTTTAACACTGGGTACATTGTGAAGTCACAAGGTGACAGTTGTGAAGGTTGTGGGGTGACAGGGACTGATGTATACAGTAAAATGTGAAGCTTGAAAAGCAGGACACTAAGTTGTTCACTATGTCAATAGTGTTTTACATATAGATAAAGATGAAAAAGGGAAGATGGGAAAATTGAACAGATAAATTAAGATGGGGTTATATTCTTTATATTATTTTTCTTAAAATAATGTCAAATTATAAAATGGTTGCCTTAGAGTTTTCAGTTTGGCTAAGTTTATTCCTAGGTATTATATATATATGTTTTTGATGCACTTGTAAATGGGATTGTTTTCTTAATTTCTTCTTCTGATTGTTTGTTATTGATGTATAGAAGTGCAGCAGATTTCTGTATATTGATTCTGAATTATCCTTCAACTTTACTGGAGTAACTTATTAATGCTAAGACCTGAGAGTTTTTATCATAAAAGGATGTTGAATTTTGTCAAATACTTTTTCTGCATCTGTTGAGATGACCATATGGTTTTTAAAAAGATTTTTATTTTATTTTTTAATGATTAATTAATTTTAGAGAGACAGACAAAGGAAGGGAGGGGGAGGTAGAGAGGTAGATAGAGAGAGAGATGGAGAGAGAGAGAGAGAGATAGAAAGAGAGAGAGAAGCACTCATTTGTGTTTCACTTAGTTGTGCGCTCATTGGTTGCTTCCCATATGTGCCCAGACCAGACATCAAACCCACAACCTTGGCCCTGGCCGGTTGGCTCAGTGGTAGAGCGTCGGCCTGGTGTGCGGGAGTCCCGGGTTCGATTCCCGGCCAGGGCACACAGCAGAAGCGCACATCTGCTTCTCCACCCCTCCCCCTCTCCTTCCTCTCTGTCTCTTTCTTCCCCTCTGGCAGCCAAGGCTCCATTGGAGCAAAGTTTGCCCGGGCGCTGAGGATGGCTCTGTGGCCTCTGCCTCAGGCGCTAAAATGGCTCTGATTGCGGCAGAGCAACGCCCCAAGATGGGCAGAGCATCCCCCCCTGGTGGGCGTGCCGGGTGGATCCCAGTCGGGCGCATGCGGGAGTCTGTCTGACTACCTCCCCATTTCCAACTTCAGAAAAAGGAAAAACAAAAACAAAAACCCACAACCTTGGCATTTCAGGATGGCACTCAACCGACTGATCTAACTGGCCATGGTGATCAAGGAGTTTTTATCTCTTATTTTGTTAATGTAATATATCACATTATTATTATTATTATTATTTCTATTTTTCCGAAGCTGGAAACGGGGAGGCAGTCAGACAGACTCCCGCATGTGCCCGACCAGGATCCACCTGGCATGCCCACCAGGGGGCGATGTTCTGCCCCTCTGGGGCATTGCTCTGTTGCATCCAGAGCCATTCTAGCGCCTGAGGCAGAGGCCACAGAGCCATCCCCAGCGCCCGGGCCAACTTTACTCCAATGGAGCCTCGGCTGCGGGAGGGGAAGAGAGAGACAGAGAGGAAGGAGAGGGGGAGAGGTGGAGAAGCAGATGGGTGCTTCTCCTGTGTGCCCTGGCCGGGAATCGAACCCAGGACTCCTGCATGCCAGGCCGACGCTCTACCGCTGAGCCAACCGGCCAGGGCTATATCACATTATTGATTGATTTATGGATGTTTAACCATTCTTGCATCCCTGGGATGAATCCCACTTGCAGATTAAAACAATCCTTTTAATGTATTGTTGAATCTGTTTTGCTTATTCAGTGTGTCCATAAAGTCATGGTGCACTTTTGACCAGTCACAGGAAAGCAACAAAAGATGATAGAAATGTGCAATCTGCACCAAATAAAAGGAAAACCCTCCCAGTTTCTGTAGGATGATGTGGCAGCATGTGCACATGCGCAGATGATGACGTAACACCGTGTATACAGCGGAGCAGCCCACGGCCATGCCAGTCGAGATATGGACGGTACAGAGGAAAGTTCAGTGTGTTCTGTGGCTCACTAAATTCGAATCCATGACCAAAGTGCAACGTGAATATCGGCGCATTTATAACGAAGCGCCACCACGTAGGAATAACATTACTCGGTGGGATAAGCAGTTGAAGGAAACCGGCAGTTTGGTGGAGAAACCCCGTTCTGGTAGGCCATCAGTCAGTGACGAGTCTGTAGAGGCTATACGGGATAGCTACCTAAGGAGCCCTAAAAAATCTGTGCGTGAGCCCACATCGAACTGCACTGAATAGGTATGAAACTGGGAAAGTTTTCCTTTTCTTTGGTGTAGATTTCACATTTCTATCGTCTTTTCTTGCTTCCCTGTGACTGGTCAAAAGTGTACCATGAGCCCTGGCCGGTTGGCTCAGCGGTAGAGCGTCGGCCTAGCGTGCGGAGGACCCGGGTTCGATTCCCGGCCAGGGCACACAGGAGAAGCGCCCATTTGCTTCTCCACCCCTCCGCCGCGCTTTCCTCTCTGTCTCTCTCTTCCCCTCCCGCAGCCAAGGCTCCATTGGAGCAAAGATGGCCCGGGCGCTGGGGATGGCTCTGTGGCCTCTGCCTCAGGCGCTAGAGTGGCTCTGGTCGCAATATGGCGACACCCAGGATGGGCAGAGCATCGCCCCCTGGTGGGCAGAGCGTCGCCCCATGGTGGGCGTGCCGGGTGGATCCCGGTCGGGCGCATGCGGGAGTCTGTCTGACTGTCTCTCCCTGTTTCCAGCTTCAGAAAAATGAAAAAAAAAAAAAAAAAAAGTGTACCATGACTTTACGGACACACTGTATTTTGTTGAGAATTTTTGTATCTATATGTTCATCAAGAATATTGGGCCTAGGCCCTGGCCGGTTGGCTCAGTGGTAGAGCGTCGGTCTGGCGTGCGGGGGACCCGGGTTCAATTCCCGGCCAGGGCACATAGGAGAAGCGCCCATTTGCTTCTCTACCCCCCTCCCCTCCTTCCTCTCTGTCTCTCTCTTTCCCTCCTGCAGCCAAGGCTCCATTGGAGCAAAGGTGGCCTGGGCACTGGGGATGGCTCCTTGGCCTCTGCCCCAGGCGCTAGAGTGGCTCTGGTCGTGGCAGAGCGAAGCCCCGGAGGGGCAGAGCATCGCCCCCTGGTGGGCGTGCCGGGTGGATCCCGGTCGGGCACATGCGGGAGTCTGTCTGACTGTCTCTCCCCGTTTCCAGCTTCAGAAAAATACAAAAAAAAAAAAAAGAAAAAAAAAGAATATTGGGCCTGACCGGTGGTGGTGTTGACCTGGGATGGTGAGGTCTCAGGATTGAAACCCCGAGGTCGCTGACTTGAGAGTGGTCTCATTCAGCTTGAGTGCTGTCCTATTGAGCTAATTGGCCAGGTGGGATCCAGCTGATTTTGAGAGTACATTTATTAAAGCTGGGGGTAGTGAAACAAAGGAAGGGCTTAGGGTAGAAGAAGCAACAGGTTATGCTCTGCTTTGGCTCTCTAGAAGCATTGTAGGAAAGAAGTGAGCCAGACTAGGCTTCACGGATCACTGAGAAATAAAAGTTACAGTGAAAGAAGTGAGCCAACATGGGTTGCTTTTAGCTCAGTGAAAACTCTAGTATGGAAGAAGCAACAGGAGAGAGCCTAGGACTAGGTGGTGCTCTGCTTTGGCTCTCTAGAAACATATCAATAGGAAAGAAGTGAGCCACAGCGGGGCTGCTGACAGCTCTCTGAGAAGTTAGAGAGAAGGGGGCCTTGGAGACAGGTTCAGGGGGTTACCTCAGGATGACCAGCTGCTGCCTGTTGCTCCTGTGATTGCAAGTCTCATGGGGACCCTTAGAGTTTAGGAGAGGAAAGTACAGATGCCTGCCTGGGAGGGAAGAAGGGCGTGGGTGTGCTCTAGAGCAGTGGTCCCCAACCCCCCCGGGCCAGGGACCGGTTTAATGTCAGAAAATAATTTCACGGACCAGCCTTTAGGGTGGGACGGATAAATGCACAAAATAAAATTATGCGACCGGCGTAAAAACTGTGGTATTTTTAAATATAATTGTCGAACTTACAAGACAACCGTCAAGAGTGAGTCTTAGATGGATGTAACAGAGGGAATCTGGTCATTTTTAAAAAATAAAACATCGTTCAGACTTAAATATAAATAAAACGGAAATAATGTAAGTTATTTATTCTTTCTCTGCAGACCGGTACCAAATGGCCCACGGACCGGTACCGGTCTGCGGCCCGGGTGTTGGGGACCACTGTTATAGAGGGAGCCCGCTCTGGCTTTTTGTCTTGAGTGTTCTTATCTGTTTCCTAAAAGCAAGAGGGTCTTTTTTAGGGGAGGTCTAAGGAAAGGATCCCAATAGAATATTCATAAGCTTTATGCTGATGTGCTAAAATGAGATTTATTCTCCTGACTTCATCTGTCCTTGGCTGTGATTGGCATTGGTTTTCTGTATATATCTCCCTGAGTAGGGTGATCTAAGCTATTTACCCTCTGGTTGGAGAGAAATGTAAAGCATTTACTCTTAAGTGCCTTTAGTTAGGGACGATAAGATTTTGCAGTTTACTAGATGGTTGTAAATTAGCCTTTTAACTGTTTCAGTTTTTCTATTCCACTTGTCATGATTTATTAACCTGTCTCAGAGAGGGTGTGAATGCCTTTGGGTGCCTCCTCCCATGATTGTATTTGCACAGTGGTGCCCTCTGCTGTCCTGTAAAAAGTTCAGGACCTTTTACAGGAAGTTCTTCCCCCAATCTGCCCTTCCCTAGTGTTTCAGTTATGGGAAGGGCATCATTTAATGACAATAAATTAGCATTCAGAGAATTAAAAAACAACTCTTTAGGTCCACCCCATATCTGCTACCCAGAACTTTAGCTTGCTTCCAGAGATTTTCCTATATTACTACCACATGAAACCTCTATTTTTTTTTACATGCAACCTCTTTTACGACTTGAACTACTGTCTCTTAGATATCAGATGGGAAATGGAGACAAGCAATTGAGAATGTATCAGAAAATTCTCTAATGATCCCACCCAGCTACTTCTTTCAGATGTGACCCTGGTCCCCCATGCCCTGGGGAAGGATGGAGGGTGTCGGAGCTGCAGAAAGAAGTTAAGATTTGGCCTGACCTGTGGTGGCGCAGTGGATAAAGCGTCGACCTGGAAATGCTGAGGTCGCTGGATCGAAACCCTGGGCTTGCCTGGTCAAGGCACATATGGGAGTTGATGCTTCTAGCTCCTCCCCCCTTCTCTCTCTCTCTGTCTCTCCTCTCTATCCCTCTCTGTCTCTCTCTCTCTCCTCTCTAAAAATGAATAAATAAAATTAAAATTAAAAAAAAAAAGTTAAGATTTAGCAAGGCTGCCTAGACAGCTCACTTCCTGCCTGTGTGGGATGGTGTGATCAATCTGCCCTGCCTGCTATTATTCTGGCAAACCAGTAGGTAAGGGGCAGTGGCTCTGCCACAGTAAGTAACCCCAAATTTAACTCTGAAGTGTAAAGTTTCAATGAGACCTATATAGGATTGGTGAGCATCATTGGTGTGGAACATATGTAACCTCAGAGGTTCAGGACTTGGTTTAATGTTCTGGTGTAACTATCTTGAAATGCTTAATGACTTTTGAACAAAGGGCCTTGCATTTCAGTTTTGTAGAAGATAGGGAGTGAGAGTGGGTGAGGATGTGCTGTCTTCTCCACCCACCCAGGGCTAACCCAGAAGCAGCTAGGCAGTGGTGCTCCAGAGAACAGCCATGGACCAACAGCCCCTTGTGGAGCCCTGGGCTGGCTCAGGGTCTGCCTTCTCACAGGAAATGCTCCTTCACTAGAAACCCAGGGCACTGCACTGCACCCTCGCCTGCCTGTCAAAGCCTCTCCTTTGCAGCACTGCCTGACAGCCAGCTCTTTGGGACGTGGGCTGCTGAGGCCCTATGGGCTGTGCATGTAGTCCAGCACAAGCACTGTTGCCACTTTGGTCATCCTGGGCTGGGAGCCTTGTCTGGCAATGCTGGCCACTGGCAACTTGCTGCAGGCTCAGCTCACCTGGAACATGCTGGGTAGCACCTGCCAGCCCTGCTCTGCAGACTTCTGCCACTACTATCTGCTGTCCCTTTGGGTCTCACAGTATGCCCTGGGTTGAAGACAAGAAGGCAGGAGGAGGCCCTGGGTGGTGGCCCTGGAAGAATGAGCAGGAACACAGCTGGATGTGAGATGTGGCAGGCTCTCCGGGGCCCTGGGAAGTGCATAAGTGTGGCCTTGTGGCTGTTCAATGGTCCTCTTTTCTGAACTAGTCCCTGCTGTGAAGTACTGTGTCTGGCTTCTTCATGCTTCGTAGCATCGCCACATTACTATCTCACTCCATTCACTGGGGAACCTCCTTATCTACACCCTCAGGGGCGAACATCTGGGCCAGAGTTGCACTGTTCTACATTGGGAACGGCCAACACCTTATTCCTTACCAAGGCTTTGGGAGGCACAGGATGGGGACGTCCACACAAACTGGCTGTCACACAGAGTCAAAGGTGGGCATATTCTCTTTGTGAAAGGTGCATGGGAGGAATTCTAGGGATTCTTTTCTCCTGCCTCACAGGTAACAGTGTCTGCACAGCTTGAGTGCCACAAGGAGGTTGAGACTCTAGAAACTGAGGGAAATTCTCCCAGTCTCTCTATACAATTCATAGGACAGGTCTGGATGGGCAGGGACCATGTCCATAATCTACAAATTCCCACCAGAAACAGGACAGAGCATGAGATTTGAGTTTTTCCCACCTCTCCCATGGCTGCTGGGTCTGATCAGGTCATGGACATTCTCTGAGCCTCCTCAGGCAAGCTCAGACCTCCTGCACACTTCCAGTTCAAACCAGCGACAGCGATGGCCTGAAGTGTTGGTGCAGACAGTGCTCCATGTGGGTTATTGGACCAATATGATCACATCCTGGAGTTTTGGTGGGATCCTGAGTGGAGGCTGCAGGCAGGTGGGGGGACTCAGCTACTCCTTGGGGACAGAGGAAAGCTTCAGCACCATGAGATGGACAGCACCTGAGGTGCTGGCAAAGCCCAGGAGGGGCGGTGACAATCCCACTCCCCCATCTTATCCTAGGAAGCAAAATGGAGGGACAGTCCAGGCAGATGAGCTCCTGCCAGGCCTCAAACGCAGGGTCATGTGGGGCTTGAGTTCATGTTCAGGGCATCCGCTGAGTTTGAGGCCATGGATGAAGGGGAAGGAGGAAAGGAAGGAAGGAGCTGGGGCGGAGCTAGTCTGGGGAGACTGGAGTTACAGCTGCAAGGAGGAGGAGGGGAGGGCTGGGATAGGGCTGAAGGCCGGTTCAGGGTTTCACCCCTTGAGGCTCCCGTTTCGGTTGAAATTCCAGTATACACGCTGGGTTCAGTGCTCCTTGTGACAGATACTTGGACACCACAGGCCCAGGCTTGCAGCCCTCACCTCTCGCCCCAGATTACAAGGAGAGGAAAGGGTGCCTCTGAGGGGAGATGGAGGTGGGGAAGGGCTGTTTCAGGGGAGGGAAGCTAAGTGGTTTGGCTGCACTGACCTGATGACAGTGAAGGAAATTATAAATTGTTTCTAGGAATCATATGTAAATGGCCCTTTGTAGGGTTCAGATTACTTGCCTCTGGGGGTGGAGCCACCTCTTTGCCAGAGTCTCCTCACAGCTGCCTTCCCTAGCACCTTTGTTGTGGGTCTGGGGTGTCCCTGTCAGACTGCAACTGGGGAGGGGGAGTTAGAGGGGTTGAACAGAGAAAGGCAGAGGGGAGGCACTTAAGGTGGGCAGCAATTTACGGCTCTTGGTAGGGCTAGCACAGGTCGTGTGGGAACCCTGGACAGGATGGGGCCTGGGGATCCCATTAAACATGACTTCATCTATACATACCTTATCTCCTGAGCTTACATTTGAGGCCTGTCACACCTCACCTGTCCAGCTCTTCTCGGACTGTGTTCAGTCCATAGATAGTACCTGTGGATCCCACTTCTTGGCTATTTCAGTCTCTTCAAATTTATGGTCCCACCTACCAGGAACACTTTTCCCAGTCAAACTTGTACATCACCTTGGGCCTGAGATGTCCCAGTCCCAGCACCTCTAACTGGGCCATGTCAAGATGTCCCTCTCATTCCTTCAGGCACCCGCTGTTATCATTAAATCCCTTCTGTGTGTCAGAAGCTATGTCAGGCTGACAACAGAAGACAAGCCATCTCTACTCTCACATCTCACAGTCTAATGGGCTCCAGCAGACATGCCTGGGACTGAGTATACACAGGGCACTCAGTGAGCCTAGGTGTCCGGAGAGATCCTGCTGTGGCAGCTGCTGAGGAAGCTGTGGTTACAAGGAGAAAGAATAAACTAAGAAAGTGACGTGGAGGGTGGGACTGAGGGTAGAGTTGGAGGGGCAGTGATTGAAGAGCATTCCAGAAGATGAACAGCATGTGCCCAGAAAGGCTCAAGAAAGGAGAGAGTGCGGGATATTGGAGGAATTGATCTGTATCAAGGAAGAGCTTGGGGAGGCAGCTGAGAGGTAGGCATAGACCAGATCACAGAGGTTCTTACAATTAGTACATCCCAATGACTACTCCACCAGCAGTGGGCAAGGGCCCTCACTGTGTGTAACCCACAGTCCCTTGAGATCAGTTATACCTAATGGTCTATTTGCATGTTTCATGGGCTGTGCCCATTCATTATTGGGCATTCTTGCTTGCTCTGGGCTCACAGAGGGGGCAGAGGAGGGGAAGGGACCACCTGGGTATGTGTAAAAAGGGGAGGTAATTGTGCTGCACTGTGCCCAGCCTCATGTTCCCCAAATTCATCCCTAGGCACCCCAGGGGTGAGTTTCTTTGGTTCATATGTGAACACTCAGGCTGCCGGTCTTTCAGTTTGGTGAGAGGACTCCCACCTTGGCTTTCTCCTGGTGGCGCCGCAGTTTCCCTCATTCTCCTAGGCCTGCTGGATGAGTTTGGGTCCATGTTCTTCTCCACCAGCATGGCACAGCTATGGCTCAACTCTGTGATAGAAGCTGAAGCAGCACTTTCGGTTCATGGCCTGAGGCCCAGCAGGTGCAGAAGGCACCTGAGCTTCCTTCAGGCCTCCACTGCTTCCTGTCTGGCTGGCAGTCCTTTCTTCACGGGGTATTATGGTTTATGTACTTGCAATGGCTGTTAGGCAACCCAAAGGGTAGCATGTTGATCCTAAGGTCATAAAAAATCCTTCTCCTGTCACCCAAGGAGGATTTTGTTGTAAATCCTGGAATGATTGTTAATTACCAGAGCTGTTGCATCTTACAAAAGGGGACCTCTATTAGCACTAGCTCTTTTTTTTTTTTTTTAACAGAGATAGAGTCAGAGAGAAAGACAGACAGGGACAGACAAACAAGAAGGGAGAGATATGAGATCAATTCTTTATTGCAGCTCCTTAGTTGTTCATTGACTGTATTCTCATATGTGCCCTGACTGGAGGGCTATAGCAGAGCGAGTGAACCCTTGCTCAAGCCAGCAACCTTGGGCTTCAAGCCAGTGACCTTTGGGCTCAAGCCAGTGACCATGGGGTCATGTCTATGATCCCATGCTCAAGCCAGCAACCCCGCACTCAAACTGGTAAGCCCGTGCTCAAGCCAGCTATCTTGGGGTTTCAAACCTGGGTCCTCTGCATCTCAGTCTGATGTTCTATCCACTGTGCCACTGTCTGGTCAGGAAGCACTAGCTCCTTAACGAAAAAAATAGAGAACAAGGAAAGATGATATTGGAGTAAGCTGAACACCAGAAGTTGATTTTGGGCTTTCTCTGGGGCTTTAGTGACTTTCCCATGCCTTCTTTCTTTCTCTCTCTTTTAAAACTTTATTTATTCATTTTAGAGAGGAGCCCTTCACTGGACACATCTGATCTTTCCTGTCTGCCTGGACATTGGGGTAGGCATAGGAGCAGTTGTGGGCATCCAAGGAAATTGGGAGGTCATCCATAGTGGGGAGGGGCATCTTTACTGTGAGGAATGTGTATGGAAGGAAACCCAGAGATTATCTTAACCCCTACTTCAGGTAAATGAATCTGCTGGTTTGGATGCAGGTGGGAAGAATTGAGTTCCTGGAAAGTGAGTGACCACTTCCCAGTTTCTCGATACAACTCATAGGACAAGTCTGGAGGGAGCAGTGGAGATGCCCATAGCGTGTGAATGTCTACTGCTTCCAGAATGGAGCACAGGAATTGAGTGCTGTCCACTCTCCTGTGCCTCGTGGGCCCTGGACAAATATCAGCATGCCTTGGGCCTCCTCAGGGAAGCGCAGATCCCCAAAGCAATTCCAGTTTAAATTTTCTGAGGCAGACAAGCATCCTTGAGGATTATTAGGCCAGTCTGGACGATGACCAGGTTGGAAATAGCAGCTGCAGGCAGGACTGCGCTCTGTTCTCTGGCGACAGGGCCCAGGACGCTTCAGCACCGCGGTATGGACAGCGCCTCCTGGGCGGGCCGGCGAGCGGGCGGCTGGCCTCTCAGCTGGAACTTCTGACCACCATGGGCGGATGTCTGACTGGACAAAGTAAGGGAGGCATTTAGAGAGAACGGCGATGTCTGGCCCTGAGAGGGTGAGCGGAGGTGGTGCGACTATCCTTAACAGGTTGGGATCTCCTACGGGGCCGGGATGAGGTGCAGGGTTGAGTTAAAGCGTGACTCGGTGTCCATGTAACGCCCCGTCTCCTGATTCTGGCCGCTCAAGACTTAATCCATGACCAGCCCACGCCCCAAAACTCCTGGACCCAGAACCTCTTGAGCTGGGTCTGCCTGACTCGGCGACCCTTATTCTGGCCCCACTTCCTTGGTGCAGAGGTCACTGGTCTCCGCCTGCTCAGTCTCCCCACCCCCACCCCACCCCACCCCCACCCCAGGAAAGACACCAGATCGGCTTCTCTCAGTGGTCCCAGCGCCTGCTCAGTGAAAGCCGGGCACACAATGAAAGCAGCTCATAACTATTTGTCAGGGGACGAGCCTTATCTTTGTCTCCTCAGCGAGGAGGATCACCTGGACTGGAAAGCAAGGCGGGAAGAAACTACTGCACGAAGTAGGGCTGGTAGCATTGAGAGGTGTGTGCCTCATAACCCAACCTGAGGTGCCGATCTGCCTTGGCCGGAGCCAGAACTGACGTGGGCTTGCAGAACCCCTGCTCTTCAAAGATGCTGGATGCCTGTCGCGAAAGCCACCCTGTCTTTGCTTGCACGCATTGTCCTGATGGGCTACACAGGCTCCGCAGACTTTGTGACTGTGGTCCTCAATGGTGCTTCTTTGCTCCCAACTGGAGCTGCGAGAAGTTACGGACACATTTAACCGAAGGCTCAGAAACTAAAGTGAAATATAGAAGAAATAAGAAAGAGCCTCACCTGTGGTGGCGCAGTGGATAAAGCGTTGACCCAGAATGCTGAGGTTGCCTGGGCCTGCCTGGTCAAGGTACATATGGGAGTTAATGCTTCCTGCTCCTCCACCATTCTCAATCTCTCTCTCTCTCTCTCTCTCTCTCTCTCTCTCTCTCTCTCTCCTCTCTAAAAAAAATGAATAAATAAAAAAATATTTTATTTATCTTTTTTTTTTTTTTTACAGAGAGAGAGAGTCAGAGAGAAGGGTAGACAGGGACAGACAGACAGGAATGGAGAGATGAGAAACATCAATCATTAGTTTTTCGTTGCGCATTGAGACACCTTAGTTGTTCATTGATTGCTTTCTCATATGTGCCTTGACTGCGGGCCTTCAGCAGACCGAGTAACCCCTTGCTTGAGCCAGCGACCTTGGGTCCAAGCTGGTGAGCTTTTGCTCAAACCAGATGAGCCTGTGCTCAAGCTGGTGACCTCGGGGTCTCGAACCTGGGTCCTCAGCATCCCAGTCAGACACTCTATCCACTGTGCCACCGCCTGGTCAGGCAATAATAAAAAAAAATCTTTTAAAAATTGAAAAAAAGAAACAAAGAAAGAGGAATGGGGAGGCAGACAGAAAGAAGTACTTTCAGCCCTGGCCAGATAGCTAGGTTGGAGCATCTTCCTGATATGCAAAGGTTGTGGGTTTGATCCCCACCTGGGACACATACAGGAACAGATCGATGTTTCTGTCTCTCAGCCTCTCTCCCATCCTCGCTCTGTAAAATCAATAAGTAACTTTAAAAAAATACTTTCAAAGGTGCAGCAGAACCCCTTCTGTTCCCACTGTGTCCTGTTCCCACTGAAGCCTGGGATGGAAGGTGAGACTCTGCTGAGCCCTCAGACAGTCCTCGTTCCTGCTGCCTTTTAAATGTGTAGGAATTTCTCCAAGTTATAAGTTGTGTGAGGGTTGTTTTTAAAAGTAATTTATGACTCTTTTTCTGACTTTAGAATTAAACGTTTATGAACAAGGATAATAGTATTATATTCAAATGTTTACAGTAATGCTGACGTCACTACATGGACAGGTTGCTAACAGCTTTAAAGACACTTTTAGTTTTTTTTTTCCTTTTTTAGCATGAAATGATTAGCAAGTAGTTCCTGGTTAACTCAGAAACTCACCTGGAGGCTGCACAGGGCTGCTGCCCTCACCAAGCATGCATGGCAGGGTGGAGAGTATCAGACTGTGTGGCTTGAGAAGGCAGGGAAACAAAGAAAGGAGACTCAGCTGTATTTTCTTTCTTTTTGTGTGTGTGTGACAGAGAGAGAGAGACAGAAAGAGGGACAGACAGGGACAGACAGGAAGGGAGAGAGATGAGAAGCATCAATTCTTCGTTGCAGCATTTTAGTTGTTCATTGATTGTTTTCTCATATGTGCCTTGACTGGGGGCTACAGCAGAGTAAATTGACCCCTTGCTCAAGCCAGCGACCTTGGGCTCAAGCTGGTGAGCCTTGCTCAAACCAGATGAACCCGCGCTCAAGCCAGCGACCTTGGGATTTCAAATCTGGGTCCGCGCATCCCAGTCTGATGCTCTATTCATGGGCCACAGCCTGGGCAGGCTACTTTCTTTCTTTATAGACATAAAAGTAGTGGTGCAGTGGATAAAGTGTTGACCTGGAATGCTGAGGTCACCGGTTTGAAACCCGGGACTTGCCTGGTCAAAGCACATATGGGAGTTGATGCTTCCTGCTCCTCCCCACCTTCTCTCTCTCTCTCTCTCTCTCTCTCTCTTTCTCTCTCTCTCTCTCTCTCTCTTTCTCTCTCTCTGTATCTCCTCTCTGAAATGAATAAATAAAATAAAAAAATTAAAAATTAAAAAAAAATTCTTTGGTGTGAGGACAGTATATTTAAAAATTATGAATCCTAGAGAAATTAATCAAGTCTTAGGCAGGACTGGGATAAATTGAGCTGCAAAAGTGTTAAGTACTATTAATACCTATCTCCCCCTAAAAAAATAAATTAAATCCTCTAATTACCAGTCTTAGCTGATGGCATAGCAGAGGTGAGTGCTAGGAACCCACTCACTGCTCCAAGTCTCCAGCCCTCTGATGGGCCAGTGAACTAGGTGCTCTGTGCTTTCAGCATGGGCAGAAGCTGGTAGCACTGCCTGAACCCCCATGGAAGTATCTCAAAGAGCAGAAATCAGCCCTCCCCTTGCTGTGAATGTTCAAGACCTCTTTGATGACACCAGGAGGGGCTTTCAGAAGCTGATGAAGAAAGAGTGAAGATAAGAAAAATACACACTGGAGTCACTTGAACAAAGCTGTTGCTAAATTATGAACATTATGAAGGTTCAGGCATGATAAAATGATTCCATTTCTTGTGTTAACTAGCCTGGGAAGTTAAACTTCCAGCTTGGAACTTTCCAGCTCTGTGTCAATGTCTGGATGTGTATTTACCTGCAGATAATGCTCTCACTACCCCCAAAGGACTCAGGATGCACCCGTCCTCCAGACTACCGGATATCTGATGGATAAATGTCCTGGACAGTCCAAGGGCTAAGAATACAGGGCTGTTTATTCTCAAGGATGTTACTTTTTCTTGTAAGAACCCAACCTTTTTTTCTTCTTTGGAACACTGCTGGGCTTTTGCTCACTGTGTTTTCAGTTTGCAGACACTAAGACCATTGAATAAATTTATTTCTAGCAAAGCCTCTAGACTTTTTAGATTTTTAAAATTTATTTTAGTGAGAGAGAGAGTGTGAGAAAGAGAAAGAGAGAGAAGGGGGAGGAGCAGGAAGCATCAACTCCCATATGTGCCTTGACCAGGCAAACCCAGGGTTTTGCACCAGTGACCTCAGTATTCCAGGTTGATGCTTTATCCACTGCGCCACCACAGGTCAGGCCTAGACTCTTTTTGAGTTTATTTGACACTGGTGTAGTGCATGACACACAGGAGCTATTAAAGAAAGCCTAGATGGACAGAGGGATAGATGGACAGAGGGATAGATGGACAGAGGGATAGATGGATGAATGGATGGATGGATGGGATGACAGCCCACTACCACTGTAAACTGTGAAGAGCCCCCAGCAGCAGCAAGGTGTTCTAAGCTAAAGGCAGCCTCCCAACTAGGCCCAGCTCACGTGAACTGACAGATCTGACCAGACCCATAGAGGGAGACCCAAAGCTGTGATTGGAGAAGACTCCCACCAGTGGGTTTACCACTCACCCCAAACCATACCTATCTCCTTTGTCTCTTCTGCCATCTGCTCCTATTTTTCTTGTCCCAAACAATACCTTCAGGCTGCTCTACATCACCTGTGAGACATGTGCCCCCACTCCTGCTGCTCTGGGCTAATAAAAACATGCTTTTGACTCCCTGCCACAGTCCAAGTCTCCTTTCCTTTTAACTTGTTCTATCTGAAACCCCTTTCAAAGTTTGCTCTTTTGAAGTCTACTACCCCACCTTTGTTTTCCACAGGCTTTATAGTTTTTGCAGTAGCAGCTGAGCTTATTTTTTCTCAACAGGACGAATTTCAAGATTTGCACTGTTCTGAAAGAGACACAACTCTCAGAAGCTCATCACCTCCATTTTAGTGACAAGGCTGCACCTCCCCAGCAAGCCAGCATCTAGGTGGGAAGCATAAGCCTGGAGTAAAGGATGTGGGTTGGCCTGACCAGGCGGTGGCGCAGTGGAGAGCATCAGACTGGGATGCAGAGGACCCAGGTTCGAAACCCCAAGGTCGCCAACGTGAGCACGGGCTCACCAGCTTGAGCGTGGGGATGCTGGCTTGAGTGTGGGATCTTAGACATTGCCCTGTGGTTGCTGGCTTGAGCCTAAAGTTGCTGGCTTGAGCAAGGGGTCACTCGCTCTGCTGTAAACACCCCTCCCCCCCATCAAGGCACATATGAGAAGGCAATCAATGAAGAACTAAGGTGCTGCAATGAAGAATTGATGCTTCTCATATCTCTCCCTTCCTATCTGTCTGTTCCTCTCTCTGACTCTCTGTCAAAAAAAAAAAAAAAAAAAAAAAAGAAGAAGAAAAGAATGTGGGTTGAGTTGGAGATGGATGTGGAAGAATACCAAAGATCAAAATCAGGGCCACTATCAGGGAAAGCATGAGATCAAATTGAGACTGGCAGAACGTCAGGGAGGCTGAGCTGATGCCTTCCCCAAAGGGAGAAATAGGAAAGAAAAGGTCACAAAAAAGCTTCTGAAAGTACGGTTAAACTTTCATCAGGCTAATGTAGGTGGCATCTCCACTCACTGGGACTGCCAGAAAGCGTGGGGGGATGGGCACTGGGGAACTGCCCCTGAACAACCAGTCACATTTGGAGCCCTTGCTGGTGTGGGCCGTGCTTTCGTTGAGAAGACATTCCTGCCCATCTGTCGCAGGCTTCCTCACTGCGCTTTTGGTTCTTTTCCCCACCACTCGGTGGTGTGCGAGGTGTGGGCCAGTGTCCGGACTCACTCGTGCCTCCTTGGTGACACAACCTTGTTTTCCGCACGATGTCCAGCGCGAGCACTGCTACACCAGGGCCAGTCTCTACCTGGAGCGCCCTCTGGCGGTGATGGGCATCAGGTTGGGGCGTCCCGTGCGAATCCTGTCTTTGGAGTAGGCTCTCCGGGAATGCGCTGGACAGTGCCTGGCAGGTGGTGGAGCTCTGAAAACCATTCCGCTTGAATTATTAGTACAGCACTGCTCGGTCTGACGCTAAGCAGCTGCGAGACAACTGCTAGGACAGGCATGGTGGGGGTCAGGGAGAACCAGGGTGCTGCCATGGGCAACTGCATCAATGTGGACATCAGTGTAGACATTGCTGGTCCTGGAGTCATACTTGTTATTCTTCTCTGCTCAAAGGAGTTGGACTGATCTTCTGTGGCTTCTTGATGTTCCTCAACTCTGCCATTGCAGCTGAGCCACCTGCTCTCCTGGACATTGGAGCAGGAGGACTGAGGCTGTCTGTGGAAGCTTGGGGTCTCCCAGAGGAGGGGGGGCTGTTTTTACTGCATAGAATGTGCATGAAAGAAATTCCAATAATTTTTTGTTTTTTGATGGAGTTACCATCCCTGGACCCAAAGTTAGGGGAGTCTGTGTGCTTTGGATGTGGGTGGGGTGGGGTTGAGCCCCCCAAAATTGTGGCAACTCTCCGTAGCCTCAGCCCCCAAACACAACTCACAAAAAAATGTCTGGAGAGGGCAGTGGTAATGCCCATAGTAGGCAAATTTCTTTCTTTTTAAAAGTTTTTTAAAATTGATTTTTAGAGAGAGGAAGGGGTGGAGGGGGAGAGAAAGAGAGAGAGAGAGAGAGAGAGAGAGAGGAAAAGTATATTCATTTGTTGTTCCACTTAGTTGTGCATTTACTTGTTGTTTCCAGTAAGTGACCTGACTGGAGATTGAACCCACAACCTTGTTTTGGGATGACACTGTATCTGTCTGAGATAACCGGCCAGGGCCCATATTGGGAAAATTTCTACCTGTTCCGGATATGAGCATGGGATTCAAGTGTGGCCTGAGAAGTCACTCACCTACTCTGGCTTTCCCAGATAAGTATGAACTCTCTGGGATGTTTCCGACCCAAACCAATAGTGGTCACATTGTTGAAGAATACAAAGAATGTTGGGTCACTGTGGATGCGTCTTGGATTTTGCCTGGTTACCTAGTTGGAGGCTGGAGGTAGGGGCAGCTCATGCTGGGCAGGTAGGCAGCCAGAGGGAATCAGCTGCTTCAGCATTGAGGGATAGACAGTGTCTTTGGACAGTCTGGCAAAGCCAAAGGAGGGATGGACAGTCATTCATCTCAACCTCGCCACAGCCCACAGAGGATGATGGCAGAGTCCCCAGCCCTCTGGCCTGGGACCTATGCTCATGGGGTCTGGACCGGAGCTCCAGGACAGTTACAGGACCTTTCTAGGTATCATGTAAATAACTGTTTGTAATGCTTCAGATTACAAACCTTTCCTTTTTTTTTTTTTTTTTACAGAGACAGAGAGAGAGTCAGAGTGAGGGATAGATAGGGACAGACAGACAGGAATGGAGAGATGAGAAGCATCAATCATTAGTTTTTCGTTGCGCATTGTGACACCTTAGTTGTTCATTGATTGCTTTCTCATATGTGCCTTGACCGCGGGCCTTCAGCAGACCGAGTAACTCCTTGCTTGAGCCAGTGACCTTGGGTCCAAGCTGGTGAATTTTTGCTCAAACCAGATGAGCCCACGCTCAAGCTGGCGACCTCAGGGTCTCGAACCTGGGTCTTCCGCACCCCATTCCGACACTCTATCCACTGCGCCACCACCTGGTCAGGTACAAACCTTTTCATACACGGCCTCTCTGCCTCATAACAGCCAAGAAATGTAGGCCCAAACATCTAGGGAACTCAGAGAGGATAATCTCTCCTACTCAGCTAGGGAGGGGTTTGAGCTAAGACTTGAATAGCTGCCTTAGTTATAGCAGATTCATCCCCACAGGTAATGACAGTCATGAGGGGCCCTTGTAATGGGATTCTGAGGGCTGATGGGCCATCACAAAGGGGGGGGGGAGTGAGGGTAACTTACGGTGCTAAGGAGGTACTGTTCACAAGGGGTGGGAGCCCTGATTAGGCTGAGCAATGCTCAGGGCTTTGAGGAGGCATAGGGCTCCCAATGAATTGTGACTTTATCTATTCCTAAAGCCTCAGGTGGCATTCAAGGCCCATCGGAGTTCCCCTATTGATACTCAGTAGGTCGGGCTCCCCACCTTTGGGCCAGAAGTCACTTGTTTTTTCCCCTGGCTAATCTGTCCCACCCAGGGCTGGGACTAGGGTGAAGTGAGTGAGGAATCAATGTTTTAAAATTCAAGGAGGCACTCATGCAAGTGCAGACTAGTGTCAGCATGACCCTACAACTGAGTCTCTTACCTCCCACGTCTCCCTCCTTCCTTTACTCTAAGTCTTAAACTCCTAGAGGCTAGAGACAGCCTCTGATAGTCCCCCGGTGTCCCCAGCTCAGCATCTGGTCAGTGCATGGCTCACAGTTGGATTCAATAAACATTTGTCAGTGGCCAAGCCTCACCATTCTTTCCTGTGAGAAAAATGGCCTAGACTGGGAAGGGCACGTGTGTGTCACATGATCTAATCGAGTTTTGGCCAGTGGCTGGACTTCTTATTATTGGTAAGCAAATGACTTATACGAGGAGAACCCAACGCCGTGCAAGATTCAGAAAGTCCAAGCCAGAAGATAAAGAGCATTTATATGCTGGGCAACAGAACTGGAGAGTGACGATGACTTGCTCCACGTCACATGGTCGCATAGGGACAGGGACAAGGCTCATGACAAGTTCTTCGACGACGTGATTAGGGAAAAGCGCTGATGCAGTTATTGGGTGCACATCGAGTGTGTCGTCTTTCTACTTATCAGGTCTGGAACAATGAGCAAGATCAATCTATTGCTTTTGACTGCCAGTAAGTGCTGCACGGTGATTGGTCCTGGTTAAGAAAACGGAAGGAAAGATGTGCCCTTGGAACCCGCAGAGAAAGCAGCATGCGCCGGGAGTGGAAGAAAGTTCGCTGAGAGACCATGTCGTCGCTCAACGGTAGCACCGTCATCTGCGTGATCTGCTTGGAGAAGCCCAAATACCGCTGCCCCGCCTGCCGCGTGCCCTAGTAAGCGCCAGAGGTCGTGGGGGAGGGGAGCGGAGTGTCGGGCCGGCCGTGGGGCGGAGGGCCCGGAGCTGGGCAGGGCACTGCGGCACAGTCCGCCAGGCCTTCAGCTGAAATGGGTTCTGTTGTTACAGCTGCTCCGTGACCTGTTTCCGGAAGCACAAAGGTAAGTCCCCCGCGACCCCGCCTCAGCCCCGGCCGCCTTCCGGGTGCGGGCAACCTCCTGGTCCCGCCGCGGTCTCGGGGACGCGGAACCCTTCAGGCCGTTTCCTCCGGGTCTTGTCGCGCCGGATCCCGTCGCATCCCCTGGGGGGACCTCTGTTTGTGAATGCCCCTCCGGATTTTAAGCAACCAAAACCTTTCTTTTGCTTTGCCTTTTCTTCTATGTGCCTTCCTTTTTTCTTCTTTAAAAGCAGTCGGCCGCTTTCGCCGGAAAGTCTGTCCGAGCTCTTTTGTCTTAGTATTCCGACGCGCCCTTCACCGTGTGGCAGAAGCTGGACTGGCTAAGGCTTACAGGAACATTTTCTTTCTTTTAAATCGTGTCTCGTTAGAAACAATGAGTCAGATCTGTTTGCTATAAGGAGCTATGCCCTTGGCTGTTAATATTGTCAAGGCTGCATTTCAACTCCTCCAATCCGGCGCCTCTTCTCAGCGCTTAGGGACCCTTTCCCGGGGCCTCATGATTGGTTGGCTCTTTTGTTAAAGGTCCTCGTTATTTCTTTGTCTCTGTTTCATCCCCCCCAATCTCTGGTTTACAGCAGTATGTTTTAAGCCGTCTCCCCGCCCCTGCATTTTTTTTTTTTCTGATATCTCTGGAGCATTTCAGAAGAAATCTTTCAGCTAAAGATAAATGGGAAAGAGGTTTAACTGCTTTGCTGGAAATAGGGTTGGAGAGCTGGGTGGTCACACTTCCCTCCTGGCCCACATCCCTGTGACGCTTCTCTAGGAACCCAAGCTGCAGGGCCCTGTTGCTGCCCAGGTGAATTCTCTGAAATGTAAATTTGAGCAATTCACTCCCTTGTTGAAAATTTCAGTCTCTAGCACAGGTCAGTGGTTCTTAACCTGGGTGTTGCTCTCCATAGGGAGATACCTCATCACAATGTTTTTGTTGTTACAGTAGCCGAGGAGGGGTTGGTGGTTTGTCTGGTAATTGGTACTGATTGTTACAAACACCCTGTGGTGTGTGGGACTACCTTCCAGCATTAAAGACCTTTCCACCCTGAATACAATAGCACCGGAGCTGAGAGACACCCGTCTTCAGAAAGGCAGATGGCCTGTGCGTGGCATTCTCCTGCTCCTGCTTTCTCCACTGGCGTCCTAGCCACCCACCTGCTGGCACTTGCTCATCACCATCTCCTTGCACCTGACCCTATCTTAAGGGTCAGATCTAGCCACGGACCTTTCCTTTGTCAGAAATGTGCTTTCCACCTGGCAGCACCTCCCCATCCAAGACTCTTGGTTTTGTCTCCCTGCCCTTTCACGTGACTTAGATCAGCAGACCCTGTGCATCTTCTCTCTTGAGCTGTCGTGACTAAGACTAAACCCTTCTGGCGTGGACCTGATGACTTTGCTCTGTGTATGCTTAATGGCAAGTGTACGTGCAAATTTGGTATCTGAAGTTCCCAAGAAAATAGTTTTATGTTAATAGAAGTCAATGTGCCACTTAATTGTAATGAGATTAGGCAAGACTAGGACAGATCCGGACAGGTTCTAGGGGTCCATGAAGTCTTCTGCCAGGTTTAGGGTTGCTTGTTTTCATTATACTGCCCCCTGATTTGATCTCTCACTTCCTCTCCATTCATCTCCACCCCCACCCACATCCTTTACTCCAGGCTTATACTTCCCACCTAGATGCTGACTTGCTGGGGAGGTGCAGCCTTGTCACTAAAATGGAGGTGATGTGCTTCTGAGATTTGTGTCTCTTTCAGAACAATGCAGTGCTGAACTTCGTCCTGTTGAGAAAAAAATAAACTCAGCTGTTTCTGCAAAAACTGTAAAGCCTGTGGAAAACAAAGGTGGGTTAGTTGATTTCAAACGAACAAACCTTGAAAGGGGTTTTAGATAGAATAAGTTGAAAGGAGACTTGGACTGTGGCAGGGAGTCAAGAAGCATGTTTTTATTAGGGAGAAGCAGTTTCCTTAGCCCAGAGCAGCAGGAGTCTCACAGGTGATATAGAGCAGCCTGAAACCATCTTTCAGGACAAGCGGCAGAGGGGAGGAAGACTGTAGGTGTTGTTTGGTGGTGAGTGGTGGACCCTGCTGGTGGGAGCTTTCTGTAGTTATGACCTCAGTCTCCCTCCATGGGCCTCATTGGCGCAGTCATTTCATCTGAGCTGGGCCTAGGTGGGGGGGCTGCCTTTGATCCTTGTTGCTGCTGGGGGCTCCTCATGGTGGTAGTGGGCTGTCATTCCATCCTCCCTCCCTTCCTTCCTTCCTCCTTCTCCCCTGGGGTTTATTGAAAAATATTCTCGCTAACCTTTCCCTTTTCTTTTTTTCTTTTCTTCTTCCTTCCTTCCTTCCCTCCCCCTCCCTCCCTTTCCCCCCTTCCTCTCCCCTCCCCCTCCCCTCCCCTCCCCCTCCTCTCCCCCTCCCACTTCCCCCTCCCACTTCCCCCTCCCACTTCCCCCTCCCACTTCCCCCCTTCCCTTCCCCTCCCCCTCCCCCTCCCCTCCCCCTCCCCTCCCCATCCCTCCCCCTCCCCCTCCTGGGTGTCATGCATCATGCCAGCCTCTGAAAGCAGCCCCTCCTGGTGCCACCAAATACATATTGAACAGCTGGGGGATGTCCCATTTTCTGCCCTTTGAGAAACTTCCTTTTTGGGTTCAGGCAGTGCCAACATTTTCTGCCCATGAGGGGATTCACATTAGCAGGTTTTCATGGTGCACACCAAGTTGATTGGCCCATCATAGGGCTAGAGCCACGGTGAGGAGAGTGGGGTTATAATAATTTGAAAATCAGCCTCCAAGCACAACGACCACAGGGAATCACGTAGACTAAGTGTGTGAACACTCAGATGCATTTGATAAAGTAACCAATTTTTCTTTTTCATTTTCCTTGTCTTTCCTAAAATAGAGTTGGTATAATCCAGTGGTCGGCAAACCACGGCTTGCGAGCCACATGCGGCTCTTTGGCCCCTTGAGTGTGGCTCTTCCACAAAATACCTAATTAACAAAGGCCAGCTTAGGAGTACCCTAATTAAGTTAATAACAATGTACCTACCTATATAGTTTAAGTTTAAAAAATTTGGCTCTCAAAAGAAGTTTCAATCATTGTACTGTTGATATTTGGCTCTGTTGTCTAATAAGTTTGCCTACCGCTGGATAGTCACAATCTCCAGAGAAGAGGTTTGGTTTGTTTTGTCTATACCTACTTGCACACCCCCATTAGAGTCATAAGTCATCCATTGTGTTCTATATCCCTTAGATGATGATGACTCTGTAGCTGATTTTCTCAATAGTGATGAGGAAGAGGACAGAGTTTCTTTGCAGAAATTAAAGAATTTAGGTAAGTCTGTGCTGTGCTTATTTATTCTTTGTCAGCTGTTGAAATACACTTAATCTGCTGTATAGAATGTGATTTTATTTGTTGTTGTTTTTTTTTTACAGGGACAGAGAGTCAGAGAGAGGGATAGATAGGGATAGACAGACAGGAATGGAGAGAGATGAGAAGCATCAATTATCAGTTTTTTGTTGCGACACCTTAGTTGTTCATTGATTGCTTTCTCATATGTGCCTTGACCGGGGGCCTCAGCAGACCGAGTAACTCCTTGCTGGAGCCAGCGACCTTGGGTCCAAGCTGGTGAGCTTTTTGCTCAAGCCAGATGAGCCTGCGCTCTAGCTGGCGACCTCGGGGTCTTGAACCTGGGTCCTTCCACATCCCAGTCCAACACTCTATCCACTGCGCCACCGCCTGGTCAGGCTAGAATGTGATTTTAAAAGTTACTCAAGGCCCTGGCCAGTTGGCTCAGTGGTAGAGCGTCGGCTTGGCATGCAGGATTCCCGGGTTCGATTCCCGGCCAGGGCACACAGGAGAAGCACCCATCTGCTTCTCCACCCCTCCCCCTCTCCTTCCTCTCTGTCTCTCTCTGTCTCTCTCTTCCCCTCCCACAGCCAAGGCTCCATTGGAGCAAAGATGGCCCAGGCGCTGAGGATGGCTCTGTGGCCTCTGCCTCAGGCGCTAGAATGCCTCTGATTGTGGCAGAGCATCGCCCCCTGGTGGGCATGCCGGGTGGATCCCAGTCGGGCGCATGCGGGAGTCTGTCTGACTGCCTCCCCGTTTCCAGCTTCAGAAAAATACAAAAGAAAGAAAAAAGTTCCTCAGTACTTTAGGGTTGCAGGTAGAGACCTTCATGCAGCCACACGGCTCTATAAACAACACAGGGCGCCTGACCAGGTGGTGGTGCAGTGGATAGAATGTCTGACTGGGATGCGGAAGGACCCAGGTTTGAGACCCTGGGGTTGCCAGCTTGAGCGCGGGCTCATCTGGCTTGAGCAAAAAGCTCACTAGCATGGAGCCAAGGTCACTGGCTTGAGCGGGGTGGGGTGGGGGTGGGGTGGGGTGTGTTACTCAGTCTGCTGAAAACCCGCGGTCATGGCACTTATGAGAAAGCAATCAATGAACAACTAGCAACGAAAAACTGATGATTGATGCTTCTCATCTCTCTCTGTTCCTGTCTGTCTGTCCCTATCTGTCCCTCTATCTGACTCTCTCTCTGTAAAAAAAAACCCCCCCAAAAAAACCCCAACAACACAGGGCCTCCATACCTCCCAGCCTGTCTGCAGTACCACTCCTATGGCCTGGGTATTATTGGCTTTGTGGGTTGGCAGAATTGTTCCTCCTTCAAGGTTTTGGTCGTGTCCTATCCCTTAAACTTTCCTTGACCTTTTGACTCCGGTCAAAAAAATTGGACACTTTTTCAGGTTCCCATGGTGCCTTGTAATATACTTCCCACTAGATTTTCGGGTCATTTGTCTCAGACCGGTCTGTAGAGGGGGGACCTACATTTATTCCCATTCTCCTAGTGCTCCATTTAGAGTCCAGCCATTACCCAGTGCAGACTGAGTAATCCCAGGACTTGACTTTTAGAACAGCGGTTCTCAACCTGTGGGTCGCGACCCCGGCGGGCGTTGAACAGCCAAAACACAGGGGTCGATGGCTTTAGGCGACCCCTGTGTTTTGGTCGTTCGACCCCCGCCGGGGTCGCGACCCACAGGTTGAGAACCGCTGTTTTAGAGGGATGTGGGTAGTAATATGGCCCAGTACTTTTTTATTATTATTATTGATATTTAAAAACATTTATTTATTGATTTCAGAGACAGAGAAGCAATTTGTTGTTCCACTTATTTATGCATTCATTGGTTGGTTCATGTACATGCTCTGACCTGGGATTGAAGCCGTAACCTTGGTGAATTGGAACAACACTCTAACCAACTGAGCTACTTGGACAGGGCAATGCCCAGTGTTTTCGTAGGACTGCTCATTCAGGCCCAGTAACAGTTGTTACCTGTATAAATAATGGGCCAGGGTGGTTCCTATAGGTGGGCATTATTTTCATTTCCATTTCAGAGTCAGCCTCACAGCTGGTGCTTTACGCCCAGATTAGTGGTAGTGAGTAGACTGAGGTTGGAGCTGAGCTGGGGACAGGTGTCAACAGTTGTTATCTGGAAGGCACCGTGCAGATGTTAGTTCACTGCTACTGATCCTGCTTCATGCTGGATCAAGTGCTTAAGCAGCATTCAGAGTAGTTGGTAGAATTATTCTTGCCAACAACTAACACTTTTCTCTGTATTTGTGTTATTAAAATATTTTTTCTTAGCCTAAGTGGTGTAAAGTTAAAATATTTACAGATAACCAAGAACAGTAATCTGTGATAGCATTTAATTTGGAAGTCATTTGATATGCTGATCTCAGGTCATTTATATAGAGCATAGGAGTTAATTTGTGGGTTTTAGTGTTAGGGATGCACCATCCTTGTTTGGTGTTTATATTTGCAGCATTTTGCCTTCAGCTGTCTCTACCTATTCCTACTTCAACTCAGATTGGCTTTCTTTCCTTAATTTTTAAGGGGAGTCTGCAGCATTAAGAAGCTTATTGCTCAATCCACACCTGAGACAGCTGATGGTCAGCCTCGATCAGGCGGACAACAAGGCCACGCTCATGAGAGCCTGCATGCAGGAGCCCTTGTTTGTGGAGTTTGCCGACTGCTGTTTAAGGATCGTGGAACCATCCCAGAACGAGGAGTCTTAAAACAGAACCTGCTTGCTCCTTCTCCCAAGAGACCAACTAACGTGGGGCTCTAAGTAAGGGCCGATTTCCAGGATGCAGACTGGCTGATGTAGGGTAGGTTGTGCAAGTGTTTACCTCTGTCGCTTTGGGATTAGGTGTCAGGCAGATGGGAGCAGACAAGGTGGTAAACATTCAAGTGTTTGTTTTTAAGTTATTTATTTTTGGTACAGTTAAGGTAGACCTTGTAAATGACAATTTGTCAAGTTTCACATTCATTTTGAATGAAAACTTAGTGTTAATAAAATCAAGATGTGGTTTTCTGGCACTGCATTGTTCATCATCCTTGGTTCATAATCTAATTGCTTGGAATTAAATAAATCAACATTAAATAGCAAGGTTTTGTTCCTTTTAAAGGAACTAAACGCAAAATTTCCCCAGCCAAAATTCGTATCAGGCTGCCTGTTCTGTTTGTGGGGGATCAGCCCACTACAGTGGTGCCCCATTGTAGTGACAGCTGTCACTCTCGTTTGACTGGAGTTGAAGCTGAGAAGGCAGTTAAAATGTGAACTTGTCTGTGTCCCTGATGTGGCTTGGTAACCGCTGACCCTGACGCCTGTCAGTGCTGGGGTGGAGGCTGGAGCCCCAGGCCCCACTGGTGGGTTGGCTGCCGCACTGGCTCGCAGGCAGGTGCCAGCTGTGTCTCTCATAAGGCTTGGAGTCACCGTGGGAGTAGTTTGGCAGCTATGTGTTGATTAAATGTCTTTGGCAAGGCAGCTGGCAGGAAAAGGTATTACAGAAACAAAGGCACCCAGATCGCCCAGCCAGGTGAGGACAGAGGGGAGAAGAGATCACACGTGGCCCAGCCTGTGTCTTTCCAGCAGAATCTGATTAAAGCCAGTAACACTGTAGGACGATGGTTCAGGGCAGATGTCAGCATGGCGCAGTGGAGACTTGCGGCAGTGAAACTTTATCGAGCCCTAGGGAAAAAGAGATAGAGCTTAACCCCAGCTCCCAGGAGAGCCAAGGCCTAAAGATACCTGACAGAGCAAATGCCAGGAATGCAGGGGAGTGTGGATGATTAAGTACTGGCATAAGAGTGACGGCAATAGCAGGATTGAATTAACCAATGTTTTCCCTTCCTTTTTCTATAACTGGCAAAGTCCAAAACAATATTAAAATATACCATATTCCCTCATGTATAAGACGCACCCCTTTCTAAAGTATTTGGGGTCTAAAAACTGGGTGCGTCTTATACAGCGGTTGTAGATCAAACAAGCTTTTTCGTGCTTGTTTTTACGCTCATTATTGAAGACAGTGATTCGTCATCAGACACAGATGATGACAAGCTAATGGATGGGAGTTTTGACAGTGGTGAGGAGTTGTATGAATTTTACGATGAATAAAACTTGAGTTCAATAACTTTTATGTAATACTTTTTTTTCCTTCAAATTTTGGGCCCCAAAATTAAGGTGTGTCATATACATAGGAGGGTCTTATACCTGGGGAAATATGGTAAATGTCCCTTCAGTGTGACACAGATGAGGAAATGGTAAGAAAGAGCCCTCCCCTCCAAGAGCATCACCTGACACAGCCCTAAGATTGCTTAAAGTTGGATGATCAAACAATTAGATTTCTGTTTATTCTCGGACTAGCTTGTGTGTTGTCTCCAGAGGTTTTATCCAGACTCTAGCCCAGGGTTTCCCAAACTTTTTACACAGGGGTCAGTTCACTGTCCCTCAGACTGTTGGAGGGCCGGACTATAAAAAAAACTATGAACAAATCCCTATGCACACTGCACATATCTTATTTTAAAGTAAAAAAACAAAATGGGAACAAATACAATATTTAAAATAAAGAACAAGTAAATTTATATCAACAAACTGACCAGTATTTCAATGGGAGCTATGGGCCTGCTTTTGGCTAATGAGATGGTCAGTGTCTGGTTCCATATTTGTCACTGCTAGCCAGAACAAGTGATATGACGCGTTTCGGAGCTGTGACGCGTGCGTCCTGCGTCACCGGAAGTAGTACTGTATGTGAGCGAGGCCGCGCTTTGCGGTGTTGACATATACTGTGATCCTCTCACTGACCACCAATGAAAGAGGTGCCCCTTCCGGAAGTGCGGCGGGGGCCGGATGCAGCCCCGTGGGCCGTAGTTTGGGGACCCCTGTTCTAGCCTATAGGAATTTCTCTGGTATGGAAATTGAGTGTTTCCTTCCTTCTGCCTTGTCACTATCACTTAATCCTTGAATATTAGCCTATTTTATAGCTGGCTCTTTTTCCCTGCCTGCCCATAATATAAAACCACAGAGCACTGGGACCATTGACTCACCTGCTTGTCATTTCCTTAGCTGGAAAAGAAGATGAACCAAGTAACATAATTTGGGGAAAACATGGTGTCCAATCCAGTGCTACTGGAGGGAATAATCTATCATCACAACCCAAAGTTTTTTTGAAAGTAGGCCTAATTAGAAGGTGATGCTAGAACAGTTTTTAAAAAGTGATGGAAAGGCTCTTGAAAAGTCCTAGTTGTAACTGCAGCCAGTTGGGAAGTTTAGTCCTGTTCCCGGTATGTGGACTCCTGGGCCTGGCCTTCTATAGTGAGATGTGAGGGACCAGAGCTGTTATGGGCAGGACTGCCACCCATCCCATCACAGCTTACCTGGGGCAATGCTCGAATGGATGCGACACCATCTTGCTCTTGTGCTGTGTGGATGGTGTAGCTATTGGGGCTGCTAGTGGGGAGCTGGAGGCAGGCCCAGACCACCAGTTTCCTCTGAAAGCCACGTACACCTACAGCTGCATTGGCCAGGACCAGTCCCAGGGGCCAGAGGCGGGTTATTGCCCCCAGGAGCTGCATCTGTGCCTGGGGCAGTGGGAAGGAGTTTGGGGACCGCGGAACTTGAAAGAAGTATTTGTCCTCCACACCATCCAGTTCTTCAGAAGCAAGGAAGGCCATTCTGATCTTAAAAAGAGAACACAACTTTAGGGCCCTGGCCAGTTGACTCAGTGGTAGGCATTGGCCTGGCGTGTGGAAGTCCCGGGTTCGATTCCCAGCCAGGGCACAGAGAAGTGTCCATCTGCTTCTCCACCCTTCCACCCTTCACCCTCTCCTTTCTCTCTGTCTCTCTCTTCCTCTCCTGCAGCCAAGGCTCCATTGGAGCAAAGTTGGCCCCGGCACTGAGGATGACTCTATGGCCTCCACCTCAGGTGCTAGAATGGCTCTAGTTGCAACAGAGCGACACCCCAGATGGGCAGAGCATCGCCCCCTGGTGGGCATGCCGGGTGGATCCTGGTTGAGTGCATGTGGGAGTCTGTCTCTGCCTCCTCAGTTCTCACTTCAGAAAAAAAAACAAAATACGACACTACTTTAGTCTGACCTGTGGTGGTGATGCAGTGGGTAAAGTGTTGACCTGGAACGCTGAGGTCACCAGTTTGAAACCCGGGGCTTGTCTGGTCAAGACACATATGGGAGTTGATGGTTCCTGTTCTCCCCCCCCCCACTCTCTCCTCTCTCTAAAATGAATAAATAAAATCAAAGAAAAAAAAAGAACACCACTATAGCTTTTGATGTATTAGCTCTTAATGAAAACCAAAACTATCTTTATTAAGTCAGTTTAAGGTGAATTGAAGGGCACCTGGCTGTGAACAGGTGACTTCATCCAGACTGGCTCAGTGTGGCAGAACTTTATACCTAAGGCAATAAGGCTTAGGCCTTACATACACTATTTTAAAAAATAGCCTTATTGAGATCTAAACCCTTTAAAGTATACAATTCTATGGTTTTTATTATGTTCCCAGTTGATTATGCCACTCTTGACCATCACAACCACCCTGCAGTGTAGGTGGTGTCATGCATATTTTATGCATGAAGAACAAGGCCTCTTACTTTGTAGGGGCAGAGCCAACATTCCAACCTGGGTCCATCCCTGAGTATTTTTTTGTTTTTTGAGTGATTGATTTTAGAGAGGGAGGGTAGCATTCATTTCTTGTTCCACTTGGCTGTGCATTCATCGGTTGCTTCCTGTATGTGCCCTGACTGAGGGTCGCAAGTGCAGCCTTGGTGTTTCGGGACAATGCTCTAACCAACTGAGCTAACCGGCCAGGCCAGCGCTGACTTCTTGGGTCAGATACTCACTCTCCACTTCTGCCATGCACGCTTGATGACTGTGGCAGCCGTGTGCAGCCTCTGGATGTGTCTCCGAGTTAACCAGGAACGGATAGCTAAGGGGTTACCCAGAGACAGGAAAGAGTACAATGTTTGTTACTGCTATTGGTAATGTGGCTGTGCAGCAACCAGAGATGCTGTAAAAGTTTGAAATGGGTCATTTTCCAACCAATGGCTACCTCATACACTACATAAGGTAAGGGACTGGAGTCAACATATAAATCAGTTGGCCTTCAGATTGCCCACAGACTTGGAGGTACTTATACCTTGAAGGGACAGTTGAGAGCAAGGTTACCTCCCACCTCAGGCTCAGTCCAGGACAATGCCCAGGGAAGAAGAGGTCTGAACTGCCTGCATCTTTTAGAATTCTATTTTTTTGGAAACCCTTAGGTTTAGTAACCACTGGTTGTGATATTTTCTCTCAAAATTTCAGCATTTTTAAATTCTTTTTGGTACACTCATAATCAGAAAAGGACTAGTGCTATTGCATTAAATATGAATACATTTGGAGTCTAGAAAACAAGTATTTAAAGACAAATATAAAAGTTAGATAAAACCAGTTCTAGTATTTCCTGGTATGCTTTTTTCTTTTTTTGTGTGACAGAGACAGAGAGAGGGACAGACAGGAAGAGAGAGAGATGAGAAGCAACAATTTTTCTTTGTGGCACCTTAGTTGTTCATTGATTGCTTTTTCATATTTGCCTTGACCAGGGGTGGGGGGGTGGGGCTACAGCAGAGCGAGTGACCCTTTGCTCAAGCCAAGCCAGCGACCATGGGGTCATATCTATGATCCCTTGCTCAAGCCAGCGACCCTGTGCTCAAGCTGGTGAGTCTTTCCCCAAGCCAGATGAGCCCATGCTAAATAAAGCCTGTGACCTCGGACTTTTGAACCTGGGTCCTCTGCATCCCAATCGATGCTCTATTCACTGTGACACCACCTGGTCAGGCTTCCTGGCACACTTTTTTGTGCTTATACACACATAACTGACCTTATGAAGGTGGCATCGCCCTTGATATGTACTTTGGCACCCAGGTTTGAACATCATATTGGAGTCCTAGCTGTCTGGCTCAGTGGTACAGCGTTGGCCTGGTGTGTGGATGTCCCAGGTTCAATTCCTGATCAGGGCACACAGGAGAAGCACCCATCTGCTTCTCCACCCTTCCCCTCTTGCTTTTTTCTTTCTGTCTCTCCCTCCTATCCCTCCTGTAGCCATGGCTCAATTGGAGTGAGCTGGCCCCGGACGCTGAGGATGGCTCACGGCCTCTGCCTCAGGCCTAAGAGCTTGGTTGCTGAGCAATGGAGCAATGCCTCCGATGGGCAGAGACCCCTTAGTGGGCTTGCCAGGTGGATCTCGGTCGGGCTGCATGAGGGAATCTGTCTCTGCCTCCCCTGCTCTTACTGAATTAAAAAAAAAAGAAAAAAAAGGGACATCATATTGGAAGTGGTTTTCCATTAAATCAGCTACATTATAAGGATGGTCCATAATATAGCCATAACTCCACCACTGTCAAATATTTGGGTGGTTTCTAGTAATTTTACTTTTAAAAATGAGACTATTATCATAGTTCAGACATTTCTTCCTTTGATGAATCAAATCTTTTCAGGTTTTTTTTTTTTTTTTTTTTTCAGAGAGAGAGGGATAGACAGGGACAGACAGACAGGAATGGAGAGAGATGAGAAGCATCAATTATCAGTTTTTCGTTGCAACACCTTAGTTGTTCATTGATTGCCTTCTCATATGTGCCTTGACCGCAGGCCTTCAGCAGACCGAGTAACCCCTTGCTGGAGCCAGCAACCTTGGGTTCAAGCTGGTGGGCTTTTTGCTCAAACCAGATGAGCCTGTGCTCAATCTGGTGACCTCGGGGTCTCGAACCTGGGTCCTCTGCATCCCAGTCCAACGCTCTATCCACTGCGCCACCGCCTGGTCAGGCTTTTTTCAGGTTTTTACCTTCTTAAATTCTATACAAGGCCCTAAAGCCCAGGTAATGATCTGAGTTGTCATAAAGGAAAAGAAAGGTGGCAGAAACAGCTCTCTGGTCTGGGAAAGGGAATGAAGGACAATTTTTTAGCCTCTACTACCTATAAAGCAGCCTTATTTGTGGTGTGACCTGGTTTCCACTGAACTGGAAAGATGCTCTAGGTGAGGTAGACAGGGAATTTGAATCCCAGCGCACCATAGGGACATGCCACCAATGTATTGAGGCTGGGACACTGTCAGTTTTGGTATCTGGGGACTCAAGGAGCGGCATTTCGAAGGAAACAGGTGTTGCATGGGGTTTGTATGCAGTCACTGACAGCAGCTGCACTTAGGCTCCGTGCCCGGGGCCGTAGTCCTACCTGCCTGGATGAGCAAAGCAGCCCGCCTCTGCCTCTCCTGCTTGCGGTGCCGGTGTCGCCTCCAGCCTGCCTGGATGCAGCGGGCACACTGCTCCAGCACTCGGGCACGCCCGCGTTCCAGGAGCTCCAGCTGGGAGAAGGGCATCCACTGAGGTCCTCAGCCTCTCCTCCCCACCCTGAGGAGGGCCCAGACCCTGTGCTGCTGAGAGCACACAGCTGCTTTCTGTCACCTCTGCTCTTCATCTGAAACCAGCTTACCGTGGAGTCAGTCATGAACACCTTGGTCCTGCCACAGTGCACTGGGGCTGGTGTGGCCTCAGCTGGGTCACTAGGTGTGGCTGCTGCCCGACTTAGAGCGGGCAGAGTGTGGAGGATGTCCTGGAGTAGAGGTTGCAGCGTCGCCCCCTCGGCATGCAGAGACCGTTCTAAGGGATGGAAAACGGAGGGCCTGTCAGTGTTTCGTCATCTGCACACTTCTGTGGCCTTAAGAAACTGGTTCTGGTCTCCCCAACATTTTATAGGCTTCTGTTCTTGCCTCTAGTTATTTCTACATCCTTTTTTTGGGGGGGGCAGGGGCAGCCCCTCCATTGTCCCTGAGGTCCCTGGCTCTTCTGAGGAGTCTTGGAATCCATTGTGGCTGTGCACTGGACTGGCCTGCAGCCTCCACTCCTCTGGTCCTCTTGGGCAGGGTGGCAAAGGGCACTTGGTACTCAGACTCTAACCTGGAATTCCAGGCTGTCAAGCCAGCATTTGTTTGCAACCCTAAACATGCTGAGGGCCAAACAGGGCAGTGGGCCGCGCCCGCCACCCAGTACCTTACTCCCTGCACAGAAGGGGTAAGGGAGAACAAACCCCAGGCCTGTGAAGGCCCACTGGGTCCCCCTGCCAGCCCTCCTGCATCACAGGGCTTACTCCAGTAGAAGGAGGGTTTACCTGAGGGCTCTGACATCTTTAGCTGCCCAGTGCCTCTCTGGAGACAGAGGCTGCCAAAGAAGACGCCGCAGACGAGCAACAGCAGCAAAATCAACCAGGGGCCAGGGGACTTGGGCAAGAGACAGAGCAGTAGAGCAGACCATGGAGAGAGGAGAGAGAGGTGGCAAGAAAGGTGAAAGGAAAGTGACAAAGTGCCCAAGACAGGAGCAAAACAAAGCAGAACTGTCCCAGTTGAGTTAGGTGAGCCCCAGGGTAAGGCTGTATGAGTGGGGGGAGCAGCTGCCACTGGGCAGGGGTCTCGCGCCCTGTCCTTGGCCTCTTTTCCTCCACCTGTGCAGGGCCACAGCCTCAGTGATAGCCCCATGCCCACAATCCTCAAATTGGGGCCACGGGCCAGACCTTTCCCTTGAGAGCAGCTTGCCGAGTGCCCTGGCAGGGCTCAGCAGCTTCCCCAGACTGCTATTTCCCCCCTGGTCAGGCGTAATTATTTAAATTAATTTTTCTCTCCTCTACATCCAATCAAATGCTTGCCCAGTCTGACCAATTTCTTCCCCAAATTTCCCGACTCTGCCCACATCTCTATCTTCTGCCTACTCTGGCCAACTTAACAGCCATCGACTGCCATGTGGACTGAAGAAATGACTAACAAACAGGCCCCACTCACCTGAGCAGCCTTCATTAGGAGATGGGCTCTGGGGACCAGGGGATGTGCAAGGATGGAGCCTTCTCAGTAATTCATATCGTTCCACAAAGTTCCGGTGAGAGATCCTGGGAGCCAAAGTAGGTGGAAGAGGAGAATGAAGTGACTTCATCTGTGAGCCTGTCACAGCGTTTTGGGTACAACAGGAATTACTGTATTTAAATCTACTCAACAACCCTGACGCCCGCTGCATGGATGAGGTAGTTCTGGAGCAATTACTAGGGTCACTCAGCAGGAAGCCCACAGAGACCACCTTAAACTGGGTCTGCTCTCCTTGTGCCTTCAGTGGAGGACTTGCCGACTGCCTCCTTCCCAAGGGGCGTGCAGGCCTCGCTTGGACAACTGGACCACTCCTACCGCACGCTCATGCTCGGCTGCCTCTCCGCCTGTCCTCTTGGACCCACAGCCACCTCCCACTTCCTCCTGATTTCTCTGCTCCCCTTCACGGCAACACTGCTCTCAACAGTTGGTGACATCTGGTTTCTGTACTTGACCCTCTGAATTTGGCTTCTGTCCCCAACATTGCACCAGTGTGGCTCTTGTCACAGCCATCAGCAAACACCATGCCACCAAACCCTGTGGTCAGTGGCATGATCCTGGCTTCCTCCTCCTGGGATTGCTGGTTTCTCATCATCCCCCCTCTTTTAAAATGTGAGCATTCCTCAGAGGATGAGCCTGACGCCTTTTCTCTGCCCTGGGATTTCCTCCTTGCTCATAGTGTTTGTTAAGACCCTCCAGTTCTTAGAGCTCTGCTGAGCCCTTAGCCTGTCTCACAGTCATTTCAGACCTGACCCTCCCACCCTTCAACCTGGGCCTTCTTCAAACCATCCCACCTCAGAGAATTGTCTCCCAGGTCATCCCTTTGCCTCAGATAGAAGCCTGGAAGTGGCTTCTGCAGCCTGGAAGCTGACTACTCCCCTGCTCTATACTCCATGGCCAGCCAATCCACAGTCCTTTATCTACCACAAGCCATGCTCCAATTTTGCCCACTTCTCTACACGCTCATCAGGGACACCATCTGGCCTGTACACCTGCAACTAACTGTCTTTCACTCATCTCACATCTCTCCTGACCCTGCGTCTACCCTCCACTGTGGCAGCCATGGAATAGGAGTGAGAGCACAGCGCTTCATCCTCACAATGCCCAGCAGCTTCCACGGCTCTCAGGACAGGCTATGAAGTCCTCACCTGGCCTGCAAGGCCCTTCAGGTCTGGCTCCTGCCCCTCCTGCCCCTCCTCCTAGTTCTCTGTGCTCCAGTCACTTAAGCATTTTTCAGTTCCTAACCTGGAAACTCTGGTTGTTCTTCACTCAGTCTGGAATGCTCCCCTCCCTCTACCCCCAGACCTTCCTAGACTGGCTCTTTCCTTTCCATGGGCCTGAAGCTGCCCAGAGGGATTCTCTTTCCTGTTAGTCTACCTAATAGCAGTTTTTGTTTCTTTTTTTTGACAGAGACATAGAGTCAAAGAGAGGGACAGACAGGGACAGACAGACAGTAAGGGAGAGAGATGAGAAGCATCAGTTCTTCATGGTGGCACCTTAGTTGTTCATTGATTGCTTTCTCTTATGTGCCTTGACCAGGGAGCTACAGCAGAGTGAGTGACCCCTTGCTCAAGCCAGTGACCTTGGGCTCAAGCTAGTGACCATGGGGTCATGTCTATGATCCCACGCTCAAGCCAGCGACCCCACGCTCAAGCCGGCAACCTCTGGGTTTTGAACGTCCCAGTCCGACACTATCCACTGTGCCACCACCTGGCCAGGCTGTTTCTTTTCTTGCACTAACTTTATACTTCTTGTTCCCGTTTCCACAGGAATGTATGCATCACGCTTCCTTATTTATTGATATATACCAGAAACTGCCTCATACAAACTCACACACAGGAAGTGAATAGATAAAAGACAAGTACAGCTCGAGTTCCAGGTTGACATCTGCAGACCTGCCCTTTTCACCTCGATATCCTGCTCTGGGCTGGGCAAGCACTTACTGGCCTGAATCCCAATCTCCACCCTGATGTTGGCCCTGCCCCCTACTGTGACTGGCCCACTCACCGGATTGGGAAGCCAGCAGCACTGATGTGGATGGTCTCCACGAGGCCACAGGCCTCTAGCTGGCTCAGGACCTGCAAGGGTAGGGAGACAGGGTGGCACCTGCAGCATGGGACCAGCGGGCCAGAAGTGGCGCTCCTTCTGTGGCCCTGCTGGCGTGGACAGGCAGGGTTTCCTGGCTCTGCTGATGGGGTATGCTCTCAGGCAGTGAGAAATTAGGAAATATCTTCCTGTTAGAAAGGGTCCCGGTGGCCCAGGCCCCTGTGATGCATGGCTTCTGATACAGCTGGGGAGGGTGCAGGCCCTGGCTCTCCCTCCCCATTCCCAGCAGTGCAGAGGCTCCCTGCCTCACACGCAGCCCAACTCAATTTCTATTTTTTATTTATTTTATTTTTTGCAGGCAATCAAGTGAGTCATACTTGAGGGTCAAGGGAGGTTGGTTATATTGTGAAGAGTCTTCTGGAACCTGAGCCAAGGTCTTTACCAGAGAGCAGAGTGGCCCTGGCTATAAACTCGAAGATCACAGCTACCAGCTGAAAGTGGGACACTCTCCAGTGTCCAGCGCCCACACCTCACCCACACTCCTTGGAGGCTGGTGCCCTGAGCAAAGGAGTACAGCTGGCCAGAGTGATTTTGTGCAAATTAAAAAAAATCTACACTGTAAGGTGAGACAGACTTTCAGCTAATCACAAGAACACCCATTCCTCTCAGCAGGACACCTGGCTTGGTGAGAAGACAGCCAGAGGCATTGGAACCCCCACTTGCTTCCCTGGCGAGGCCACTGTACAGTGCAGACCACACACCCACACGACTGTCCTGCCAGAACTGGGGAAACAAGCTCTCCCCAATGTCAGGCTCAGCCTGAGAGAGCCTGTCTGGTTACTCCATTAGGAGCAGGTGTCCTGCCCTTCACCCCTCCAGGGCCTCAGAAGGGGCCCTCTGCAAAGCAGCTTTGGCCCAGTGTGAATTACCTCCTCCCGGTGGAAGGTCTGCGCCTGGCCCTGGCTGTTGGGCTTGATGCAGCGAATGTAGTGGGGCGTGGTGCTGTGCAGGACCTGCAGAAGCTGCTCCAGGGAGGCCTGTGGAGGGGACAGCGTGCGGTCAGGCACAGATTGCAGCTGCCGGGAGCATCAGCCGGACCCTGGTTAAAACTGCACCAAACACCTCCAGCAGACCTCCCAGCACCAAGACCAGAATCCTCGTGTGCCCTGGGATGACTACTGGGGGCTCTCACTGCCCAAAGCACACTCCTCCCCTGACCTCCCAATGCTCCTCACCTCTGCCTTTCTTGACCGGTGACCCTCTACCTGGTTGGTCTCTCTGTACCTGGTCTCAGCCTCCCCACCTACCCCCCAGGAATCTTCCTAGAGGATAACAATCTCAGAACCCCCTGCCATTCATCCAGGCAACAGCTGTTACTAAGCCAAAGCCAGTCCTGTATGCAGGACACTAGTGGGGCTGTGACCCACGTAGTCTGCTGCTGTCTCAGAGCTCGAGGTCTAACAAGCCACACAGACATTGGATGGGCACCCTCAGTGGACAGGAAAGTATAATCAAACCTGGGCTCCCCTGCGTGCCTTCTCAAGGAGGCGATGGTAATGAAGAGGTCTGAAGGAAGAGAGGGAATAAACTAAAAAGAGGTGTGGAGGTGGGAGTGAGGGTGGCATTGAAGGGGCCGTGGCGAGGAGCTGCTGAGAAGGTAGAAAACACGAGATACAAGAGGTGACAAATCTGCTCTAGCCAAGGACAAAGTCTGAGCAGGAAGTTGGAGAGCTGGGAATGGGCCAGGTCACAGAGGTTCATGTAACTATTGCTCTTCCACAATGCCCCATAAGCAGTGGGTGAGAGACCCCCACTGTCCCCAAGGCTCCCTGTCATGTCAGTTATACTGATGGTCTGTTGTTTTTTGTTTGTCTTCCACATAGGCCTGTCTACTCTGTGGACCTGGACTGCATCTACTTGACTCTTCAGTTCTTCTTTGTAGACAGCACCAATCCTGGGAAGTGCTCAGTAAACATTTAAGGTTGAAGAGTGAACTAAGCACATCACACCAGCACCGCCAGACCCACCTTGAACTTGGACACCACAGTCAACACTGGGGTCCTGCTCTGGCCAGAGGGCTCTGCCTGGGACGTCTCTTCAGGGTCAGTAGGAAACAACACCTTGAGAAGGGGGTCCTGGGATTGCTGCAGGAGCCTGGTCAGCTCAGGTGGCACAGGGTCCTATTGGGAAGGGACAGGGCAGTGGGTGAGGGCAGGAAGAGTGCTATCTGCGGTTACCCACAGGCCTGCCGGGCTGCTCACCTGAACCCCAGAGGAAGGGCTCCTAGGGGAGGGCAGGCCCCGAGTCTGAGAGACAAGCGAGTCACCTATAAACCAGCAGACCCAGTGTGACACAGGTCATTTCTGGGCAGGTCATGCCTGATTAGCAGAGACCTCAGGCAGATAGCCTAAGAGCTGACCCTGGATGCTGGGAAGATGTTCAGGGGGGAGGACACACAATAGGAAGCGACCATGTATGGGCAGCAGTGACTCAGCATGTGGTTTTACGCAGGCCCCCAGGGATCAGGGCCCATCCTCACCTTGTTCTTCTCCACCAGGCCTGCAGTGTGGTAGCACACAGCCCCCGCGTAATGCACCACAATGAAGCTGGGCTCCCGGCTGAGCTTGTTGTGGCCCAGGCAGGGGCTGCCTGACAGGGCGCTTTCAATGCGTGTCTGGAGCTGGGCCGCACTGCTTGGCCGGTTAAGGCGGCATTCCTGCAGGGACAGGATGGGCAGTTGGCCACAAAAGTGAGAGGGGCTCACCACACCCTCACAGTCCCCACCTGTCACCCCCATGGTAGCAGAATTGTCACACAGGCATTACAGTGATCCTGAGAGTGAAGGAGTATAGGGATTAGCAAATCTGTTTGGTAGATGGGGAGCCAGGCACAAAGAAGGCAAAGAATAGTCTTCAAGGTTCCAAAAAGCCCAAAGCCCAGGTGTTGGTGCTCAGCACACTGGCTGACCCTCCCCACCTCATTTATGAGGGAGCAGATGCTGACGGGGCTCCCCTCGATGAGATCCAAACAGGTCTGGTTGTCCCGGTAGTTGACAAATGACCACTCCAGGCCCTCAACTGCATATTCCTCCTACGGGGCAAAGTGAGGAGGGACAGGACGAGGCAGCTATGGTCCAAGGCCCCGAAGGGCTGGCCTCAGCAATGTCACATATTCCAGAACGGCATCAAAGAAAGAACTAAAGGTTGGGTCCTGGGGGCCAGACAGGTACAGAGGATCCAGGGGAACGACTGCCCTACTCGGCCCTCCCTCACCTGCTGAGCCCGGAGGTAGTGAGCCACGAAGTGCTGCTGCAGCTTCTCGTTGGCATAGTTGATGCACAACTGTTCCAGACTGTTGTCAGGAAATGACTCAAATCCATACACGTCCAGCAGTCCTGGGAGGATGAGGGGAGAACCCACGGGCCACTGTGGGGGCTGGGGGGCTACACGAGTCCAGGGTGGCCCAGGGTGAATCCTCATCCTGGGCATCAGCCTTGGCATCCTTCGCAGGCTGAGTCACCACAGTGGGCAGAGCACCCGACGCCATTCCAAGGTTCCTGTCTCTACCTCACAACCCCCTCAGAACTCAAGAGCGGAAGAAAGGCTGAATGAGATGTGAGGGGCGCCCAGGTCACCAGGTCCACTCTGAGTCTGAATCCTTAGGTTCTAGCCAGCCCCTCCCATGAGGGAACCAGGTCCCAGGGAATAGTATCTGCATCCAATCCAGTTTGGAGGGCCTGAGTCTCACCAGCCCTGCTGGTGTCTGGAATCCCACCATTCTGTGAACAGACTACACTGGTGCTGCTGACCTTTACTTCCTCCCCTACCTGACAGCCCTACCCAGGTCCCAACGATGTTATCTTTCACTCATCCCCACTTCTCTCCTGAGACTGGAGCTGGGTCTCTGGGGAGAGAAAGGGCCCTCATAGATAAGGCACCATCTGAGTCTGCTTGGTGAGCTCTAGTTGAGTCAGCTATGGGAACTGGGCAGAACAGTGATGCCCTCGCCCAAACACTGGTGGACAGATGAAGAGATGGGGAGGCAGGAGGGGAAAGGAGCTTCCCAAGTTAACACAGGGAACCCAGAGCCCTGCTGTTCTTTTTGCAGGCATGCTCCCAGCAGGAGGGCCTTCCTACCTATGAAAGTGGTCCAGGAGTCGGCGTCTGCACAGATGCTGCTGTTGATTACTGATACCAGCCAGTCAAAGATCCTGTTGGGGTGGGGGAAGAGGCATTCTGGTGAGAGAGGGTCAGGTTGAGACTGAAGGGTGGCAGTGTTGCTCCCCCAGCGAGGGTGCCACTCCCTGGAGGGCCTATGTTCTAGGCTGACAGGCCAAGGGAAACCTCCCCTCTGGTTTTCTGCCCAGCCTGTCTTGACCTACTGCTAATGCAAGCTATGGTCGTGCATGTTCCCATGTATACAAAACCGTTCTGTCCTTCCAGCAAGACTGAACACAGGACCAACTAGACTCTGGGGCTAGACAGGGAGCAATTTCCTCAGTCACATATCTTGATACCCAGCTGGTGTCTTGACTAGAAGGGGCTAGTGGACCAGCAGGGTGGGTTCGTAAAGAACTGAGTTTATTGGGTTCCCCTGAAAAACTCAACCTGTGGAGCCCAGAGCTCAAGGCCCTTTCCCATTCCCCCACTCAGTGCCGTACAAGTGGGTCCCAGCTCATCAAGGGCCAACAATCGCATCCTGCACTCTGGAATCCTCCCCATCCCAAGAAGATGAGGTGGTTACTGTACAACCTGGTGACACACACAGCACTATTAAGGTGTTTCTTCCTTATAATATTTTTTTCTTTTTTAGACTTAAAAAAAAAATTTTGGCCCTGGCCCATTGGCTCAGCAGTAGAACGTTGGCCCATTGTGTGGAAATCCCAGGTTCAATTACCGGTCAGGGCACACAGGAGAAGTGACCATCTTCTCTGTCTTTCTCTACCCCCCCTCCCACAGCCATGGCTTGAATGGTTTGAGCAAGTTGGCCTCGGGCACTGAGGATGGCTCCATGACCTCGCCTCACGCGCTGAAATAGGTCGGTTGCCAAGCAGTGGAGCAGCGGCCCCAGATGGGCAGAGCATCGCCCAGTAGGGGGCTTGCTGGATGGATCATGGTTGGGCACATGAGGGAGTCTGTCTCCCTGCCTCCCCGCTTCTCACTTAAGGAAAACAAACAAACAAATATATATGTATAGAGAGAGATTGATTGATTTTAGAGTGTAAGGGGGAGAGATAGACAGAAACATCAATCTGTTTCTGTATGTACCCTGACTGGGTATTGAACCGGCAATCTTTGTGTATTGGGACAATGCTCCAATCAACTGCACTATCTGGCCAGGACCTCACAATTTTGTTTTGTTTTATTTTGTTTACAATTTTTTAAAAGTAATTGCTTTGCAAGTTTTTTCAATTCAGTTAATGGTTTCTAATTTCACAAAAGGCTTCAAATAACCATTGGAGGTACTAAAAACAAGTAACCTAGTGATAAAATATGATGTTTACCATGTATAAAATGTCCTGTGGTTAGAGGCTGACTCTGTGTTCGTCACATTTTACCTGCTCATTTTGCAGTCACTTGACTCAAAGGCTTTAAAAGTCTTTGGCTTAGCCCTGGCTAGGTAGTTCAGTTGGTTAGAGCATCGTCCTGATATATCAAGGTTGTGGGTTCAATCCCCGGTCAGGGCATATACAAGAATCAACCAATGAATGCATAAATAAGTGGAACAACAAATCAACGTTTCTCTCTCTCGCTCTCTAAAATCAAATTAAAAAAAAAGTGGCCTGAAAATCTGACATGAAATTAGTTTTGAGGCCATGGAAACGGAGTTTCTTGCTTAACTGGGCTCAGTCTGGCCCTGCTGCCCCGGGCCATCGTCAGCTCAGAGGATCTTATTCCCTCAGCAGTGCTTCTCAGGCTCCTGGTTCTTTGGGAAGTTCATAAAAGCAGGGGACCCTCTCCCCAGATGCCCAAGTTCCCATAGTACATGCATACTTACACGTGTTCTGTCCCCTAATTTCAAAGAACTCTGGGCCCCCTGACACCCTTTAATGGCACCCTGAAGGTTCTCAGAACCCAGGGCAAGAAACTAGCCTTAACCACATAGTCAGAGGGTGTATATGCCCCAATAACTCACTAGGAAAGGCCAGGACCCCCACCCTCCCCTGTTCTGGACTCCCACTTGCTGACCCTCCCCTGTTCTGGACTCCCACTTGCTGTATGCTGTGTTGCCCAGGACTCTGGGCTCAGCTGGCTCCACTACCATCTATCAAATTCCCCAGGTGACTGACTACAAAGAGCTGAAACACAAGGGTACACGGAGAAAGAAGAGCCTGTTCACCCATGGGTCTGCACCCGGATGTGTGAGTGCACAGATCACCTCTGGGGCCTGCCCTGCCAGCGGAGAGTGGTGCAGGCTTTCCTCACCTATTGTCAAGGTCAAGACAGGCTCTTGTCCTTTAATAATAAGCTGAATCTAGGTCAGGCTGTGGCAACTTCCCCATGCAGAATTCCCCTGAATTGAGGCCAAGGGCCTTGATCGGGGAAATCCCAGGAGCTATTCCCCGCTGTTCCCAAGGATCTGGGGAGCAGGGAGAGAAACCCCTCTGCTTTATCTGTCACCCCTCTCCCTGGGCCTCTTACATGACAGTGTCTGGTTCACCTTCAGAGGGGGGACCCTGGGAGGAGGCCAGGGCCCAGAGTGCTCACCGTGCGTAGACCAGTTTGGCCAGACAGTCTCTGCGGGTGTCACACTCAGCTCGGGAGCAGGGCTTCCGGAACACCTGCTGCTGCCTGCCCGCCCTGATGGTCCTAATCCTCAGGGTCTCCAGCAGTGGGTCTTCTGGGAGCCACAGCAGCGAGGCCGGTGTCCTGACAGAGCCTGGGAGGGACAGACCTTCCATCCGAACAGCCCTCTTCACAAGGCAGGGAAGTCACTGCACCCAAATGAACAGAGGAAACCTTTCTGGTGGGCAAAGAGACCTGCCTAGGGCAGAAGAAGGACTTGAACCCAGAACTCCTGTGTCCCGGTCCACATTGCCATGTGTGGGACAAATTATAAACCCTCTCTCATCTGCTCATTTATAAAATGGGGACAGTGCTGCCTGCTGCAGAGATGGCGTGAGGAGTGACTTATTCAGGGTAGGGACCTTTAGCTGATGGGTTAATCAAGGGCATCACTTCCATATTTCACCCTCTGGCCTCCCACCCAATCCCACCAATACTGGCTGTTTTCTGGGCAGGACCTGCCCTGCTGCCCGGACATGTGACCAAAGCCTGAGGCACAGCTGCCCCATTGCCCTTCTCTCACACTTGGCATCACTCTTCAGCTGGCAGGGCTGGGCTTCGTCCTCAGAGTCAGCGAACCGGATGTCGCCAAGGTGCAGCAGTCCAGCTAGGACCTGAGAGGGCGGGAGAACAGAGACACAGAGCGGGCACCTTGTCAAGGGCAGGAGCCTAGCCTGGGAAGGCCCTCTCTTCTACTGAGTACCATCATTACAGAATAACAATAGCAGCTCCCAATCACTGCCCGCTTACTACATGATTCTGCCAGACATGATACTGTGCACGTTACATGCATCACCTTGGTTAAATAAGAACTGGGCAGTCTGACTTCAGCAGCCTCCCAAGGCAGCCAGTGGGGCCCCCAGGTCACCCACAGTCTGCCCCTTTGGCTCCCCATCCAGGAGCAGACTGTGTGGGCAGTGTGGCTGGGGCAGAGGTCATGCCAGCCCCCAGCCCAGCACTCCTGTCCAGACTCCTAGTGCTGTCCACTCCTGCTGTCCCTCTGGCCACGCACTTGCCTGGTAGTTGCCCATACTGGGTGCGATCCCCTCCCTACCTGAGAAGCCCCCATCTGGACATGGTCACTTTCCATCTCCCTACAGTGGCTTGCCTGTCCCTGCTGCCAGCCTATCCTGTCTACCCCCTCCTGCTGCTCTGGTGGGTGAGGAGGTAAGGTGGCAGCCCTGTCAGCAAAGACAAATGGGAGAAGAGAGGCCCTTCGCAGGGATGAGGAGCCCAGCTCACCTGGGTCAGCACGGTCTCCTGAGATGGGAGAGAAAGCAAGGAGTTGGAATTGCTACTCCTGGTACAAGCTCTGTCTGTATCAGTGGAGTCTGACCTTGGGTAGATCACTTTACCTCTAGTTTTCTTTATTTATTTTTATTTTTTTATTTTTTAAAGATTTTATTTATTCATTATAGAGAGGGGAGAGAGAGAGAGAAGGGGGAGGAGCAAGAAGCATCAACTCCCAAATGTGCCTTGACCAGGCAAGCCCAGGGTTTTGAACCGGCAACCTCAGCGTTTCCAGGTTGACACTTCATCCACTGCGCCACCACATGTCAGGCTCTTTTCTTTATTTTAAGGTGAGAGGAGAGGAGATAGTGTGGCAGACTCCACATGCACCCTGACTGGGATCCACTTGGCAACTCCTGTCTGGGGCTGATGCTCGATCAACAGAGCTATCCTCAGTGCCTGAGGCTGATGCTCAGATCAACTGAGCTATCCTCAGTGTCTGGAGCTGATGCTCGAACCAATTGAGCCACTGGCTGTGGAAGGGGAAGAAGGAGAGAAGGGGGGAGAGGGAAGGAGGGAGAAGTAGATGGTCACTTCTACTGGGTGCCCTAACCGGGAACTGAACTCAAGATGTCCATATGCCGGGCTGACGCTCTATCCACTGGCCAGGGTCATCTCTAGTTTTCTCAAGCACAAAATAGGAATAATCTCCACACACACATAGGATTGCTGAAAAACCAAGAGAGCTAAGAGGAGTGAACATGATTTTAAAATCCCTACACACTAGACCAGCATGGGGCAGCATGATTTCCCTGTTCTGATTACTGCAGGGGCAGCTGACCCAAGCACCTCACCCGAAGAGGTGCTGATCACTGCGCTGTGTTTTATACTAAGAACTATGTGCTCCATGCCCTTTCCACCCTGACACTGTGTGCAGGCTCAGTGGCACAGAGGAGTGGTCAACTTCCTGGAGACTGCACAGGGGCCCCAAAGTCTCAGCCTCAGGAAGAGCCTCACGAGTTCAGAGGGGGCTGCCTGTTACCTCTGTCAAATGCCATAGCTTTTCTTCTAACCTTAAAGATGTTGTTCTGGGTTGGGGTGTCGATGCCCAAATGAAGCATGGCCTCTCTGGTCACCTCGAAACTATCCTCTGGAAAGAAATCCAAGTCATATCCCAGTGTTACAACCAGAGGTCAGCAGGGGCAGAGAGGGGCGAGGGAGGCAGGCAAAGGGTGGGTGGGCACTATTGGGCCAGCCCAGGGCGCTGAGTAAGAAGCTCCCTACCTTCCAAGGTCTTCTCGGGGTTGGGCAGCCAGGAGAAGGCGGCTCCCTCGGGGAGGTGCCACTGGAGCCTCTCGTCCGCACTGGCTCCTTTGCAGATCTGTGGGAGGGGGACAAGTGGCTGAGCTGGGGGTGCAGGGGAGCCCAGGTCTGCAGAGGCCTGGGGTTGAGATAAAAGGAGTGGGAAATGGCTGTGACACCATAAGTCTGAGAAGTCCCTGTGGAGCACCCAGGGCAGGCACAGGGCAAAAGCAGCAGCACACAGTTCTGGATGTCTCTGAGCCAATGTAAAACACCCTGCTGAGGAGGCCCTGTGGTCTGAAGGGGAAAGCACAACTCCTGTGAGAGGAGCCCCCAGTCCCAAGCTGAGAGCAGGGAGACATATTATCCATGCTTTGGGGGACCACCAGTCTGATGAGAGGCACAGCTCTGGGGAGGACCTCGTTCTGTTTGGAGGAGACAGTTGTGATTCTAAGGAGAGGCCTTAGTACTTCTGGTTTGATAAGAGGACCATGCCAAAACCTGCCGGGAGTCAAGGTCTGGTGGGAAGCAGTGCTGCGTAAAGTTTGCTGGAATAAGTGGTGGCATCACTGACAGCCAGGCGAAGAGGCAGGCATGAGGCGGGGAGGGTGGGTGGGAGGGCTTCAAGTACCAGGCCCATCTCCGCCCTGCATCGGCAGCTGTGGGCGCCACCTGGCACAGACCTGGTAGAAGATGTGGAAGTTCCTCTCACTGGAGGCCTGGCAGGCCACTCGAGTTTTCTCTAGGAGGTAGGTCTGGACTGCAGCTCCAGTTATCTGTTGGGCCCTGGGCACAAGCAGGCCGGAGTCCATTAGTTGCCCATTCCTTTACTGTGTGCCAGAGCGCCACCTTGCAATCCCCACCCCTAACCCCAAGCGTTTCCACTTAGCCATCGTGGGTCATGAGACCTAGGGACTGCTCAGCAGGTCCTTGAGTGGTCTGAGACATTTCCCTGTGACCAGCTCAGGTGGCAGGGCCAAGGCCTCTGTAAGTCACTATACCCAGTCCCAAGGTGGGAGCCGAAGTTCCAGCTTCAAGCTCAGGGGTGTGGCCCACAGAGGTGGCTGTTTAACTAGAAGTCCCTGAGCAAGGGCAGAAGCCATAAGGAACACATAGGCTGTGACTGCACACTGCCCTAGGGTCCCTAAGGCTGGAGTAGCTATAGTTCTATAGATACAAAGATCATCCTCGGGGTTCACTGATCCTAATAAATCCTATATACATGCATGCCAGGAGGAGCAGGGTTCTGAGCACAACGGTGGCCCAGGCTGGAGACTGCTCCAACCACTTGCAAACTCCCTGCCTCCCCCCTTTCTCATCAGCCAGGCGATTTACCTGTTCAGTTGGAGCTGGATGAACTTCCCAAAGCGACTGCTGTTGTTATTCCTCAGTGTGCACGCGTTCCCTGCGGATCACACCTGTTTATACCGCTCCCCTGTCTTTACAGAGCCCTCCTGGGCCAGGGTGGCTGCAGGCCTGCTGGGGCCATATCTCTATCCTCAAGTCATCTAAAGGACCCTTTTTGGTTTCCATGTCACAGGGGGACAGGACTAAGGAAAGGGCACTTGGCCTTCAGCAAGTGTGATTCAGGATTAGCTTCCTGGCAATGAACTGCAGTGAGTAAGCCTGGGCAGCCAGGGACTACCTTCTTTGAAGGAAAAGAATAAAAACAACAAGCTGTCACTATTGAGTCTAATAAGGCACAGCACTTAGAGTCCCAACATGGACACTAGTTATACATCCCTAGACAAGGCCCCCTTTCCTCTGAATCACCAGGAAACTGCAGAAGGGAAGGATTTAGACTAGATGAGCCCCAAGGCCCTCTCCAGCGCCTCTGTCAGATCTGCCTAGGCTAGAGGCAGGGGATGACTGAATGATGGCACCTTGACTGGAAAGAGTCTCAGGGTACCTGGGAGGAAAGAGGTTGGGAGTCCAGGGCATTGAATGACACACTCATTCTCCAACCTCCAAAGAGAGGGTCTCACTGCTCCTCTCCCTGGAAGGTGGCAAAACCCAGAGGAAATGGGATTGACAGTGCAGAGGACACTAAGCTCACCGAAGGCTTCCATGACAGGGTTGGAGTTCAAGATTCGCTGCTCGATCCTCTCTGCAATCTTGTGGCTCTCCCAGGATGTAGGTGAGGTGGCCACCACAGCATAGAACTTCATCAGGCATCGGGACGTCCATGTCTGTGGCAGAAACAGCCCTGAGGGAGCTGTGTCCAAGTTCCCTCCCATTTCTGAGCCTGCTGGAGGGAACGGTGCCCAATAGTACAGTCTTCTCCACCACGAGTGCTGCTCTTCAAATGCCTAAATATTCATTTCAGCTGTGTCCTTGGGCAATGTCACTTACCCATTCTGCAGTAGAGTGAGCTTACCTCTGCTTCTCCTAGCTCCAGAGGATGCATTTAAGAAACAGGGCCTGGCCCTGGCCAGTTGGCTCAGTGGTAGAGCGTCGGCCTGGCGTGCAGGAGTCCTGGGTTCAATTCCTGGCCAGGGCACACAGGAGAAGCGCCCATCTGCTTCTCCACCCCTCCCCCTCTCCTTCCTCTCTCTCTCTCTCTCTCTCTCTCTCTTCCCCTCCCGCAGCCAAGGCTCCACTGGAGCAAAGCTGGCCCGGGCGCTGGGGATGGCTCCATGGCCTCTGCCTCAGGCGCTAGAATGGCCCTGGTCGCAACAGAGCAACGCCCCAGATGGGCAGAGCATCGCCCCCTGGTGGGCATGCCGGGTGGATCCCGGTCGGGCGCATGCAGGAGTCTGTCTGACTGCCTCCCCGTTTCCAACTTCGGAAAAATACAAAAAGAAACAGGGCCTGGGGCAGAGCTGGGACAGCATACCCTGACCTCAGCAGGCTACTGTGTGTCTGAAAACACATAGCTAATATTGATTATTCTGAACTAAGGAAATTTTCCATGCATTTTCTTACCAATTCTATAGATGCAGGTGCAATTATACCTACTTTCAAAATGATGAAGCTGAGCCACAGGGAAATTTTAGGTTTTATCGAAGGTCTCATGATAGGGCTCTGATTTACATCCAGACAATCTAATTACAGAATTCTTATTGTTCTGTTTTTAATCAGCTAAAACAAGGTATATTTTCAGACTTCGGGTCAAGATGGCAGCATAGGTAAACATAGTACTCGCCTCCAACCATACAAAATCACAACTAAACTACAGAACAGCCATCATTAAGAACCACCTGAAATCTGGCTGAATGGAAGTCCTACAACTAGGGAATTAAAGAAGCCACCACATCAAGACTGGTAGGAGGGGTGAAGATGTGGAAAGGGCTGGTCCCACACCCACATGTGGTGGATTAAAATCGCATGGCAGATAAAAATCAGGAGGTATATCTCGATTCCCAGGGTTCCAGTATCAGGAAGAGAAAGCCCCGTTACTTTTAGCTGTAAAAACCAGCCAGGATGAGCTGAGGAAGATGAGGGCCGCTAGAGCCTCAGGTATTCCTCTTAAAGGGCCCGTGCACAGACTAACTCAGACTCTCTTCTGAGCTGCAGCATGGGGGCAGCAGCTTGAAAAACACTAGGGACATAAGGGAGGAACTGAATTGTCCAGCCTCAAGGTGAGTGCTGGGTACAGCTTTCTCCCAGACAGAAGCGCTGGCAGAAGCCACTGTTCCTTTGCTGAGCCCTCCCACAACAAGAGCCTGCAGGCAGGTGCCATATCTGAGGCTACATCATCCTGGCTCACACTGTTCACCCTGCCCAAATGATTCTCAGAGGTCCTGTCCCACCCAACTTTCGGGCCCACCAAGTGTTTCCAGTGGCTTTTCTATGTGATTGGACTGTCTCGGCTCATGCTTCAGATTTTCCTGAAATCTCTCAAAGAAGCAGCACCTGACCTCAGCAAGCCCTGTACCTCTCACTAAGTGGCCTCGGGCCCAGCATTAACAGCAGACAGCCTTGGTTCACAGGCTGGCTTCTCCTAGGCACCTCCAAGCCCAGCACAAGTAGCAGCCACCTGCAGATCACTCTGCAGCTCATGCCAGATGGCCCCAGGCAGAACACAGAAATTACCCTCACAAAGGTAAGTTTTGTGGAAAGGGTGGGGTGGCTAGGTGAGACTTAGTAAAAAGGTGGCAAGGCCTGGGTCAGTAGCCTCCTCAGACCAGCTGTGCAACTTCTCACCCATCCTTATGCAACATCTGGTCTCACCTCTTATGGTTCTGTCACCCAGGGAGACACATGACCATACCAGGAGCTTCTGGCCCAAGGCACTGCCCTTGCCATCATGGGCAACAGAGGATGCAGGTGGGCTACTCCAATAAACCCTTTCCCACAAGTAACCCTAGCTACCTTTGGTGTCTCCGTGCACTGGTTCATTTCACTCTCACAGAAGCCCCATGAGTTAGGTGTTGGTCCTCCCCATTGCCATTTCACAGGTGAAAGAACTGAGGTGTATTTTGGGTTTGTTTTTTTTGTGACAGAGAGGGAGAGAGAGAGAGAGAGACAGGGCGAGAGAGAGATGAGAAGCATCAATTCTTTGTTGCGGCACCTTAGTTGTTCATTGATTACTTTCTCATATGTGCCTTGACCAGGGGGCTACAGCAGACCAGGTGACTCCTTGCTTGAGCCAGCACCTTGAGCTAAAGCTGGTGAGCCTTGCTCAAACCAGATGAGCCGCGCTCAAGCTGGTGACATTGGGGTTTCAAACCTGGGTCCTCTGCATACTAGTCCGACGCTCTATCCACTGTGGCACTGCCTGGTAAGGCAGAACTGAAGTTTATAGAAGCTAAATATCTTTCTGATGTATCTTTCTGGTGTGCTCTGAACCACTGTGCTAGAATCCTTATAACTAACATTTTTTTTTCTTGTATTTTTCTGAAGTGAGAAGCAGGGAGGCCAACAGACAGACTCCCACATGCGCCCAACCGGGATCCACCCGGCAAGCCCACTAGGGGCAGTGCTTTGCCCATCTGGGCTGTTGCTCAGTTGCAACTGGAGCCATTCTAGTGCCTGAGGCAGAGGCCATGGTGCCATCCTCAGCGCTTGAGCCAACTTTGCTCCAATGGAGCCTTGGCTGCAGGAGAAAAGAGAGACAGAGAGTAAGGAGAGGGGGAAGGGTGGAGAAGCAGATGGGCACTTCTCCTGTGTGCCCTGACCAGGAATCAAACCCAGGACTTCCACATGCCAGGTTGACACTCTGCCGCTGAACCAACTGGCCAGGGCCCTTAATAGCTAACTTTTGCTTCCACTGGGATCAGAGCTGGGGAAGACCTATGATCAGAAAATGAAGACCTGGGGAGGAAAGTATCTCACCTAGAGTTACATCAGAGTGGATGGAAGAGCCTGGACTAGAAGAATCCCATCTCTTGATTTCCTTCCCAGCTTGCCCACCCACCACTACACACCGACCCCTTGCTTAGGATAGACTATCTGGGAATGACGAGGTAGCAAATGGCTCCACGAGGAATGACCCCCTGCCTCTCAGCCCACCCAGCCAGTTGACAGGGTGGGAAAGAGGCCCGCCTACCTTTCCAGCACCACTCTCTCCACTGACAACAATAGACTGGTTGACTGGCTCGGTCAGGCTCTTGACATTCCTGTAGGCCTGTTCACCCACAGTGAAGATGTGAGGCCTCAGTTTCTGAAACATCAAAGGATGAAAGGTTATAGGAGAGAATGCTGGTCTTCAAGGAATGGCTGGTCCAATGATGGCTGAGATGAGGAGCCTGCCAACGGCAGTGCAAGAGGCTTCCTCTAGAAAAATTTCCTGGTTGTAACAGGAAACTGTGGGCCCCTCATGATGGCTTTACCCACTCATCTTCTCAGTCTGGAAGCAGTGCTAGCCTTGACCACTTTATCCTCCCATTTTATCCTCCGAGTCTTTAGTGCTCTTCACTATTTTGTTATTGTATTTTGTAGTTTACAAAGAACTTTCTTTTTTTTTTTTACTTTCTTAAAATTTATTTTATTGACTGTAGAGAGAGGGGGGGAGAGAGAAACACTGATTTGTTGTTCTACTAATTTATGCACTCATTGGTTATTCTTGTGTGTGCCTTGATCCAGGATTGAACCCACAACCTTGGTGTATCAAGATGATGCTCTGACCAACTGAGCTACCCGCCAGGGCCTTCAGAACTTTTTTTCAAGTTACTGCCTAAGAAGTCTGCATTATATGGATAGCTGACTCTATGTTACAGAGAGAAATCTGAGGTTTAGCTGGGTTAAATAACCTTGTCAAGGCCAGGCAGCAAGTGCAACCATCTTCTTTGCACCCCAAGTCCACTGTGCTCCTTCCCATCACCAAGTATTAACCATCCTCAATGTGCTAGGTGTCAAGGTAGGCACTGGGGAAAGAGGGGACCATGCACCCGGCTTTGCCTTTGAGGAGCTGGCCAGTCAGTGAGATATGGGCTCTCAGGGCAGATTTCAGATGAATTCTACTTGGAATCCATGTATGAGTTTCTGGAGGGCCAGAAAGCACAAAGCCTAGCCAGCCCAGCACTGCCCACCCCACAGTGATCACTTACCCACAGCTCCCTGAGCAGTGAAGGCACAGTTCTGGATGGTATCGGAGCTGTGCCTCTCTATCTGCCCTTGCCCCAGTCACTTCTCGCCTGGACTATTACAAAGTCTCCAGCTGTTCTCCCTGCCTCTTCTCTTGCCTTCCTCAACACAACATCCCCAACTTCCAGAAAAATTATCCCTACACGTTCAGTCCCACCTCCACTCCTGGCGAAGATGCTTTGTGGACTCTGCCTGCGGTGGTGCCTTTGACCCTTCTCCACCAGCCTCGGCTTCTCTCTCTTCCTACCTCATCTACTGCCTCTCCCCCAACAGCCCCTTCCTGCCAACAAGTGTGCTTTTGCCTCTCCCTGAACACATGATGCGCTTTAACACCAACCAGTCCATTCACTGCCTGCACTGCCCCACCCCCAGCCCCATAAGAACTCATTCCTCTCAGTAGAGAAGAAAATGGGCTGAATTTTCTAGGGCAATCCTTACTGCATGTAATTTTATCCTTTTCCCATACAGTGTCTTGTTAAATACACAAATAAGCACCTGTTAAACCTTTCCTATTAATAAATTCACGAACAACAACAAAAATAACTTGTCCACTGTCTCTATTTTATGATCCCAACTCTGTTAAACCAAAATTTATCTCCCACTCTGCGCCACTATCATGTGTCCAAGATTCCTCGAGCTCCTGGTGGGCGGTGCTGTGGCACCAGCAGATTCTGAAAGACTGCATGGCTGATGAACAGACGGATAAATACAGGGGGGCTGCAAGGAGACCTCAGGGGAGGTAGGGGAGCACTGAGGCCCGGGAAGTGGCTGAATCTTACCTGGGGCGGAGGAGCAGTGTGGTGCTCTCTCATCAGCTCAGGCGAGTAGAGCTGAGGGATGGGCTTGAAGGGGTTCAGAGCCACCAGGGTGCAGCCAGCATTGGTGTAGAATATATCTGCCATGTACCGGGTCTGCAAACACCTCAGGACTGACACAGAAGTGCTTTTAGCAAACACTGGCTCAAATGCGGACACAAGCACACACACACACCTACCACAGGGTTCCCTCTGCAATTAGCCAAGAGCCATTAGATCCCAGCAGCTGTCTGATGAATAGGTACAAGATCTAATTAAGATGAGTGCCAAATCTGGAGCAAAGTCTGTGCTGGAGAGCCCAGGTGCGGCTGCCAGGCAGGTCTGAAGCAGCTTATCTGGCTCCAGGTCAGGAGTCCTGCCTGCCTTGGTCTGGCCAGGAGAAGCTGTGCTGAATACCCACACCCAACCTCCAACCTCCACCCTCTTGGGGAGAGGGAGGCCCATACCTGTCTCCAGTGTCACAGGATTCACCTTGGTGAGGTCATCCAGCAGCTGCAGTGGGGCCTCCTGGGCTAGGAACTCCTGCAAGTCTTCTCTGAGGGCTTCCCTGCCATGGGCATCAGGGCCTGCACTGCGGCCATTCACCTGGGAGGGAATAACAGGGTCAGGAGAGCTGGGACTCAGACCAGCTGGCAGCTTTGTAGGGGCGAAGGCCTGTACAGTGGAAAGAGAACTGGCTTCCAGTATCATAGTCTGGTTTGGTTTAAATTTCAGTTATTAGGTGTGTGAGCCTGGGTAAGTTATTTAACCTCTCTGAGCCACAGTTTATTAGTAAATAAAAGAAAATTAAATCAGTTCACAGGACTATTAGGAAGAAAAATAAGAATATATATATATATATATATATACACACACACACACACATATACACAAAGCACTTAGTCCTTGGCAGACAGTATATACTCAATACATCAGTAAATACTGTTCCCTCTCCTATGCCATGAGTTCCAGCTTCCAGACTGACTGGCCAGCTACTAGCCTCACTAGGCCTGGCAGGGGTGGGGGCCATCGGGGCTGCTATAAGAGCATCAGGGAGGAAAAGAACCATGCTTTGGTCCTTTTTTGAAAAAAAAAAAAAAAAAAACCCACTCAACTTGATGATGCTTCCTCCTCCTCTCTCTCTCTCTCACTCCTCTCTAAAATAAAAAACAAAAACACACACAGACACAAAAACTATTCAACTTGAAATGAAACATCAGCTGTGAGGTAGCTCCATGCCTTCATCACCTACTTCTTGGGGCTCAAATTTAGTCTGGCTAATTACATAAGTAGTTTCCTCTGCCTGGTCTACTTAAGTGGCTCAGAAGTCAGGTAAGGTCAAGAATGGGCACTAAGGTTGCCCTGGCTGGTTGGCTCAGTGGTAGAGCATCAACCCTGCATGTGGAAGTCCTGGGTTTGATTCCCAGTCAGGGAACACAGGAAAAGAAACCATCTGCTTTTCTCCCTTTCTCCCTCCCCTCTCTCTTCTCCCATAGCCATGGCTTGACTGATTGGTTTGAGTGCATCAGCCCCAGGTGCTAAGGATGGCTCCATGGAGCCTCCACCTCAGGCACTAAAAATAGCTCGATTGCAAGCATGGCCCCAGATGGGCAGAGCATCAGCCTCAGATGGGGGTTGCCAGGTGGATCCCAGTCAGGGCGCATGCAGGAGTCTGTTTCTATATCTCCCTACTCTCACTTTAGAAAAAAAAGGGCACCAAGGGGAACAGGCCCTTTCTCCTTCTCCCTTGCCCGTGTGTGATGCCAGTACTTTCCACATGTTTCTTCTCTCCATTTCTCCTCTTTGGAGGCTGTAGGAAAGACGGGTTGGGGACTGGGAGAAGATAGAAACCTGGATGAAACTGGCTTTTGGAGAAAGAGGTCTGTGCTATCACATGTGTGGGTTTCCAGTGAGACTAATGAACCCTAACCTTTTTTTTTTTTTTACAGAGGCAGAGATAGACAGGGACAGACAGACAGGAACGGAGAGAGATGAGAAGCATCAATCATCAGTTTCTCGTTGCGCATTGTGACTTCTTAGTTGTTCATTGATTGCTTTCTCACATGTGCCTTGACCGCGGGCCTTCAGCAGACCGAGTAACCCCCTGCTGGAGCCAGCGACCTTGGGTCCAAGCTGGTGAGCTCTTTGCTCAAGCCAGATGAGCCTGTGCTCAAGCTGGCGACCTTGGGGTCTCGAACCTGGGTCCTTCCGCATCCCAGTCCAACACTCTATCCACTGCGCCACCACCTGGTCAGGTGAACCCTAACCTTTTAAGCTTTAAGTCCAGATGGTATCATTGGAGAGATCCAGTAACAAGTTTCTTGCCAAAGATGTTGCCTCTGCTCTGAACTTGGGCCTAGCACGATGCACAAGGCAGAGTCTTGGGCTCCAGAATAAGTGCTGAGATCAGAGCATGACTGGATCCATGTAAATCCCTCTGCCTAAGCAGGTAAAAATCACTCATAAGCCCAGCCATAATTTATGAACAGCTCTGATCTCTAGGTTTGAATCCTGATTTCACCATTTACTTGTTGTATAATCTTATGTAATTTAAAAAAAAAAAAGATTTTATTTACTGATTTTAGAGAGAGAAGAGAGAGACGGGGGAGATGAGGAGCAAGAAGCATCGACTCCCATATATGCCTTGACCAGGCAAGCCCCGGGTTTCGAACCAGTGACCTCAGCGCTCCAGGTCCACGCTTTTATCCACTGCACCATCACAGGTCAGGCCTAGCTATTTTCCTTTTAATCAACTCTTCTAATTAGGCACTAATATATCAAGGGCCTTAAATCTACATATGTCCCTTGAGCCTGCAACTGTTTCTAGAAAATGATCCTATATAAAAGGCCGTAACAATGTTCAGTGTATACGAGTCATTTAAAATAGAAAGAAAACAAATTTCCCAGTAGCAGACAACTTAAGTTATAGTATATCCTTACAATTGAATAAAAGTTACAAAAAAGTATGATATCTTTATGCCGCAACTATGAGTTGAAGCTTCTCATCTCTTTCCCTTCCTGTCTGCCTGTCCATCTCTCTCTCTCTCTTAAAAAAAAAAAGTATGATACTTTTAAATGTTTTAAAAATATGTATTTAGGTGAAAAAAAATCTAGGATATTCTCTAAAATGTTGGTTATCTCTGGGTAGTATAAATTATGGGTAATTTTTTTTTTAAATGTGAACTTTTTTTTTACAGAGACACAGAGAGAGTCAGAGAGAGGATAGACAGGGACAGACAGACAGGAGTAGAGAGAGATGAGAAGCATCAATCATCAGTTTTTCACTGCGACACCTTAGTTGTTCACTGATTGCTTTCTCATATGTGCCTTGACCGTGGGCCTTCAGCAGACTGAGTAACCCCTTGCTCAAGCCAGTAACCTTGGATCCAAGCTGGTAAGCTTTGCTCAAACCAGATGAGCCCGCGCTCAAGCTGGCGACCTCGGGATCTTGAACCTGGGTCCTCTGCATCCCAGTCTGACATTCTATCCACCGCGCCACTGCCTGGTCAGACGGGTAATTTTTTTTAATGTTTATTTTATTGATTTTTTAGAGAGAAGAAAGGAGGGGGGGGAGAGAGACAGGAACATCGATTTGTTCCTGTATGTGCCCTGACCAGGGATCAAACTGGCAACCTGCATGCTTCAGGACAACGCTCCAACCAAGACTATCTGGCCAGGGCTATGGGTAATTTTAACATTCTCTTTGCTTACCTGTATTTTCCACATTTCTTATAATGAATGTGACCTTGAATAAGTCACTTTACATCTCTAGACCTATATCCCAAATGAAAACATAATAGCACTATATATGATACTCTAGCTTTCTTAAGGACTAAACAAAATTGCAGTATATGCATAAAATGCTTAGTGTAGTGCTTACTACACAGCAAGGGCTCAATGCAGAGTAGCTGCTACTATGGTTATGATGAATGTTACAAACCATTAAAAGTTCAGAGCAGACAACTGTCCTGCCTGCTTCTCTCCAGCATTCAAGCCTATTTTATGAGCCAAAAGGCTGGAGGAAGGTCAAGAGGCAGTGTCTACCCTCACACTCAGTCATCCTGCTGAGTCTCAGGCACTTCCCTGCCTAGGACTCCATTACACTATGAGCTCCTCGAGGGCAGGTATCATCTTAAACATCTTCCTCTGTCTAGGGCCTAGCAACACTTAGTAAATAAAAATTCAGTAATTATCTACTGGCATCCTCTGTGGAGCAAGAGCTGCCTGGGAAGGACAATTACAGCTATGAGATAAGGCTTAACAGAATAGGATGATTCGGAGTCCTGCAGGCCCAGGACCACAGCAGCCTTTTCCGAGTGGCAGAGACCTGGAGTAAGGACAGGTTTCCCAATAGCAACCCCCCCGAACCCTGTGATCCATCCATCAGAGTCCTTCTATATTTCCACCTAGGTTATCTTCTCCCACATTTTTGCACAGACTGACCTCTTTGTCTGGACTGCTTATTTTCCTTCTCCACTTGGCTAATTCCTACTTATTCTTCAAGGCTCTACTTCAAGGAGACATCTTCAGGGACATCTCTCAGTTACACCTCCTTTTAGAAGCCCCAGGCTTCCACTGTGTCTCAAAACACAGTGACATCTCTTAGGACTTCCTCACCGGTTCAGGGTTGTAAGATCACCAAAGTACCCTCAGGGCCCTGGCCGGTTGGCTCAGTGGTAGAGCGTCGGCCTGGCGTGCAGGAGTCCCAGGTTCGATTCCCGGCCAGGGCACACAGGAGAAGCACCCATCTGCTTCTCCACCCCTCCCCTTCTCCTTCCTCTCTGTCTCTCTCTTCCCCTTCTGCAGCCAAGGCTCCATTGGAGCAAAGTTGGCCCGGGCACTGAGGATGGCTCTGTGGCCTCTGCCTCAGGCGCTAAAATGGCTCTGGTTGCAACAGAGCGACACCCCAGATGGGCAGAGCATCGCCCCCTGGTGGGTGTGCTGGGTGGATCCCGGTTGGGCGCATGCGGGAGTCTGTCTGTCTGACTGCCTCCCGGTTTCCAACTTCAGAAAAATACAAAAAAAAAAAAAAAGTACCCTCAGGATTCTCTTACCCACCCCAGGGAAAAGAGCTTAAACTACAATAGGAGAGATCCAAATTAGGTATCAGGTAGAACTTCTTAACAACCAGTGAGAGGCCCTTGGAATAAAAATCTAAAGAGAAAAGAAGAAAGACCTTTAAGGGATCTTTTCCTTCCTTCTAGGTTGGGGCAGTGGAACCTCATTCAGATAAGCAAAAGATGGGAAGATGCACCGGGCGCTTTCATGCCTGGGTCATCTAAGGGTGAAGCTTTACCTGCTGGAGCATCCTGCTTCACTGTGGTCAGCCAGGGTTCTGGGTCGCAGGCACAAGGAGTGCTATCCACCTAGTCATGAGGACACAGGCTGGGGCATGGGTCCAGCAAAGGGATCAGTTCTGGAGGAATCAGAGATGAGTCACTCCAGAGCCTATGACACGAGAGAGAAGACAAGGGCCACACATAGGTGAGGCTTCTCCAGGGTGACTCACTCCTGTTCCTCACATTAAGCAGAGGAACCAAAATGAGAACTAGAGCAAGCCTGGGCCAAGAGGGAAAGTCTTTTCTGTTCCCTGCCCATTAGGGAACAAGGCAACTTTTACAAGAGCTTCTGGAGGCTCCTTGGCCTCCTCCAGGGCTAGTTTTACTATAGGAGTTTGGGGTGAGGCTATAAATCTTCTGGTCAGTGTGATGTGGAGTGTGAAGGCGTTGGGGGACAGAGGAGCCTCCAACTCTATCCTCTCCACTAGACAGAGATCTCCTATTTTAGTATAGCCAGTAGTTGGTGGGATGGGAGGCTGACATCCACTAGATCAGCGGTTCTCAACCTGTGGGTCATGACCCCGGCGGGGGTCGCGACCCACAGGTTGAGAACCGCTGCACTAGATGTTCCAGGAAGAGAAATGTGGGAGAGGAATAACAGCTGTCATTCACTGGTAAGTCACATCACCTTCCTGACCCACTTTGAGTCCTCATCTTGCAAATGGGGATAGTAAAATCTACCTCACAAGGAGTGGCTGTGAAGGTCAATGAGGTCACACATTTAAAGCACCCCACCAACTATAACTTTGAATATTCACTTGGGGGGAATATTGTTAGTACACTTGACAGTATTAAACGGCACTAGTGAGGTGGAATACTCCAGTGCCAACATTAAGATGAGAATTGCAGAGAAGGGGAATCCATCTGAGAGAGGGGGTGTTGTGAGGCTGGGCCAAGGCCAATCTCTGAAAAACTAAGTGACCCTCAGACTCAGAATTTCCCAGGCGGCACGCTGCCCCAGCAAGGTAGGGTGAGGATGAGGGGTGTCTGCAATGGATTAGCGTTGGTGGAGACTTTCCTAAGGCTCTGAATACATCTAGCCTTTGAAAGAACTCAGGAATAGGAACTTCCCTGAAAACTGGACACATTTACCCTGGACACTGACTATATCCTATCCAAGGAACAGCTATTCAGAGGGCTCCAGAAACTCAAGGAGAACAAAACTCTTTCAACTGGAAGCTCTTTTATAGAGAACCAGAAGCAGAGAACAAGAGGCCCATGCCCCCTGGGAAGCAGATCGCTAGAGCTCTGTAAGTTTTATTTCCTCACATGCAACCTTCACAGCCACTCCTTGTGAGGTAGATTTTACTATCCTCATTTGCAAGATGAGGACTCAGAGTGGGCCAGGAAGGTGATGTGACTTACCAGTGAATGACTGAGCTGTGATTCCTCTCCCACATTTCTCTTCCTAGAGCATCTAGTGCAGTGGTAGTCAACCTGGTCCCTACCGCCCACTAGTGGGCATTCCAGCTTTCATGGTGGGTGGTAGCGGCACAACCAAAGAATAAATAAAAAGATAGATTTAACTATAGTAAGTTGTTTTATAAAGATTTATTCTGCCAAACTTAGTGAAAATCCGACATAAAGTACTTGGTAAATAATTATTATATGCTTTAACTTGCTGTAACTCTGCTTTATAAATTTTATAAAGTTACTTCTCTACTTTATAAATCACCATTACTATGGAATCAGTGGGTGGTTAGAAAATTTTACTACCAACAGAGATACAAAAGTGGGTGGTAGATGTAAAAAAGTTGACTATCCCTAATTTAGTGGATGTCAACCTCCCACCCCACCAACTATTGACTATACTAAAATAGGAGATATCTGTCTAGTGGAGAGGATAGAGCAGGAGGCTTCTCTGTCCCCCAACGTCTTCACCCTCCAAGTCACATGACCAGAAGATTTGCACACCTACCCCAAACCTCTGTAGTTTGCAAAAAAGGAATACTAATATCCAGACCTCAGAGTGCAGAGTTTAGGATCAAATGGACTAGCAGTACCAGAGAGAGCTCTTTGCCAATGTTGGTTATTGCAGGCGGCGGCGGTGGCGGCGGCGGCGCCCAGCCAGAGTCAAGTCAGGTTAGAGCGGGTTTTCTCCAGTCCTCCCACTCTTGCTTCTAGTCGGCTTTGCGGTTACCAGCCAAGAAGTTCTGGAAAGGGTGGGACCACTGTGGGCAGGCAGGAGCCAGTAATGAACAGATGAAACACCAAGTCAAGGCAAGGCAAGGGACAACTTGATCACCGGCTCCTCCTATCTCCCAGCCTGAGGTTCCTTCTCATCTGGAAGGACAGTGCAAGGCAGATGAGAAGAGCGGGGTTAAGGGTCCTAGTAGCCTAGCCTGCCCCGCCCTGAGGTTCCAGGCGGGAACCAGGGACTCCTGGGGAGGTGCCCGCCGGGCCCAGGGCTGGGATGCCGCTCCTGAAACACCTGACACGGGGCGAGTATGTCCTTCCCGGGAAGGTGGACGTGACCCCCGCCAAGGGCGCGGCTGCCCTGACGCGTCCCGGGGCCAGTCGCCCGCGCCCCTTCCCCGGTCCATAGGTGGGGCCTGGAGAGGAGCAGAGGCGGGGTCCCAGCCTGCCAACCGGGAACTCCTCCACCTCGCCGGCGGCCGGCAAGGTGGAGAGCTGGAGGGTGACCATGAAAAGTCCCTGTTCATGAAAGGTCCTGGCAAGGACCAGGAGCCAGGTTACCCCCTCCTAGGATAGGAGAGGGTCAAAAAGAAAAGGGAAAGGGTAGGGAAAAAGCATTAGGAAAAGGGAGATGTGCCCTTCTTCCTCAGCGCTTCGGGGTCACTGAAGGGCTTCAGACCAGGGCTGGGGGTGGCACTCACCGATCCCACGGCCTGAGCCGCCCAGCTCGCGGCTCCCGCGGGGCCCGGCTGGAAAGGTGGACGGGCCGGGTGGGGCGGCGGGAAGAGCCCCGGGAGCGGAGGGAAGAGAAGGGGCGGGAACGAACCTGGGAGAGAAAGCCGACACGGCTGGCTCGCATCCCGCCGTAGCCGCTCTGGCTAAGTGGTGAGGGCCGGCCGGCCAGCTCCTCCCCCGGGGCGGGGCGCGCACACGCGGCGCCGGGCGCACGTGTTCCGCTCGGGATGCGGGGACCTGGAGTTGGGGGATCCGCCTGGGGCAATGTATCCTGACAGTCGGGTAAGAGAGTGGAAGGGAGGCTTCCAGTGTTCTGGCGGGAGACAGGGATTCCCGGGCCTCTCGCCCTCCCTGGGCTGTGAGTCCTCCAGTAGGGAGCGCCAAGGCCGAATGTCGCGTGGGGCCCTCTGACCCAGTCACTAACAGGCCTCGCTGTACGGTCTGAGCAGTGGTGCCGCGCTTGACGCGCCTTTTCCGTTCGGACTCCTCAGGTCGGCCCACAGCCCAAACGCGGGAGGACCTGGGCTGTCGTAAGAAACCGCGCCACCATGGGCCGGGAGCGTGCGGAACCCGCCGGCCGGAAGCGCAAGCGGCCCCGCGTTGGCCGGAAGCGCGGCTCAGGAGGCGGAAGCTGCTTCCTCCCATGTAGTCCAGCGGGTTCGGTGGGAGCCCGGGCAGCTGGGCCAATGTAGACGGCCCTCTGTTGGGAGGCTCCGAGACCGGCCGGAGCGCGGAAGGTGTAAAAGCCTCATGAGGTGGTGGAAAACGACTCATTTTTAAAGGCCTGCGGCTCGGTTTGTTACCGTGAAGTATTGTTGCTGGGCCCAGACAGACCATCCATGCATTTATTTAACATGGTTCTTGTTTAGCCAACAAATGTGTTCTTTGTGTGTGCTACTTTTCATTGATACGTGCCAGAGAGGCGTTTTATATCCTTTTAAAACAACACTTGTATGAACTATACACTCTCCTACTCCCCGCTTGTTAAGTATCCATGGTACCTATCAATACCTAGTTTGAATTTGGGTCCCTTTAATTGTAAGGAATAAACTGGGACTCAGGAGGCCACTTTAGTCAAAGTTTTGTACTAGAGGCAATAGGTTCAGTGAGGCTCTGAACAGAATCCAAGGCTCCCAATTCCAACGTGTACTTGAATACCTTCTCTGCCCCAGTCCCTCTTCCCCTCTCTGATTTAACTTAGTCATTAGTTATGTGTATCCAATTTACACTACATTATCTTCACGACATATGTTCTGTAATACGAATTTATATCCGACTGTGATTCCAGTTTCAGGGTTTATATCCCAGAAGCACTTTCTTTGTGATTCTGCCTTATATAACTGAAAATAGCTAAAGCTTTTTGATCAGTAATTTCATGCTATTAGTGTGACATTCTTATCCTGATGGGTTAGTGTTAGACTTCTTTCCGCAGTCCTTGTAAGAAGGAGTCACAAGCCCTAGATTCTACTCCAAAACCTAAGAAAAATCAAGTCAGTACCATATATATGCCAATTCCACAAGAATATTGGTTTCCACCAATGCATTCCCTTGCTCTTGTTTTCACAGGAAGAAGAAAAAATGTCTCTAAAGCAGATGAAGGAAGCTTTTGTCAGTAATCACAGTGGAACGAGCGTGTTGGAAATTACTCAGGGCTTATGCTTGCCTGTATTTTGTATCCTGTGCAGAGGGCTTCTGATCATTCTCTCACAGCACTTGTGTTCTTTACATACCTGGAGGACTCGATTCTTCATTGACTTTATTTTCCTAATATTTCCCCTGGTGACTACTTTGACCATTTTGTCTTCATTTGTCCACCTTGAGCAACTTGCTGTAATAATCTTTGGGGCAGGGCTATTTTATCAAATATATTGCCGGAGAACTTGCTATGCCAGAATGCCTGTCCAGAAAATCCTTGAAAAATTCTTAAAAATTAGTCTAGAATCAGAATACATTCCAGCCATCTCCTGTTTTCGTGTAATTAACAGTGCATTTACTGCTGTTGCCATTTTGGCTGTGGACTTCCCACTTTTCCCCAGAAGATTTGCCAAAACTGAGCTCTATGGGACAGGAGCAATGGATTTTGGAGTAGGAGGCTTTGTTTTTGGGACTGCAATAGTTTGTCCAGAGATTAGGAAAAAATGTATGGGAGGGTCCAGATTTTATTTTTTTACAAAGTCATTGTACTCTGTTTGGCCATTAGTCTTCCTAGGAATAGGACGATTAATCATTGTAAAATCCATAGGTTATCAGGAACATTTAACTGAGTATGGACTTCATTGGAACTTTTTCTTTACTTTAATAGTTGTGAAATTGATAACATCACTGCTTCTGATATTTTTTCCCCCCAATAAATCCTGGATTGTGGCCATCAGCATTACTGTATTATACCAGCTAGCCCTTGACTTTACCCCATTAAAAAGGTTAATTTTACATGGCACCGATGGCAGTGGCACAAGGGTTGGTTTATTTAATGCCAACCGAGAAGGAATAATATCTACCTTGGGTTATGTGGCAATACATATGGCTGGTGTGCAAACAGGGTCATATGTGCTTAAAAAAAGATCACACATCAAAGACTGGATAAAAGTAACATACTGTATTCTACTGACAGCTATTAGCCTCTTTGTATCTCTTTACATAGTTCAGGTAAAGATAGAAGTAGCATCTCGAAGAATGGCCAATTTAGCCTTTTGTATTTGGATAGTTGCTTCTAGCCTGATCCTTCTTAGTAGTTTGTTACTGGGTGACATAATTCTGAGTTTTGCAAAATTTCTAATTCAAGGGGCTGTAGTACCATGTTCTTGGAAACTTGTCCAGTCTCCCGCTACAAATAAAAAGCATTCTGAAGCTTTAATGTCTGAAGCTGAAAGAAAGAAACCCAGTCTTTGTTTAATCACAGCTATAAACAGAAACCAGTTGATTTTTTTCTTGCTGTCAAATATAACAACTGGACTACTCAACCTGTTGGTAGATACATTGCACAGCAGTACCTTGTGGGCCTTTTTGGTGCTTAATCTCTATATGCTTACCAACTGCTTAATTATATATATGCTACACTTGCAAGATAAGACTATAAAATTTTGGTGATCACTAGGGGTTAGATGTGTGTTGTATGAGCTATTGAGAAAGAATAAATATATAGTGAAGAAAATAGACTTGGCAATCCAGTGTTAATTATATTTTATTATAAAATTAAGACAATCCATTATAATGGAGTGAGGCTTAATATTTTAATGTATCTGCACTGTATAAAACAAACCAGTACAGAAGAAACAGCCTTGTGACTTGTTAGAATATCAAATTTCAGTAATTTAAAGAGACTGTTGTGTTTATAGTTGTGACACTGGAAGATTGGAAGTGGGGAGGAGGGTTTCTACTTTTTTTTTTTTTTTTTTTAGAGAGAGTTGAGAGAAAGGCAGGGGAGAGGAGTGGGAACCAACTCGAAGTTGTTTCCGGTGTGTGCCTTGGGCAAGTGCAGGGCCTCAAACCAGCGACCTCAGCATTCCAGGTCGATGCTTTCTTTATCCACTGCGCCACCCCAGGTCAGGCAAGTTTTTACTTTCTTATATCACCTACCATTCTGTATTTGTATGTATTGGGACTAACTCATTTTTTTTAGCCTACTCTGTACTAGAAATGCTAAGTGGGAGAAATACATTAAACAACTGTTATAAATTGTGTTGTCATGAAATGTAGTATCAATAAATGACCTGGCATGTCACCCTGTTAAATTTAATTTTCTAAGTAAAAGAAAAAAAAAAATGACAGAGTCAAGAATATTTTCTCGGCAGAGGGTTTTTTATTTTATTTTCTTGAGCCTCAGCTCAAGATAGGATAAAGAGTGAGTGTTTATATGTTTTCAGGAGTGGGGGCTGAGTGCTGGTAAGGGAACAGGTAAATAGCAATCTAGGAAGGATGAATCCCTCAGCAAAGGTGCTGAGTTGGAAGAGAACCACATGGTGGAAATGAAAGAAGGCATGAGCTCAGAAAATGGAGACCATGGGTAATGAGCTAGGAAGGCAGACAGGGACCATGTCAGGCATACCTCATCTACTGTGTTACAGAGCAAGAGACCAGTGAGAAAGGCATCAAATACCTAGTCTAACTTAACACTATGGTTATATAAAGGTTTCATATCCTACTGATAGCTTGAGTCTTTTTTTTTTTTAATTTTTTTTTATTATTATTTATTATTATTATTTTTTTGTATTTTTCTGAAGCTGGGAATGGGGAGAGACAGTCAGACAGACTCCCGCATGCACCCGACCGGGATCCACCTGGCACGCCCACCAGGGGCGAGGCTCTGCCCACCAGGGGGCGATGCTCTGCCCCTCCAGGGCATCGCTCTGTTGCGACCAGAGCCACTCCAGCGCCCAGGGCAGAGGCCGAGGAGCCATCCCCAGTGCCTGGGCCTGGAGCCTTGGCTGCGGGAGGGGAAGAGAGAGACAGAGAGGAAGGGGGGGGGGTGGAGAAGCAAATGGTCGCTTCTCCTATGTGCCCTGGCCGGGAATCGAACCCGGGTCCCCCGCACGCCAGGCCGACGCTCTACCGCTAAGCCAACCGGCCAGGGCCTTTTTTTTATTTTTATTTTTTACAGTCAGAGAGAGGGATAGACAGGGACAAAGAGATGAGAAGCATCAATCATTACGTTTTTTGTTGGGTGTTGCAACACCTTAGTTGTTCATTGATTGCTTTCTCATATGTGCCTTGACCACGGGCTTTCAGCAGACCGAGTAACCCCTTGCTGGAGCCAGCGACCTTGGGTCCAAGCTGGCGAGCTTTTGCTCAACCAGATGAGCCCACGCTCAAGCCGGCGACCTCGGAGTCTCAAACCTGGGTCCTCTGCATCCCAGTCCGATGATCTATCCACTGCGCTACTGCCTGGTCAGGCAGCTTGAGTCTTCAAAAAAACTCTAAATAGGCCTTTGAAGCTGCTGTTTGAAATCTAAGATTTTTTAAGACAGTTTTTAGTTTTCAATTCTAATGTTCCTTGTAAATTGTTTAAGTTGAGTGAAAAAAAAAAACTATATACCTACTAATACAAAATAATATTAAATGTAAACCGTAATTTAAAAAATTAAAAAGAAATCAATTAAAATCTGCCTTTGTTATTCCATTCTATTTTCTTTAGATTTTATTTATTAATTTTTAGAGAGACAAGAGAGAGTGAGAGAAGGGGGGGGGGAGGAGCAGGAAGCATCAACTCCCATATGTACCTTGACCAGGCAAGCCCAGGGTTTTTTTTGTTTGTTTTTTAAATTTTTTTTAATTGATTTTTTTTTCTTTAGCGAGAGGAAGGGAGAGAGAAGAGAGAGACAGGAACATCAATCTGTTTCTGTATGTACCCTAACTGGGGATCAAACTGGCAATCTCTGTGCTTCAGGACGATGCTTTAACCAATGGGGCTATTCAGCCAGGGCAAGCCCAGGGTTTTGAACCAGTGACCTACCTCAGCGTTCCCAGTCGACGCTTTATTCACTGCACCACCACAGGTCAAGCCTATTCTGTTCTATTTTCAAGTAAAAATCTAATTATTGCAATAACAGGGTTAAGATGTTCAAGTAAAATTTTTCTTTTTTTCTTTTTGGTAAGCAGTCTGGATTGCTTGTATAGGTAGAACCTCCTCTAATATTAAATTGTAGATTTGCTGTTAGTTTTAGTAGCCTCTAAATTATCTCAAAATTATTTTTTTTCTGATTTGTTAGATATGACTATTATATACTTATTAGTTTACTTCAGTTATGGACAATGGCTAGTTTGTTTTTTGTTTTTTGGTGTGTTTTTTTTTTTGTATTTTTCTGAAGCTGGAAATGGGGAGAGACAGACTCCCGCATGCACCCAACTGGGATCCACCCGGCACGGCCACCAGGGGGCGATGCTCTGCTCCTCCGGGCGTCGCTCTGTTGCGACCAGAGCCACTCTACCGCCTGGGGCAGAGGCCAAGGAGCCATCCCCAGCGCCCGTCCATCTTTGCTCCAATGGAGCCTCCCTGCGGGAGGGGAAGAGAGAGACAGAGAGGAAGGAGAGGGGGAGGGGTGGAGAAGCAGATGGGCGCTTCTCCTGTGTGCCCTGGCCGGGAATTGAACCCGGGACTCCTGCACGCCAGGCCGACACTCTACCACTGAGCCAACCAGCCAGGGCCTAGTTTGTTTGTTTTAATATTTTTATTTTGAAGATAAATTTAATGGGGTGATATTGATCAATAAGAGTTAGTTATTGGCCTGACCTTTGGTGGTGGCGCAGTGGATAAAGCATCAATCTGGAATAAAGGTTGCTGGTTCAATCCTGGGCTTGTCTGGCCAAGGCACCTACAGGAAGCAACTACTATGAATTGATGCTTCCTGCTTCCCCTCCACCCCCCTGCCTGCCTTCTATCTAAAAATCAAGTAAGACGGTGGCACAGTGGATGGAGCGTCAGACTGGGATGCGGAAGGACCCAGGTTCGAGACTCCAGGATACCCAGCTTGGGCGTGGGCTCATCTGGTTTGAGCAAAAAAGCTCACTAGCATGGACCCAAGGTCGCTGGCTCGAGCGGGGGGTTACTCAGTCTGCTGAAGGCCCACGGTCATGGCACATATGAGAAGGCAGTCAATGAACAACTAAGGTGTCGCAACGAAAGACTGATGATTGATGCTTCTCATCTCTCTCCGTTCCTGTCTGTCCCTATCTATCACCTCTCTCTGACTCACTCTCTGTCCCTGTAAAAAAAAAAAAAAATAAAAAATAAAAATCAAGTAAGAAAAAAAGTATTATTTATGTGCCATTTTATATACTGCTCACAAAAATTAGGGGATATTTCAAAATATGAAGCGATAGGCCCTGGCCGGTTGGCTCAGCGGTAGAGCGTCGGCCTGGCGTGCGGGGGACCCGGGTTCGATTCCCGGCCAGGGCACATAGGAGAAGCGCCCATTTGCTTCTCCACCCCCACCCCCTCCTTCCTCTCTGTCTCTCTCTTCCCCTCCCACAGCCAAGGTTCCATTGGAGCAAAGATGGCCCGGGCACTGGGGATGGCTCCTTGGCCTCTGCCCCAGGCGCTAGAGTGGCTCTGGTCGGGGCAGAGCGACACCCCGGAGGGGCAGAGCATTGCCTCCTGGTGGGCAGAGCATCGCCCCTGGTGGGCGTGCCGGGTGGATCCTGGTCGGGCGCATGCGGGAGTCTGTCTGACTGTCTCTCCCCGTTTCCAGCTTCAGAAAAATGAAAAATAAATAAATAAAAAAAATAAAAAAAAAATGAAGCGATAAAATACCCCCTAATTTTTGTGACCAGTATATTTGCTAGTTATAATACATTACATTTGGAGGTAATTATTACTGAAAGGAATTTTCCCTCAAACCAGTATGTTGAATGGTTGGTTATATAGCTATAAAAACAATTTTATTTTCAAAGAAAAATGGAGACTTGAAATTTAATAAAATGATAGTAGGTAAACTATGCATGAGTAGGAAAGGTGATCAGTTTTCCTGTTATGTCACAGTGCTTCTCCCGCACAATTTACCTGTTCAAAGCCTTCAGAGAAGGGTTGAGAGTTCCTCCATATTCCCTCATTTAAAAAAGGTAATTTAAATTATTTGATGACTTATGAGCATGTGGTCTAACTGGTGTGCTGCTGCTTGTCAGTAACTGCTCCTTCATCCTTTTGTAGGTTGTAAATATCTCTCAGTAAGTTTGTCTCACAATAGCAGATACTGAATCATAACTAAAAAAAAGTATGCTGGGCTGGGGGGGGGGTGTTTTTCCACCTCCAATTATGATACTCATGTAAAAGAAAGCTAATGAAATGGATTTCATAACAACAAGAATCAGTTAAAAAAAAAGGACCATTCTGACTTGATTCTACTTTATAGGAGAGAAAGGAGACCATTCAACAACGATTTCTTGAGCTCCAATGTGCCAGGTACAGGTAGGTGCAAGGAAACAACAGAATAAGACAAAGTCCTTGCTTTCAAGAGGCTTACACTTTAACTTGTGTACATTTTTTTTCTTTTAAGAAAATGTATATGGAAAAAAATGTGTTTCTATTTTTGATAGACAACAGAATTTCTCACTGTTAGCTCATGAAAAAGAAAACCCAATTTATAGTTAACAGATGTGGACAACTAGGGTAATTTACAGATCTGGTAATTTAAATAACATTCTGCTGTTGATTTTACCACATAGAACAACATGGCTAATATAGAGACAATTGTGATTAACTCAATTTTCAACTATCAATATTTGAGGACAGAGAAGGAAGGAGGAAAGAAAGAATATAATCTGGTCTAAGACCTTACCTGTCCGTGACCTTCAGAATGTAAGTCATTACCATCACTTTATTTTTGCACAATTCTAAACTGGAGAAATCTACTACATATCTATCAATAGCTTTGTTTTCAGAGGATGACAAGTTTTATTTTTATTTAACATCAATGTTAAATCATGCAAAAATCACACCAAAACATACTTTGCTCCCTAGGAGTTTATGGATAGTCTATGTAGATAAATAATAAGGAATAAATCAGTGCTCTTTATTTATTTTTTTTAATTTAGTGAGAGGAGGGGAGACAGAGATTGACTCCCACACGTGCCCCAACCAGGGTCCACCTTGCAAGCCCACTAGGAGGCCATGCTCTGCCCATCTGGGGCCTTTGCTCCATTGCAACTGAAACCATTTTTTTTTTTTTTACAGCGACAGAGAGTCAGAGAGGGGGATAGATAGGGACAGACAGAAAGGGAGAGAGATGAGAAACATCAATTCTTCGTTGTGACTCCTTAGTTGTTAATTGATTGATTTCTCATATGTGCCTTGACGGGGGGGGGGGGGGGGGGGGGCTACAGCAGAGTGAGTGACCCCTTGCTTGAGCCAGCGACCTTGGGCTCAAGCTGGTGAGCCTTGCTCAAACCAGATGAGCGCATGCTCAAGCTGGCAACCTCGGGGTCTCGAGCCTGGGTCCACATCCCAGTCCGATGCTCTATCCACAGCACCACCGCCTGGTCAGGCTTCTAACTTAGATTTAAACCCCCCTTTAAATACTTTGTTCTTTGCTAGTACCAATGTATACTCAGTTACAAACATTAAAATTAGCACCTTTATATTGAGTTTAAAAATGTCCAAATTTTGGCTATGTAGTCTAACCCATCAGAAACTGCATGCACATCCTTAGATGCCTGCTGGATTTAAGTTAACAACCACACTGTTTTGGTTTCCTAACATGGCCAAAAGACATAAATACTTACTGTATCATCACACTTTGGGGACTGAACAATGATTCTTCCAGTTTATTATGTCACCTGCCTTAACAGTGACCACACAATGTCATAAGTCAACATGGCTAAGGATGCACTATGGGGTTTTGTAATGACCAAAATATTTTTTAAAGGTCAGTATCACAGCTCTAGCCTATTCTCCCAGGAAATGCAGATCTGTTATCAGGATTAGTTAGCTCTAAGAGCAGCAAATGGATTTACCCTTAAAATCAGCGAGGTTTTCTTCCCTAGGCGAAACACTTCTCAATCATTATTTTGCCTTTACAACAGGTCTTCAATGCCTTCAAGGTAGGAACGGAGAACATGATGGCACACAGAGTGTAGATGAATTGTCCTTATGGCAGCTCTGCTTTTCAGGAGCTGGTGAGAGGGAAGGGCTTTTGGCCAGTACCAGTACTTTGCCCAAGGGAACTGGTGTCCTATCTGAGTCCTAAATTAATATTAGTCCAGCCCAAGAAGTGTCTCCAGCCAGGACGCATACACAAACCACACTCTAATGGTCTTATCTTCCTCTAAGTGTAAGGACAACAAAAAACTGTCAGCACTTAGGACCTGTCGGCCTCCTTGACGGGACTTCAACGCAGTCTGGGAAGCAGTGATCTGGCTGGCTCCTGGTTAATCGGAGTGTCTAGAAAAGCGACATCAAGTACCTGGAAACCAAGCCCAGCATTTATCTCTTAGCCCGCAGATGTTCGTCAGCCTTCCCAGACTCCCGCCTTTCGCTGTCACTGACCTCAGAAGCCCCAGCTCTTCCCCAGTGACCCAGGTCCTCACTGGGCCCTAAGTCAGCTTGCCTGGGCTCCCTTCGTCCCTCGTGAGAGCGGTTCCCCAGGCCCGCGCAGAAGGGGACTGACGTTTAGGCCTACTCACTCCTAGCAGTCCTGTTCCAGATTTATTTGAGCAGTTATGCTTCGGGGAGGGCGCCAGCCACCCGACTGGAGATCGCCTGGGGAGGCACCCCAACCCCTACCGCCGTACCCCTCTATCCCCCTTACCCCCCTACCCCTTTACCCCCTGCCGCTAGTGTTTAAAAGTGGCGACCGGGTAGCGGCGGTCTGCAGTCTCGCGAGAGGAGGCGGAGGCCCGCCCCGCGTTCTCTGCCCCTCCCTGCCCCACCCTCCTCAAGTCCCCCGCCCTCCTTCCCCCCACTCCCCGTGGCGCGAGCTGCTGATCCCGGAGAGGGAACGGCATTTGTCGCCGTACTCCCGCCCAGGCTGGTCCTGACGCGGACCTTGTCAGCCGGTAACGGGGAGCAAAGGTGGGGGTCAGGGAGGCGATCACGAGAACGGCAAAGGTCAGAACCAAAAGGCCTCCGAGAACGGTGAGGAAAGAGTCTGAGCCTCCCCCCTTGGACTTCTCAGACCCGGGGCGGGGTCGCACTGGGCAACTGCAGCCCCCGGGACTGATTGGGCGGGGCGCGCCAAGAAAGGGGGAGAAAGGGGTCAGTTATGGGCTCCCGGGCGGCGGGAAGCGGGTAGTGGGTTGTGGTCCTGAGGCCCGGACTTCAGTGACGGGTTGGGGAAGCCCCGGGGCCGCCAGGTCCCTTCCGCCTCTCCTTTGGACCCTGACTGGAGACTGGTCGCGGTGGGGGCTGGGAAGGGCAAGCGGCACAAGGGGGCGGGTCCCGTCGCCGCTCTGCGCTCATTGGCTGAGCGCGTGTGGAATCGGGTGATGGGAAACGAAGCTAGACTCTCCAGTCCCCTCCTGCTTCTCTCCCTCCCCCCGTGGCGAATGTGCTGCGCGGTGGCGGGTGCTTAAGCTCGCGGTGTTTGGCTGTTGCAGGCTGGAGCTGGGAGGAGGCGGCAGCAGCAGCAGCAGCGGTAGCAGCTCGGAGGAGGTGGTGACGGTGACAACGGCAGCGTCGGGGACGATGGCGCGACTGGTGGCAGTGTGCAGGGACGGGGAAGAGGAGTTCCCTTTCGAGAGGAGGCAGATTCCCCTCTACATAGACGACACCCTCACGGTGAGCGGGCCGGGCTGGGCTCGCCGCTCCCCTGGCAGCTGTTTCCCTCCTCCCCCTCCCCCAGGCCGAGCGCTGCGCACTGGAGAAAGAGTGTGTTGCAACTCCTAGGCGAGGCCTTTTCTCGGGCAGGCCCCATAAACTCGCCTTTGCAGGGAGTGGGTCGCTTGGTAATCTCCGCGGACCCGCAGAGCTCCAGACGCACTTTGAGTCCCTCTCCCCAGGCTTTCCTTCCTTTTTGAACCGTTTTCCTTTACCCTTTCCCTTTAGGTGACGCCGCTTTTGCTTTAAGCACGCGCCTCCGAGAGGGGTTGAAGGATCTCGGGCGTTTAGGGCCTATGCCTTCCAGAAACCCGCTACCCTCGGGGAGGCTTAATTGCCTGGGAATGTCGCAGCCACACTGCTACCTGTATATTGCATGTCTTAATACTACAGCTCTCACTACATAAGCATAATTACTGAGGGCACAGTGACATGCTCTTACACAGTAAAAATTACACTAAAATGGGTTGATTTCGTTGTATAGTCTTGAAACTCTTAGAAATGATTTAACCGCTGGGCTATGACTCTTCAAAATAGGCTTTCTTGGCATGGGTAATTCTGTAGTTTACAGGTAGCTCTTTTTTTTTTTTTTTTTTTTTTTTTAAAGGAAGGAAAATTATTGAATTTGTTGTCAGAGCATTGTGAAAAGCTGATTGTTCATTCTGAACGTCAAATCCCAGTTTTGGGTAGTTTTCCTTATTAGATTTGGTGGTAGTTCAGAATTACAGACCCTCTGCCCTGTTTTGGTGTAGTATTTCCTTTAAAAGGAAATGGCAGAAATTTGAATTGACTCTGAACAGGAAATGAGTGCAGTTGCTTGCCACTATTTCCTAAGAAATGAAATGAACTTACAATATATTTTGAAATCTATTTTGATGATGCAGAAGCTTATTTGCCTGTTTTGGTAAGGTGTAACTAAGTTTCTTCATTCTCTCTTCTTTGGCTTTTTGGTTTTTCAAAGACACTTGATCTGTTTTGTTCCTGAAATTTTTTTGCAAATACCTACTTTTTTTCAAATTTTATATAAAATGCAAGTCATTGTGGATATGCCACTCTATGCCTTTCTGTTTGTCAGTCTCAATTAAGACTTGATTGAGCTGCAGTGCTTTTAAAAGGAATAAAAGAGCTATTGAATGACTTAATTTGTTAGAACTTTTTAAGTAAAAGCATCTATCTATAATTATCCAGTATAATTTTTTTTCTTGGAAAAAGGTAGAATGATTTGGCCTGATAGAAGAAGGTAAATAGAATTTGTGTTGATGCATTAGAAAATATTTGCATGCCTTAGTTAAGATTTTTGTCCTTTTTATATTAAAAGTATATTGGACTTGGTATTTTAAGTACTTAAAAAACGTTAGCACTGATCAAATTAAATGGTGCATTTCCAAATTTGAAAGCACCTAATATGAGTTCATTGTCCATCATTTCCTCCTCCTCTCCCTATCTAACACACTTCTGGAGCACCTACTTTAGTGTCAGCCTTTTATGTTTATTCTCCCTGAATGCCTTTTAAGTTTCAGAAATCATTTGGGTATGGACATAAGATTACTACTGAGTGTATAACATCGAAGTGTAAGGGAAATCAATGTAAATTTGAGGATTTACAAAATTTTAATAGATATGATTTCTCTCCTATGACCACATAACTACCTTTAACGCAGCATTGAGGTATCTGTTATAAGCACATTAAAATAGCCAACTTTTAGTGTTTTATACTCTTCTCTGTACAATGATGCAAGATTTTCAATAGAAAAAGATGTGACTTTGCACTGTGATGTATTGTACTTCTCCAGAGAAGTTGGGATTGGTCTGAACTTGATAGTTGAGTTTTGCTTTTACTATATTGTGGACTTCTGACCAAGGCAAATAAAATTTAGGCTTACTTAATTTAAACACCTGAAAATGGCATTTTATTTAGGAAAAGGTGCAGTTTTTCTTTGCTTTGGAAGGGTTTTTATCAATAGGGAATGAGTGGGACTATTCCTATTTATTGCTTTGTCGTGGAACTTCTTCACAGTCATTCAGTGTTAGTTACTTACTGAAAATTCCTGTCAACAATGCATTATATTTAGGGAAACAAGTTTCTTTCAGAACCATTCTACCAAATACTACTTAAAGGAAGAATGCAAAGCAAACACCTGTTGGGGAAGAGGGAGGGAAGAGCAAAAGTTTATATTCTGCACTGGTCTGTTGATAGTTTTTGACAGCAGAGTGTCCCTGAAGTTAATGTTTGGTTTGGTATTTGTTCCTAAGGTCTGTAGGTAAGGCACGGAGAAAACATTGTGTTATCTTTATTTTTAGTAGTCTTAGAATCTTGTTAGCTCCCAGATAATAAGTAGAGTTACAACATTTGCACTCTATTATAAATGTTCATCATTTTAGTACTGGAAGCCGTACCTGTAACCTTAAACTGGCTATTTTAAATTATATTTATGAAATGAAATTCAGAAGCTTGTATGTGAGGAAATAGCCTCCTCTTTTATGTGGTACATTGCATCCACATCTAAAAGACTGGTGATAAGTTTGTGGATTTGAATATTTGAGTACAGTTCTGATGTAGGTGTATTTGAGAAAATCATAAACTAGTGGAATATTTAGGAATGTGGCATGCTATGTGGTCAAAATGCTTTTCAGTGTTAGAATTATAAAATAGCAGGTGGATGGGAAACAAAACTATTTAATTTTAATTATACATTCATTTTATTTTATGAGAGACAGGAACAGATAGGGACAGACAGGAAGGGAGAGAGATGAGAAGCATTAATTCTTCATTGTGGCATCTTAGTTCATTTATTTTAATTTTTTATAATAGATACTATTTTAGAGATATCTTTGAAAATTTTTAATTTTTAAGTGAGTAGTTCTTTTAAAGAATAATAAAGTGGCCTGACCTGTGGTGGCACAGTGGATAAAGTGTTGACCTGCAACACTGGGGTCTCGGGTTTGAAACCCTGGGCTTGCCCAGTCAAGGCACATACGAGAAGCAACTACTACGAGTTGGTGCTTCCCTCTCCTCTCCCCTCTCCCCTCTCCCCTCTCCCCTCCCCTCTCCCCTCTCCCCTCTCCCCTCTCCCCTCTCCCCTCTCTCCCATCTAAAAGTCAATAAAAAAAAGAATGAGAGTGGAAAAATATACTCCTTGTATAATAATCTTCAAAGATAACCATAAAACAAATTCTTCTTAATCAGAGATAACTAAGGATATAGCAGCATTTGATGTAATTCCAGCCATAGACACAGATACAGAGTTGAGATGTATTTTCAACATTTTTAATCTTGCTTTTTTCACTAAATGTATTATTGAGAGCATTTTCTCTTATTATGCTTAAACAACTTTAATGCCCATATAGTAGTTTCCTGTGAGATTCCACAATTTAATTATTCTTTGTTGGACATAGAGGTAGTTCTAGTTTTTGCTATAAATAATATGAAAATATAAACAATGCATAAACTTTTACATTAACATTTCTCAGGCTTTTAGAAGTACAATTATTACATCAAAGGATAAAAACTTTATAAATTTCTTGATACATACTGTCAAATTGCTACAATATTTCTGGAATGCCAGTTTATCCTCCTAATTCAAACCAATCTAAATGGACTAGAAACTCTGATAAACATTTTTAACTGAGACTTTAAAAAGATAATAAATTGGAGTATATATGTCCACTTGGGGATTAGGTATATTTATTAATTGTTAAAAGTTTAGTATTTAATTTTGTTTTCAACTCTTTTTTTTTTTTCTACAGAGATAGAGTCAGAGAGGGGGATAAATAGGGACAGACAGGAACGGAGAGAGATTAGAAGCATCAATCATTAGTTTTTCGTTGCGACACCTTAGTTCAGGGGTCCCCAAACTTTTTACACAGGGGGCCAGTTTACTGTCCTTCAGACCGTTGGAGGGCCAGGCTATTAAAAAAACTATGAACAAATCCCTATGCACACTGCATATCTTATTTTAAAGTAAAAAAACAAAACGGGAACAAATACAATATTTAAAATAAAGAACCAAAGTAAATTTAAATCAACAAACTGACTAGTATTTCAATGGGAACTATGGGCCTGCTTTTGGCTAATGAGATGGTCAATGTGCTCCTCTCACTGACAACCAATGAAAGAGGTGCCCCTTCCGGAAGTGCGGCGGGGGTGGGGGGTTGGGGGTGGGATAAATGGCCAGGGGGCCGCATGTGGCCCGCAGGCCGTAGTTTGGGGACCCCTGCCTTAGTTGTTCATTGATTGCTTTCTCTTATGTGCCATGACCGTGGGCCTTCAGCTGACCGAGTAACCCCTTGCTTGAGCCAGTGACCTTGGGTCCAAGCTGGTGAGCTTTGCTCAAACCAGATAAGCCCTCGCTCAAGCTGGCGACCTCGGGGTCTCCAACCTAGGTCCTCGCATCCCAGTCTGACGCTGTATCCACTGCGCCATCGCCTGGTCAGGCTTTTTTCAACTCTTAATTAAATAATTTTACTAAAGGTGATGTTACAAATAGCTGTGGGGACAGAGAAGTAAAAATCAAGTGATAATTTATAATAAATACAGAATGTTGGTTAGAGCGTATGAGAATGCTATAAAAAACAGATTATTTGTGGTCAGGAGAAAACAGGACAGATATTTAAGAGTGAAAGTGGATAATGGGATCAATAAACTTTACAAAGCAATAATTGCAGGACAGTGGCTTTTTCTATTTTTGGGTAGTTAAGGAAAGACAACCTCATCCTGAAGCAAAACACTAATGATTTCTCTGTGAGACCACACTTGAAATAACTAGACATGACTGTTCCTTTAGGTACCTATAATCTGAAGATTAAGTCAAGGAAGTGTTTTTAAAGAACGGAGGGAAATAGTGCAGCTATCCTCTTTGTCTCCCTTTTTCCTATTTTTCTTGTCATCTCTCAATATTAAGCATATAGTGATTGGCCAGAAAACTGCAAGGTAAAAAAATCCATTGTTAAAATCTTTGAAAGGGCAAGGACAGAGTATTGTGAATGCAGAGTAAGTACAAGAGAAAATTTAGTATCATCTACACCAGTGAAACCTAGGAAAGACACAGTAATAGACCTGATTTTGACATCAATCAATACTAGTTAGGTGAAATTTTAACCATTGTTAATTATTTAAAAAGGATTTCTGCCTGACCAGTCAGTGGCGCAGTGGATGGAGCAGTTGCCTGGGATGTGGAGGACCCAGGTTCGAAACCCCGAGGTCGCCAGCTTGAGCACAGGCTCATCTGGTTTGAGCAAGGCTCGCCAGCTTGAGCCCAAGGTCTCTGGCTAGAGAGCAAGGGGTCACTCTGTCAGCTGTAGCCCCCTGGTCAAGGCATATATGAGAAATCAATCAATCAATGAACAACTAAGGAGCCGCAAGAAGAATTGATGCTTCTCATCTCTCTCCCTTCCTGTTGTCTGTCCCTGTCTGTCCCTCTCTCTGTCTTTTTAACACACACAAAAAATAAAAGGATTCCTAAAGCAGGCATTATTCATTATGTTTTTTATATATATAAATATTAAAATATGTCTATTTTTAAGGGTCAGCTAGCAGGTCTCAAGATGTTAGGTGTGTTCTTTGAATTCTGCTATAATTATGGAAACAATAAAATATAGTTCAGATAATAGTTCCTTATACCGTGTCAGAATATTGGGTTTCACCTATGAACTAGACTGGAGATACCTTGATTTGGTTAAATAAGGAATATGCTTTGAATAGTTCTTGAATTGATAGCTTTGACCTTAAGATAGTGTAGGTAATTATATTAATTTTTTTATGGCAGCCGTTGATAGGTGGTGAAATGGTATATATTTGTATCAAGCAAGTAAAGACACAGGTCAAGGTGTTAGTTGCTTAAATGATAGATTTGGAGTGATTGGGTGTTTTGTTGAGTTACATGTTTTATTTCATTTTTTATTTAAGATTTTATTTTAAAATTTATTTATTTATTTATTTTAGTCAGAGAAGAATGGGGGGAGGAGAGGAACATCAATCCATTCCTATATGTGCCCTGGCTGGGGATCGAACCGACAATCTCTGCGCTTAGGACCAGTGCTCCAACCAACAGAGCCATCCAGCCAGGGCAAGATTTTATTGATTTTTAGAGAGAAGAGATAAAGGCGGTGGGTCGGAGCGGAAAATAATCAGCTCTAGTTGATGCTTCTCAATATGTGCCTTGACCAGGCAAGGTTGGGGTTTCAAACCAGTGACTTCAGCATTTCAGCTGAATGCTTTATCCATTGCATCACCACAGGTCAGGTGGGAGTTATGTGGTTTTATTTGGTTTGTTTGTTTTTTGTTTTGTATTTTTCCAAAGTTAGAAGTGGGGATGCAGTCAGACAGACTCCCGCATGCTCTCGACCAGGATCCACCTGGCACGCCCACCAGGGGGTGATGCTCTGCCCATCTGGGGAGTTGCTCTGTCTCTGCTGGAGCCACTCTAGCGCCTGAGGCAGAGGCCATGGAGCCATCCTCAGTGCCCAGGCCAACTTTGCTCCAATGGAGCCTCGGCTGTGGGAAGGGAAGAGAGAGACAGAGAGGAAGGAGAGGGGGAAGGGTGGAGAAGCAGATGGGCGCTTCTCCTGTGTGCCCTGACCGAGGATTGAACCCGGGACTTCCACACACAGGGCCGAAGCTCTACCACTGAGCCAACCAGCCAGGGCCTGAGTTACGTGTTTTTAAAGTTTATCTTACACCTTTTTTTATGACTTGGCTGTTGAGTTTTTTTGTTTTAAACCATATGGTGATTCCAGAAAACAATGCGAGTTAGTATATATTAACTATATTTTTTCTTTTATCAGTTTTCATGAGCCAGGATTTTTTTTTTTTTTTTTTTTTTTTTTTTTTTACAGAGAGAGGGATAGAGACAGGGACAGACAGACAGGAACGGAGAGAGATGAGAAGCATCAATTATCAGTTTTTCGTTGCAACACCTTAGTTGTTAATTGATTGCTTTCTCATATGTGCCTTGACTGCGGGCCTTCAGCAGACCAAGTAACCCCTTGCTCGAGCCAGTGACCTTGGGTCCAAGCTGGTGAGCTTTTACTCAAGCCAGATAAGCCCGCACTCAAGCTGACGACCTCGGGGTCTCAAACCTGGGTCCTTCCACATTCCAGTCCAACGCTCTATCCACTGCGCCACTGCCCGGTCAGGCCAGTCTACTCAAATTTTTAAAAGAATATTTAATAATTCTGGTATTGGGTGTTCTTTTTTTTTGTTTGTTTTTAGTGCTTTTGCCTCAATTGGGTCTCTCTAAACCTAGCTTCACTCTCTGTGTAGGAGTCTGTGTGCCTTGTCATCTGTAAATAAAATTTGTTCTAGCACAGTATATTTGATACCTTTAACAATGTTTTAGTTAAGATATAAATGTGTTGCCTGACCAGGCGGTGACGCAGTGGATAGAGTGTCAGACTGGGATGCAGAGGACCCAGGTTCCAAACCTTGAGGTCGCCAGCTTGAGCAAGGGATCACTTGCTTTGCTGTAGCCACACGGTCAATGCACATATGAGAAAGCAGTAAGTGAACAACTAAGGTGCTGCAATGAAGAATTGATGCTTCTCATCTCTCTCCCTTCCTGTCTATCTGTCCCTCTGACTCTGTTTCTGTCAATAAATAAATAAGTTACTTTCATTGTCTTTTTTTTTACAGAGTCAGAGAGAGGGATAGACAGGAACAGACAGACAGGAACGGAGAGAGATGAGAAGCATCAATTATCAGTTTTTCGTTGCGACATCTTAGTTGTTCATTATTGCTTTCTCATATGTGCCTTGACCGCAGGCCTTCAGGAGACCGAGTAACCCCTTGCTCAAGCCGGTGACCTTGGGTCCATGCTGCTGAGCTTTTTGCTCAAGCCAGATGAGCCCACACTCAAGCCGGCAACCTCGGGGTCTCGAACCTGGGTCCTCTGCATCCCAGTCTGACTCTCTCCACTGTGCCACTGCTGGTCAGGCACTTTCATTGTCTTAAAGGCCACCTTTTTTTAATTGTTTTTTTTTTTAAGATTTTAAAATTTATTGAATTTTTACAGAGAGGAAAGCAAGAGGTGGGAGGATAAGAAATATCAACTCATAGCTGCTTCACTATTTATTTATTTATTAAGTGAGAGGAGGGGAGATAGACGAACTCCTCCTGCGTGTGCCATGACCAGAATTCATGTGTGGGGCCCCTCAGTGTGGGGTCAGTCCTTGAACCAATCAAGTTTTCCTCAATGCCTGAGACCAACAGAGCCATTGGCTGTGATAGGGGAAGAGGGAGAAGAAGAGATGCAGATGATTGCTTTTCATGTGTGCCCTGATTGGGGCTTGAACACGGGATGTCCCCACACTGGGCCTATGATCTATCCATCCATTGAGCCAACCAGCTAGACCCATGTTATTTTATTTTTAAAGTTTTTTTATCTATTTACTGAGGGAAAGGGGGAGAGAGGGAAGAAGAGAGGAACAAAGATCTGTCCCTGTATGTGCCCTGACCGGGGATTGAACCAGCAACCTATGTATTTCAGGATGATCTAACCAACTGAGCTATCTGGCCAGAGCTACTGAAGTTGTTCATTGATTGTTTGTTGTATGTGGCTTGACTAGGCAAGCCCGGAGTTTCAATCCAGTGACCTCAGTGCCCCATTGTGCCACCATAGACCAGGCTTTGTTTTTTTCCTTTTTTGGGGGGAAAGATTTTATTTATTCATTTTGGAGGGAAGAGGGGGGTGGTGATGCAAACTTCCATATGTGCCTTGACCAGGCAACCCTGGGTTTCTGAACTGGGTACATCAGCATTCCAGGTCGATGCTGTATTCACTGCACCACCACAGGTCAAGCTTCATATTTTTAACACTCTGAAATTGGGTTGCTTCTTTGATTTGATGATATCCTAGTTATAATAGTTCTTTTCTAGTGGTATGTAACTGTGGTACTTCTTAATATCTGTACGGTCACAGATCAGTAAAATCTGTTAATTATTCCCCATTATCTGATATCCTGAAACATCCTTAAGCTTTTTAATATTTCTTTTCCTCGGGTAGTGAATTTTGGTAATTGAATATATATCTGTATTTTTTTTATGATTTCAATTTGTGTTTAAATAGACCCAAGTGTCCCACCGAATTTATCTCCCCCCACCCCTTTACTCCCCCTCGGCCCCCCCATGCCCCCTTCCCCCCAATGCCTTCCCCCTTCCCTCCAGTATTTGCTGTCCTGTTCTCTATAATGCTGTGTTATGTATTTATAATTTCATTAATCTCTTTACCTTCTCTGATTCCATCCTCTCATCCCCTTTCCCTCTGACCACTTTCCCTCTGGTCCCTTTGATCTTGCCTCTGCCTCTATTCCTCTCCTCAGTTCACATTGTTCATTGGATTCCTCAAATGAGTGAGGTCATATGATATTTTTCTTTCTCTGCCTGGCTTATTTCACTTAGTATAATAGTTTCCAGGTTTATCCATGTTGTAGCGAAAGGTAAGATTTCTTCTTCATGGCCACATAGTATTCCATTGTGTATATGTACCACAGATTTTTAAACCACTCATCCACTGATGGACACTTGGGCTGTTTCCAGAACTTGGCTATTGTAAACAGTGCTACAGGCCCCTTAACATTTCTTGTAGCATTGGTTTGGTTGTAATGAATTTCTTGAGTTTGGTTTTTTTTTTTTTTGTCTGGGAAGCTTTTTATTTCTTCTTCAATTTTAAATGATAACCTTGCTGGATAGAGAAGTCTTGGTTGTAGGCTCTTGTTTTGTAGTACTTTGAATATTTCTTGCCATTCCCTTCTGGCCTCTAATGTTTCTATTGAGAAGTCAGATGTTATCCTTATGGGGGTTCCTCTGTAGGTGAGAGTATTATTTTTTATCATAATTAGAGCAAACATTTACTAAGTGCCTAGTATATTATTTTACATGTTTATAAGGCTGTATTACATATATTGTATATGTGGTCATTATAAAACTTACTAAATTTCATAGTTAAGAGAAATAACTAAAAATGTCAGGGTATTTAACATAAAATACAAGGTTATTTATTTAAATGCCATTATTGGCCACTGCAACAAGCACTTTTAAATATAATTTAATTCTTATACTCCACTATGTGAGAGAGATGAAAAATTATTATGTAATATCATTTTAAAAATGAGGAAGCTGAAAATCCAACAAGCTAAGTAGTTTGCCCAGAGTTATGACATAGATTATAAGTGACAGAACTGGGGTTTGAACTCATGACTGCTTGATTTTGGTATACTTGCTCCTAATGGCTATACTATTTCTGGCTTCTTTTTTTTTTTTATAGAGACAGAGAGAGTCAGAGAGAGGGATTGATAGGGACAGACAGACAGGAACTGAGAGAGATGAGAAGCATCAATCATTATTAGTTTTTCATTGCGACATAGTTGTTCATTGATTGCTTTCTCTTATGTGCCTTGACTGTGTGGCTACAGCAGATCAAGTAACCCCTTGCTCTAGCCAGAGACCTTGGGTCCAAGCTGGTGAGCTTTTGCTCAAACCAGATGAGCCCACGCTTAAGCTTGCAACCTCAAGGTCTCGAACCTGGGTCCTCTGCATCCCAGTCCGACGTTCTATCCACTGCGCCACCGCCTGGTCAGGATATTTCTGGCTTTAGAAACTTGTATAATATGGATTTTTTAACCCTCTTTGGCAGGACAGCAGTGGGGATCTGGCTTTGGGGATCTATTTCTATCCTAAGAGTTTGTAATATAGCCTGTAACTTGTGTTCAAAAATAAAATAATGGATTTTTATTCTTTTGCATATTAAGATGGTGATGGAATTTCCTGACAACGTATTAAATCTCGATGGGCATCAAAATAATGGTGCACAACTGAAGCAGTTCATTCAGGTAATAGTTTTAAAATCAATATTTTAAATTGTGTGTGTGTGTTTGAAGTATTAACTTTGTTTTACCTAGGGCTCTCTAGGTCTTAAGATTGTGCTGAATTTGTTTACTTTCATTACAGTGAAAGTATTTATGTACCTGTCATGTGAAAGCAATTTGGTTGTGGTCTGTTTTTATTTTACATGTGTATAAGGTTTTAATTTCACCAGGTCATCTCTGTTTTTTGAAGATATGGCTGACAACTTTTTAGTTTTCTTCTGTGGTAACTGTTTTATTCAAGTAAAAAAAATTAATCTTGTGTGATAAACTTACTGATTTTTATTTTATTCTTAGGCAGTATGGTACTTTATAGTACACTATATAATTAAGACAATGGAGGGTAAATTGTCACTTCAGAATTTTTTTTCAACTTTAAGAAAAATTCATTTGGGGTGTAATGTTACTTTCCCTTTGGTTTTTAGTAAAGCTGGAGGTGTTACTTATATAGCTCCACCCAGGTAGAAATTATTTTCTAGAATTTTGCCATATCTCTATAGCTGTGGTTCTCAGTCTTTTTTTACCTGGTCAAAACCAACAGATAACATTCATATGCACAGGCATACTAGTTACTCATTACAGGCTTCTACATAGGTAAGATAAGCATTGTTCTCCATGGGCATCAAAATAATGGTGTACAAATAAAGCAGTTCATTCAGGTAATTATTTTAAAATGCAATATATATACAATATATTTTATTCATGAGAGGAAGGGAGGCAAAGAGACAGACTCCACAGGCGTCCAGATCAGAGTCTACCCAGCAAGCCCACTAGGGCTTCTTCTTAGTGCCTGAGGTGGAGGCCATGGGGACATTCTCAGCACCCGGACCAACTCCAGTCGTGCTGTGGCTTCAGGAGGGGAAGAGAGAGAGACAAGTGTGGGGGGTGGGAGAAGCAGATTTGCAGTTCTCCTGTGTGCCGTGACCAGGAATCGAACCCGAGACATCCACACACTGGTTGATGCTCTACCACTGAGCCAACCAGCCAGGGCCTAAAACACAATGTTTTAAATTTGTGTGTGTGTGTGTGTGTTTTAAAGAGTTATTGAACATTTTAGCCCTAAGTATTAATTTTGTTTTACCTAAGACTCTCTAGGTCTTAAGGTTGTACTGAAATTGTTTTATTACAGTGAATATACTTAGGTACCTCTTATGTGAAAGAGATTTGATTGTGTTGTGTTATCATTTTAGATGTCTAGAACACACCTGTCCATACCTCCAGGTTGAGAATCAGTGTTCCATGATCACTGTCCTAACTTGACTCCTTTAGCTAAATAGTGTGTTGTTAAATGAGAAAAAATCATGGTAAAGCTGCATTGTGTCTTTATTCCTTTTTCTTTTTTTAAAAAAATTTAAGCAAGAGTACTAAACTTAATATTCATGAATAAGCACTGAATTTCCAGATGCAGGGCTTCTTTTTGCTCTGCTGGGAAGATCTTGAGCACAGCTTTTTTTTTTTTTTTTTCATTTTTCTGAAGCTGGAAACAGGGAGAGACAGTCAGACAGACTCCCGCATGCGCCTGACCCTGACCGGGATCCACCCGGCACGCCCACCATGGGGCGACGCTCTGCCCACCATGGGGCGACGCTCTGCCCACCAGGGGGCGATGCTCTGCCCATCCTGGGCGTCGCCATGTTGCGACCAGAGCCACTCTAGCGCCTGAGGCAGAGGCCACAGAGCCATCCCCAGCGCCCGGGCCATCTTTGCTCCAATGGAGTCTTGGCTGATGGGAGGAGAAGAGAGGGACAGAGAGGAAAGCGTGGCGGAGGGGTGGAGAAGCAAATGGGCGCTTCTCCTGTGTGCCCTGGCCGGGAATCGAACCCGGGTCCTCCGCACGCTAGGCCGACGCTCTACCGCTGAGCCAACCGGCCAGGGCTAGCACAGCTTTTATATATCCTGATTCTAGAACATGGGGGTTTGTACAGCAAACTCAGTATAGCACAGACCAGGCCAACTATTTGCCAGCTATGGCAGACCTTGCCCAGATTATACTTAATACACAAGGATAGGAACCAGAAATAGTAGTGAAAGAGTAATTTTATGTGTTCCTTAAGGACTCTCCTTTATTTTTCTTTCTCTCAGCGGCATAGTATGCTTAAGCAACAAGATCTAAGTATTGCGATGGTGGTGACATCACGTGAAGTCTTGAGTGCACTTTCTCAGCTGGTCCCATGTGTTGGTTGTCGTCGCAGTGTGGAGCGCCTTTTTTCCCAGCTTGTAGAGTCCGGAAATCCTGCTCTTGAACCCCTGACAATAGGGCCCAAGGGAGTCCTATCTGTAACTCGAAGCTGTATGACTGATGCAAGGAAGCTTTATACGTTATTTTATGTACATGGGTGAGTATAATCCATTAGGGAAAAAAGCAACAATGGTAGCTTTTATTTATTTTTTAATTGAATTTATTGGGACGACACTGGTTAACAAAATTGTACAGGTTTCAGGTGCACAATCCTACAACATATCTCCTGTACACCATATTGTGTGTTCACCTTCCCAAGTCAAGAAGTCAAGTTTCTGTCCACCATTTATCCCCCCTGTACCCTCTACCACATTCTACATGCTTTCCTAAATTTGGTTAGGGCACAGCTTGATTCCAAATTCAGTAATTTTACTGAGTAACTTATATGTGCCAGTGATTATAAAATTTCTCTTTTCCTGTGGGGAGAGGCAGGCCTTAAGCAAATACATCATTTGTCAGGAATTACAGAGAAAAATCAGTAAGGAAAATAGAAAATGAGTGGATAAAATTAATATGGAGGATGGTTAGGGAAGACCTCTAATAAAATAACATTGAATATAGATTTTTTTTTTTAAGATTTTATTTTTTGGTTTTAGAGAGAAGAGAGAAAGAAGGGGTGGGGAGGAGTGGGAATCATCAACTCAGAGTTGCTTCTTATGTGCCTTCACCAGACAGGCCTGCGGTTTTGAACTGATCACCTTGGCATTCCAAGTCGATGCTTTATTCCAGGGGTCCCCAAACTTTTTACACAGGGGGCCAGTTCACTGTCTCTCAGACCATTGGAGGGCTGGACTATCAAAAAAAACTATGAACAAATCCCTATGCACACTGCACATATCTTATTTTAAAGTAAAAAAAACAAAACGGGAATAAATACAATATTTAAAATAAAGAACAAGTAAATTTAAATCGACAAACTGACCAGTATTTCAATGGGAACTAGGGGCCTGCTTTTGGCTAATGAGATGGTCAGTGTCTGGTTCCATATTTGTCACTGCTAGCTGTAACAAGTGATATGATGCGCTTCTGGAGCCATGACGCGTGCGTCCCATGTCACTGGAAGTAGTACTGTACGTGAGCAACGCCGCTCACTGACCACCAATGAAAGAGGTGCCCCTTCTGGAAGTGCGGTGGGGGCCAGATAAATGGCCTCGGGCTGCATGCGGCCCGAGGGCTGTAGTTTGGGGACCCCTGCTTTATTCAATGTGCCACCACAGGTCAAATCTTATATAAACTTGAATGAAGTGAGTGAACCATGTACATATCTGGGGGAAGAAAAGGAGCAGCAAGTTTAAAAGGTTCAAATGGTTGGAGAGTTCCTGGCATATATGAAGAAGAGCAAGGAAGCCATTGTGGCTGGTGCCAGATGAATGAAAGGAACAGCAATAGGAGTAATAAAACCCAATTATATAGTGCCATCCTAAGGTAGTTTTCCCTCTCTTTCAATGAGATCAGAAGATTTCAGGCGTTTGTACAGGGTCTCACTTGAAGTTTGGCTTACTCTGACCTGTTGAGAATAAATGGGTGGATGAAGGGAAGACAATTGGACTGTTTTAATAACTATGTGAAAGAGAAAAGTATGGTAACTACGGAGGTAGTAATGAGAAATGTTTGGATCCTGGATACATTTTGAGGAATGAGTCAACAGGATTTTTGGATAGATTGGATATGGAGGAAGGCATCAAGGATGATTTTCAGATTTGAGGCCTAAAGATTAGGACAGATGATTTTCATTTACTGAGATGGATAAGACTGGGAGGAGCATTTTGCAGAGCTCACTTTTGGATGTGTAAGTTTGAGATACCAATTGGGCATCCAAATAGAGTTCAGAGTACTTTGACCTAGAGATGTAAATTTGTCATTAGCATACACACACAGACACACTCCGTAAAGTCATGGTGCACTTTTGACCGGTCACAGGAAAGCAACAAAAGACAACAGAAATGTGGAATCTGCACCAAATAAAAGGAAAACCCTCCCAGTTTCTGTTAGATGATGTGGCAGCATGTGTGCATGCGCAGATGATGACACAACACCGTGTATACAGCGGAGCAGCCCACAGCCATGCCAGTCGAGATGTGGATGGTACAGAGGAAAGTTCAGTGTGTTATGTGGCTCGCTAAATTCGAATCCTTGACCAAAGTGCAACGTGTGAATATCGGTGCGTTTATAACGAAGCGCCACCACATAGGAATAACATTACTCGGTGGGATAAGCAGTTGAAGGAAACCGGCAGTTTGGTGGAGAAACCCCGTTCTGATAGGCCATCAGTCAGTGACGAGTCTGTAAGAGGCTATACGGGATAGCTACCTAAGGAGCCCTGAAAAATCTGTGCGTGAGCCCACATCGAACTGCACTGAATAGGTATGAAACAGAGTTTTCCTTTTGGTGCAGATTTCACATTTCTGTCGTCTTTTGTTGCTTTCTTGTGACCGGTCAAAAGTGCACCATGACTTTACGGACACACAGTGTGTGTGTTTGTGTGTGTATGTATTTAGTATTTGAACTATAGAGTATTTAAACTACATATATAGTGCCTGACCTGTAGTGGCACAGTGGATAAAGCGTTGACCTGGAACACTGAGGGTCCTGGTTTGAAACCTTGGGTTTGCCTGGTCAAGGCACATATGGGAAGTGATGCTTCCTGCTCCTCCCCTCTTCTCTCTTTCTCTCCTCTCTCTAAAATGAATAAAGTCTTTAAAAAATAAACTACATATATAGTGTGTAAATATGTATGGTATGTGATATGTGTACACACACACACATATATAAAATTTAAACCTATGAGTTGAGATCATCATCAAAGAGTATATAAATAGGCCCTGGCCGGTTGGCTCAGCGGTAGAGCGTTGGCCTGGCGTGCGGGGGATCCGGGTTCGATTCCCGGCCAGGGCACATAGGAGAAGCGCCCATTTGCTTCTCCACCCCCCCCTCCTTCCTCTCTGTCTCTCTCTTCCCCTCCCGCAGCCAAGGCTCCATTGGAGCAAAGATGGCCCGGGCGCTGGGGATGGCTCCTTGGCCTCTGCCCCAGGCGCTAGAGTGGCTCTGGTCGCGGCAGAGCGATGCCCCGGAGGGGCAGAGCATCGCCCCCTGGTGGGCAGAGGTTCGCCCCTGGTGGGCGTGCCAGGTGGATCCCGGTCGGGTGCATGCGGGAGTCTGTCTGACTGTCTCTCCCCGTTTCCAGCTTCAGAAAAATACAAAAATACAAAAAAAAAAAAAGAGTACATAAATAGGAGAAGAGCAGAGAGGTCTGAAGACCATACCCTGCAGCTTTCCTATTTAGAGATCATGGTACAAACTTTGGATTTTTATTCTGCCTGAGAAGAAGCTTTTCGAGGTTTTAAACATAGAAATAATGTGATCTTTGTTTTGAAAAGATCACTGCAGCTGCTAACTGAAAGCCTTGGAATGTAGAGGCGAAGGATGGAAGCAAGAAGACATTTAGGAGGCCAGCTGTTAGTTGTCTAAGCTAGAGAGGAGAGTTGGGCATGGGTGGTCGTGGTAGAGGTGATGAGAAGTGATTTGATTCTGGATATATTTAAAAGTTAGATTTGACGGCATTCTTATTGGTTGGATATAGGGTGTGGATATTAACTATACATGTTTCTGTATTTGCATAAAATGTCTGTTGATGGCTCCTCATCAAGTATAGTGTATTTAGATAATGTTTGGATAAGGGAAGGTGGCTGAGGGTCAGGTAGCAGCAGTTGGTCATAAAACATTTGAGTACCAGGCACACTGCTAGATACAGTACAGATGCAAGAATGAGTGAGACCAGTGCAGTCTGGAGAAAAAAGTGTTGAATAGAGTAGGTCTCTTTTAACTTTTGACAGAGGATGGAATGGAAAGACTAGTTTACAGACTCTTTAGAGTTAGAAATTTGTTTGATAAGAAATTTTCAAAGTGATGTGTTTATAATACTTCTCACTAAAAGGCAGTAAATAGACATTTTGGAAATTTTAAAGAAAAATTAATGTTAATCAAACCATTAATGGTTTATTTTTAATTAGGTCCAAACTAAATGACATGATAGATGCTATTCCAAAAAGTAAAAAGAACAAGAGATGTCAGTTGCACTCCTTAGATACGCACAAACCAAAACCTTTGGGGTAAGTAGAATTGAACATCAAGATGCTTTGTCATTGTTAAGATTATAAATGTTGATTATAGTTAGTAAAAAGAAAAAATACTGCTATTTTCTTTTTTTAATTAGTTACAATGTAACAAAGATGAAAATATGTCTTATGTGTAGGCCTTTTTGATGTTATAGATGTTCTCCATATAGGTTTGATTTTTTTTTTAAAGTTTTCTTATATAAAATACATTTCAGAGGAAAGAGGTGGAGATGTTTGTGGAAATTTCGGTGGCTAGTATTAAGTTTTTCAAACTAGTGATATCATTCTTTGATTTATTTAATATTCATAACATTTTTCTTCTTAGTTCTAGGTCTTCCTAATAATTTACCAAGGATTAAAAAAAAAAAAAGCTTGAATCAGTTAACAATGCTTATTTGTGTAACTAATTTGCAGTTTTCTTCTTGGTTAAATGCTACAGTGCCCAGGGCTGCTTCTGCCCTCATCTCCTAGCACAGTATCACAGTTGTCTCCTATAAATTGCTTGGGGTTGTAAGATTTGCCGCATTTGTTTTGCTTATTTACCTTTTCTCTTACTGAAATATTTGAAAGCAAGTCTCGGGCATTGTGTAGTTTTACTCCTGCATATTGCCATATGTATCTCTAAATACATTGACATTTTTTTCCATAATGACAGTGCCAGTATAACACCTAACAAAGTGAACTGTAATAATCCAATATCCAGTTTATGGTCAGACTTTTTTCAACTGTCTCCAAAAAGTGTCTTTTTACATATTGATTTGTTAGAATCAGGATCTGATCAAGAACTACATATTACGTGATGTCTCAATGTGAGAGTATTCTGAACCCAGTGAAGTTCAACATAACCTAAAGTGGTTATCTAAGGATAATTGTTATTTCACATACCTGATTTAACAATATCTTTAGAGAATTCCTGACTTTGTGAATACAGAATTGAGAATGATTTTCTCATTAGACAAAAACTTGTAATGACCTGTTGGCTAGAGCTACAAAATAGTATAGTATGGTATAATAAAAAGCCTGCCTTCTGTTTTTTTGTTGTTGTGCATAATCTTCCTTGAGGAATTAAAAAGCAACAGGTACCCCAATATCTTACACATCTGTGCTCACCTTCTTTTAAATACCAGTTCTTTCACTTTTGCTCTGGATTCCATCTCCTTTCTTGTTCTCAGTGACTTCTCACCATTAGTTACCGACTTTTATTAAATTGACATACATACAGCTTTGTTCTCCTTTCAGCTTAAAAGAAACCTCCACATACTTCACATTCCTATTTAGGTACAGTCCCACCACATGGGATGCCAAATGTTTTTAGAAGGTTGTTTGCTGAATTGTGGAATAGAATAGTATGAATGGAATTAGTTGATTTTAAACATCTCCTAAAGTAGCTTCAGTTTTTCCCACATACCATATGGAGAGTAGACCAGGGAGTACAGTCTGCTTAACCAAGACTCCCTCTCTTGACCTGAACCCTTATGAGAAAGGAATAGGGAGCTGAATTATTTGTATGACCTATATGGTAGGCAGGGGTTTGAGAAATGCATATTTAGCTATATAGAATAGGTTAAGTAAAGATTCAGAGGTTTTTTTCATCTCAAACATCCAAGGTAATGAATTTCTAGGATTGTAGTGAGACCTGCAGAAGAACAGGCAGGAGCCAGTTCAGAATTATGAAAAATTAAGAAGAATATCATTGAATGGAATATAAACAATGCACACTGCAGTAAAGCAAAATGCACGACCAGCGCCACATTGAATCCTGTGGGGGAGGGAGAGTCTGGGAAGTTTTTAGTAAGTTTTTAAAAATTATTTGTATATTTATTGCTAATTTAGGCTGTGTAAAGTATTTGTCTTAGTATGCTATTTTTATTTTAGTAAATGTAAAAACTTATTTTCTATAATTAGATTGATCTGTGACTTTCTCAGCTACTTGTAAATGTGAAAGTACAGAAGAATTTTGTTGCCATGGACTAGCTATAAAATTGCATTGAGTAGATCAAAATTTGTTATAATTTTCAATATGTGGAATACTGATCCATGTCTGTAGCTGAAAATATAAATTTTTTCTAGCCCTTTTGACTTTAAAACATTCTAAGTACATTTGCTCATAAAATGCTTAGTATATTAACCAGTTGCTATCTTGATAAATATGAATATTGTTAAGTTGTATCAGGTAAACTTAATAGTTGAGCTGAAGTTTTTATATAAGGATATGAGCACATGTTTAAGTAACATTTTAATATGGTTAAAATAAATAAAATGAATATGTAATTATATATACAGATTTATAAACTTATCCTAATATTCTAATGTATTAAAGATTTCATGATTTAATATAGACTTGTAGTAATTATTCCTTCAGATAACCTCAGTGTCACTAAGCTTTGTACTATACTGTACTGCAGTGAAGGGAGCAGTAGCAGTGTCAGTTCAGAGAAGTTAAGTACAGATAAGAGAAGTAGTGAAGACCACAGGAAGGACAGCAAGTGTAGGATCATTTTGCATTATGGACCTTTCCAGGGAACACCCAGGTAAAATCAAGTAATTCTTTACTCTGCCTTTTAAAATGTTTATACTCCTACATATTTCTTCTTACTAATATTCCTTTCTTTCTACAGAGGTTGTTGGATGGACGTATGGGAACTAATGTCCCAAGAATGCAGGGATGAAGTAGTTTTAATTGACTCTAGTTGTCTTTTAGAAACACTAGAAACATACCTGCGAAAACACAGGTAAGTGTAAAAGTCATCACTGTGGTTGAAAGGTGTCTTAGCTATCTGTCATCCAGAGTAACCTGTCACTGACATATAATAGTACTTCAGCCTTTCCATTAGTACCTGGCTCTAGGTGGAGCTTAATGTAAAAATAGGCAGTTTCTTTATGGGATGATTCTCAGTGTTGGCCTTTGTGTTGAGCCAGCACTGCTTTTTAAAATAATTTTTATCTGTTGGTTCCATATCAGCCTTTCAAGAAACAACAGGATGACTGAATTTTTTTTTATAAATAAATTTTTTATTTCTTTTTTTAAATTTTTAAAATTCATTTTAGAGAGGAGAGAGAAAGGGAGAGAGAGAAACAGAGAGGGAGAGAGAGAGGAGAGAGAGACAGAGAGAGAAGGTGGGGAGGAACTGGAAGCATCAACTCCCATATGTGCCTTGACCAGGTAAGCCCAGGGTTTCGAACCGGCGACCTCAGCAGGTCGATGCTTTATCCACTGCGCCACCACAGGTCAGGCAGGATGACTGAATTGATTAAAGTGTATTTGATTTTGGAAACTCTATTACTCTTTATTTTTATGATAGAAGAATTTCATGATGTCATTTTCAAAATTAAAGTGAAATTAGCAGCTCTTACTTAGTAATATTTTGAATTTTTTTTCTATATAGTAACATTTTTTCTATAATTTTTTAGTCAAAACCTAAAAGTAGAGTTGGAATTTGTGTGCTTTACTATAAAAGTAATTTCAGATTATTTTTTAGAATACTACTTTACAAAGGAATTTTCTAAGTGTCATTATCATTTGGAAATTGGTAGATAGGAAAGAGTGCATAGAAAAGGAAACTGGTAAGGGAGCCATCAAGAGAGGGCGATCTTGGGAGGAGTTGTTCTGTTTTAATATAAATTTGTCACATGTTGGGTTTTTGGTTGTGTATTCTTTGACCTTGAGGAAAATAGACACAATTACTTGGGGTACACGTCTAGAAATAACACACATGAATGATGAAAACTAGCATTATGAAGACTGGTGTATATTTGGCAGTAAGCCTAATGACTTAAGCCTGCATACTAAGTTGTTGTTTTTCTCTTTCTTTTTTCTTTTTATGGTGAAAGGAGGGGAAATAGTGAGGCAGACTCACACATATGCCAGACTAGGATCCACATGGCAACCCTGTTTGGGGCTGATGCTCTGATGTTTGAGTATCAAGCTATTTTTAGCACCTGAGGCTGATGCGCTACATACTGTGGAGCTATCCTCAGTGCCCTGGGTCTCACTTGAACCAATTGAGCCACTGGCTGTGGGAGGGGAAGAAGGAGAGGCTGGGGAGAAGCAGATGGTCACTTCTCCTGTGTGCCCTGACTGGGAGGGAATCAAACCCAGGATATCCATAGTTCAGCTCGATGCTCTGAGCCACTGGCCAGGGCCGTGTTCTTCTTTTTTTCAATTACAAAGTTTATTTGCTTTTTTTGGTTGGTGATACCCAAGAGAGCAGAGAATGTTTCGATTATTTGGAGTCTGTTTAAACATTCCTACCTTTCCATATGAATTGATTCTTATATTCACTTTAAATTGGTCCATCAAAAGGTAGCATTTTTTGGGATGAAAAGTTACTAGTTATCAGAGCTAATATTTTGAAGTTTGCTATAAAGGTTGTAGATACCTCAAGTGTTTGGGGGCTATATATATATAAAATTTTTATTTTTTTAGCAGGAGAGATTGGGAGAGACAGGAAGGGGAGAGAGATGAGACGCATCAACTCATTGTCGTGTCACTTTGTTTATTCATTGATTGCTTCTTCCGCGTGCCTTGATGGGGGGAGGGACAGAGCTCAAGCTGTGCTAATGACCCCTTGTTCAAGCCAATGACCATGGGATCATGTCTGTAACTCTACACACAAGCTGGTGAACCTGTGCTCCCAACTGGATGAGTCCACCCTCAAGCCGTTGACCTTGGGGTTTTGAACCTAGAACCTTAGCATCCCAGGTTGACACTATCAGTCAGACTAGAGGGCAATATTTTATATTTATTTATAAGAAGGTGAGGTTCAGCCCTGGCCAGTTGACTCAGTGGTAGAGCATTGGCCCGGCATGTGGAAGTCACAGGTTTGATTATTGGTTAGGGCACAGGAGAAGCGACTATCTTCTTCTCCATGCTCCCTCCCCTCCTGCAGCCATGGCTTGATTGGAGTGAGTTGGCCCCTGCGCTGAGGATGGCTCAGTGGCCTTGCCTCAGACTAAGAAAATGGCTCAGTTGCAGAGCAACAGCCCCAGTGAGCAGAGCATCACCCCCTAGTGGACTTGCTGGGTGGGTCCCGGTCCGGACGCATGTGGGAGTCTGTCTTTCTGCCTCCCCTCCTCTCACAAAAATTTGAAAAAACGTAAGAAAAAAAAATAAAGGTGAAGTTCATTTTATAAGTATCTTAAAGGTGGGGTGAAGTACGATTAAGAAAGAGTAAACCTGACCAGGCGGTGGCGCAGTGGATAGGGCATCGGACAGGGATGTGGAGGACCCAGATTCGAGATCCCGAGGTCGCCAGCTTGAGTGTGGGCTCATCTGGTTTGAGCAAGGCTCACCAGCTTGAGCCCAAGGTCGCTGGCTCGAGCAAGGGGTCACTCGGTCTGCTGAAGGCCCACCGTCAAGGCACATAAGAGAAATCAATCAATGAACAACTAAGGAACTGCAACGAAGAATTGATGTTTCTCATCTCTCTCCCTTCCTGTCTGTCTGTCCCTATCTGTCCCTCTCTCTGATTCTCTGTCTCTCCCACACACATACACACAAAAAAGAAAGTAAGATGGCTTTGGAGTCCAATGGTCTTGGGGAAACTTCTGGAAGTAACAGCATGGCTGTCAAGAACACCAGGTTTAGTTCAGACTTGTATTGGTTGGTGATGATGGGCCTGGGAAAACTACATTTGTGAAATGTCACCTGACTGGTGAATTTGAGAATTGTTTGGCCATCTTGGGTGCTGAGGTCCATCCTCTCGTGTTCTACACCAACAGAGAACCTAGTCAGTGTGTAGGATACAACTAGCCAGGAGAAGATCAGTAGACTGAGAGACAGCTATTGCATCCAAGCCCAGTGTGCCATTATAATGTTGATGTAACTTCGAGTTACTTAGAAGAATGTGCCCAACTGGTATAGAGATATGATACAAGTGAGTGAAAACATCCACCTTTTGATGTGTGGCAACAAAGGTTATTAAGGACAGGAAAGTTGAGGCAAAATCAGTTGTCTTCCATTGAAAGAAGAGTCTTCAGAGGTAACTACGTTTCTATCAAAAGTATCTACAAAATTGAAAAGACTTTCCTCTGGCTTGCTAAAAAACTGACTGGAGCCCCTAACTTGGTGTTTGGTGCCATGCCTGCTCTTGCCTCACTGGCGGTTGTCATGGCCCCAGCTTTGGCAGCACAGTATGAACACGAACTAGAGGTTGCTCAGACTACCAGTTTCCTGGATGAGGATGATGACCTGTGAGCAAGGAAAGCTGGAGCCCAGCGTCAGAAGTCCTGTTTTATAGGCGACTGTCTTGTGATGTCAGTGGTGCAGTGTGTTTGCCACTTTATTATATAGTTAAGAGGAACAAGTGGTTGACTTTTGGCATGCTGAAGAAGACTGGGCTTCATCAATGTGACAATTAAAAAAATACCTTCATTTTGGGAACTATTTAGCTGTTTTGGAATGCCGTTGTTTCTTATAGAGTTTCAAATATAAGACTTCTGTAGTCACATCACAATATTCCATGGTGAAACCTTGTTTGTTACTGTCATTCCCACTCATTTTTGTGTAGAATCAGAATAAAGTTGTATTGCAAATATCAAAAGAGGCCCTGGTCAGTTGTCTCAGTGGTAGAGCGTTAGCCCAGTGTGTGGAAGTCATGGGTACAATTTCCGGTCAGGGCACACAGGAGAAGTGACCATCTGCTTCTCCGCTCCCCCTCCCCCTTTTTCTCTCTCTTTTCCTCTCTCTCTTCCCTTCCCACAGCCATGTCTCAAACTAATTCAAGTTGTGTTGGCCCTGGGCACTGAGGATGGCACTGTGGAGCATCTGCCTGAAGCACTGAAAATGGCTGGGTTGCAAGGTTGGGCCCCAGGCGGTGGTCTGTCTCTTTATCTCTTCTCCTCTCACTTAAAAAAAAAGAGAGAGTATATTGAATCTGGGTTCTGCAGTAAGTTATTTGCCTTTTCTGTGCCTCATTTCTTTTTTCCAAGACAAAACTAATGATAGTGCTGGTCTTAGAGGACTTATTTATTGTAGGATTAATTTATTATGGGGATTGGTGACAACATAGTAAGGCCTACTTATAACACTATCTGGCACACAGTAAGCACGTGAGTGAACATTTGCATGCCAGAGTTGCAAGTTCTTGTTATTCCTATGTATCTAGTTCTTGTTTTAGGTACAGTTTGAGTTTTTTATGTATAGTCAGTTAAAAAATGATTTTTAAATGTCTAGATAATGTATCTTTTGGCATCTCTACCTTTGTTAGTGGACTTTTGAGCACTTAGTAATAAAAATTTGCCAACACTATTTAGCCAATTAAGTATTAATGGTAGTTTATTACTGTATTAGAAATGAAGTATTAGGAAGCTATGAAATCTCTGCCTTAAAAAGTTTTTAAAGTTTGTGAGCAAGCTTACTTTTTTTTCTTCATTGATTTGAGGGTGGGAAAGAGAGAGAGAGAAGTATCAACTCCTTGTTCTACTGAGTTCCATTTAGTTGTGCATTCTTGATTGCTGCTTGTACATGCCCTGACTGGGGGATCGACCCTGCAACCTCTGTGTGCTGGGACAATGCTCTTACTTCTTTCTGGCCAGGATCACAAGGTTACTTTTGAAACAAGAAAAGTCACTTTCAATATTTTTAAATTGTACTTACTGATTTTTTTAAGAGAGAGAGTGAAACTGATTTGTTGTTCTACTTATTGATGCATTCATTGGTTGATTCTTCTATGTGCCCGTACTGGGAATCAAACCTGCAGTCTTCTTTTGTGTGTGTGACAGAGACAGAGAGGAACAGATAGGGACAGACAGACAGGAATGGAGAGAAATGAGAAGCAACTCTTTATTGCAGCTCTTTAGTTTATTTTTTATTTATTTTTTTCAATTTTATTTATTCATTTTTTTACAGAGACAGAGAGAGTCAGAGAGAGGGACAGACAGGAACAGAGAGATGAGAAGCATCAATCATCAGTTTTTTGTTGCGACCTTAGTTGTTCATTGATTGCTTTCTCATATGTGCCTTGACCGTGGACCTTCAGCAGACCAAGTGACCCCCCGCTCGAGCCAGCGACCTTGGGTCCAAGCTGGTGAGCTTTTTTGCTCAAACCAGATGAGCCCTCACTCAAGCTGGCAACCTCAAGGTCTCGAACCTGAGTTCTCCGCATCCCAGTTCGACGCTCTATCCACTGCGCCACCACCTGGTCAGGTGCAGCTCTTTAGTTTATTGATTGCTTTCTCATATGTGCCTTGACCAGGGGGCTGGGAGGCTACAGCAGAGTGAGTGACCCCTTGCGCAAGCCAGCGGCCTCAGGGTTTCGAACCTGGGTCCTCTGCATCCCAGTCCTATGCTCTATCCACTGCGCCACCACCTGGTCAGGTGACCTCGGGAGTTTTGAACCTGGGTCCTCTGCATCCAGTCTGATGCTCTATCTGCTACGCCATCAGCTGGTCAGGCTCTTTCACTGTTTTTAAGTCTGATGTCTCATTTGTCTTTTTTTGCTTTCTTTCCCTATGCTTTTGATGTCATATCAAAGAAATTACTTTCTCTGAGTGTCATGAGATTTTTCTACCCTATGTTTTCTTCTAGGAATTTTATAGTTTCAGGTCTTAATGTTTAGGTCTTTAAACCATTTTATGTTAATTTTTAAATTTTACTTGTCAACATTTTTGCCTCTGTTTACCAAGTGTGATTAGAGCCTTTTTTTGTGTGTGTGACAGATAAAGAGAGACAGATAGGGACAGACAGACAGGAAGGGAGAGAGATGAGAAGCATCAATTCTTCATTGCAGCACCTTACTTGTTCATTGATTGCTTTCTCATATGTGCCTTGGCCAGAGGGCTACAGCAGAGTGAGTAACCGCTTGCTCAAGCCAGTGACCATGGGTCATGTCTATGATCCCGCGCTCAAGCTGGTGAGCCCACAACTCAAGCGGCGCCCTCAGAGTTTCAAACCTGGGTCCTCTGCATCCTAGTCTGATGCTCCATTCACTGCACCACTGCCTGGTCAGGTCTCTATTTTAACATACATTCATTTCAAGAAACAGATATCTACTCTTGGGCCAGAAAGATTTGTGTATCAAACTTTTACATGACAGCATAAAGGTAAATAGTATAATAAGAAGTATAAGTCAAATAAGAGGAACACAGAGGAAGGTTGAATTCTAAGTATGAGAAGGCTTTTATAAAATTCATTGACGGGGGGGAGCAGAAATAAACTCCCACATGAGCCTAGACTGGTATCCACCCGGCAAACCCACTATGGACAAGGTTCTGCCCATCTGGGACGTGTTCCATTGCTTAGCAACTGAGCTCTTCTTCCCGCCTGAGGTGGAGGCCATGGAGCCATCCTCAGCACCTGGAGCCAACTCGCTCCAATCGAGCCATGGCTACAGGAGGGGAAGAGTGTGAGAGAGAAGCAAGAGGGGGAGGGGTGGAGAAGCAGATGGACTGTGCCCTGATGGGGCATTAAACCCGGGACATCCACGCGCTGGGCCAATGCTCTACCACTGAGCCAACCATCCAGGGACTTCAGAAGGCTGCTTTAAGGATGGACATGATTTAGGCAAATGGAGAAAGATGTGGAGAGGATTGGGAAGGAAGCAGAAGAAAAAAGACTGGAGTAGGAACACATGAATTATATTCAAACTAGTCCATTACATATCTGGTGTGTATACAGGGCAGGTAAAGTTGGGGGAGTGGGGATCATGAAGGGAAAGATGAGTCTTGGGAAATATGGCTAGAAATAGGTTGAGTAAGAGAAGAAGTCACTGAGACGTTAATAAAGTTTGACTTTTATTAGTAGCCATTGAGGTTTTTAAACTGAGAATGAGATAATCAGATTTGTTTTTATTTTTTTACAGAGAGAGGGATAGATAGGGACAGACAGACAGGAACGGAGAGAGATGAGAAACAATCATTAGTTTTTCGTTGTGACACCTTAGTTGTCCATTGATTGCTTTCTCATATGTGCCTTGACCGTGGGTCTTCAGCAGACTGAGTAACCCCTTGCTTGAGCCAGCTACCTTGGGGCCAAGCTGGTGAGCTTTGCTCAAACCAGATGAGCCCGTGCTCAAGCTGGCCACCCCAGGGTCTCGAACCTCGGTCCTCTGCATCCCAGTCCGATGCTCTATCCACTGCTCCACCGCCTGGTCAGGCCAGATTTGTTTTTAAAAAATTATTTTGGTATGAGAGGCATTAAAGCTAGGAAAAGTAGAAACAGAAGCCACTTAAGCTTTTTTAGAAATTGTCTAGGCGATTTAAAACAGAGAAGAGAGAATTGAAAAGATGGGACCTACACACAAGTAAAGAAGAATTGATACCAATAGAGTTCACCCCTAAACGGGGAACCTGAGGAGAGAAGTTGGAATTAACTGAGGTTTTCATCCTGGGTGGCTGTGAATGGTGATGTTTTTAATAGGGATGGAAGGGGACATAAGGAAGGAACGGTGTTGCCTTTGGTTTTGGACAGTGAATTTAACATGTTACCTATTGGAAATTAGTGCGGTCCTCCATTTTTTAGTGTGGTTCTGGCCCCTAGGCAAGGGCAGGGACTTGAACAAAGCTGTAGAGTCGAGAATCAGACATGTTGGCTGAAGCCATGAGAATAGTATAGGTGAACTCACCTAGAAAAACTAATTTAAATCAAAGAGATCAAAATTTCCTGGCTCTACCACAGCTGATCTTCTATAAGGAACAGTTATTAATATAATTATATTATGAGTCTGGCTTTTTCACAAGACCAGGCTCTTCCTTATTTCAGGATTTCAAAGATAAAGAAACTAGTGTTCTATTCTCTTTTTCTTTCTGATTGAATGATGTTTAGTTCTCCTCCCCCTCCCCTTTTCTCATTTTTCCCATTGATTTGAGAGAGAGAAAAGCATTAATTTGCTGTTCCACTTAGTTCCATTGATATAGTTTAATACTCATTGGTTGCTTCTTGAATGTGCCCTGACTGGGGATCAAACCTGTGGCCTCTGGCACCGTGATGACACTCTATCCACTGAGCCACCTGCCCAGGGCTGGTTCTTATTTTTATTATTTAATTTTGTTTTTGATTTTTAGAGAGAATCATCAATTTGTTGTTCCACTTATGTATTTATTGGTTGATTCTTGTATGTGTCCTGACCAGGGATCAAATTTGTAATACTGGCATATTGAGATGATGTTTGGCCCTGGCCAGTTGGTTCAGTAATACAGCTTTCACCTGGCATGTGGATGTTTCTGGTTTGATTTCTGGTCAGGGCACACAGAAGTGACCATCTGCTTTTCCAGCCCTCTCCCTTTCTCCCCCTCCCCCTTCTGTAGCCATGGCTCGAATGGTTCAAGCAGACTTGGCCCAGGGCACTGAGTATGGCTCCATGGCCTCTGCCTCAGGCACTAAGAAGAGCTTGGTTGCTGAGCAACAGAGCAACACCCCAGATGGGCAGAGCATTGCCCCCTAGTGAGCTTGCCTGGTGGATCCCGGTCAGAGCAAATGCTGGAGTCTGTCTCTGCCTCCCGCTTCTCACTTAATAAAAACAAAAAAGAATAAAAGAAAAAGAGAGATGATGCTCTAATCAACTGAGTTACCTGGCCAGGGCACGTTGGGTTTTGTGAAGAAAATTTCGTTATCTACATTCACATGCTTTCCTAGACTTTCACTACATTATTTACACTTAAGTTTAATCCACATTTCTATGTATATGTTGTCTATAATTGTTATTGAGAAACATGCATTTTTGGGTAAGAATGTGTAATGTTACGGAATCCACCAGTAAACTAAAAAATACATGTGTCAATTTCCCACTCCCATTGTCGCTCCCAGCCTCCAAATGCTTAGCTAGTGATGAACTAATATAAAATGTAGTAAAGGTTTGAATCAAGGTTTACTGGATGAATATACCAACTGGCTGAAAGGAAGGGGATCTGACAGATCTGACAGTCTTTGGTTAGTAGCCTCTGTTGTTTTATTTCTGACCTGTGCAAAATAGCTTTTGAAGTGGAGATATGTTAGTGCTTCACAACTAATAATTTCTGGGCATATATTTTATGAACTAACAAGTGCATAATCTGCCTCATTCTTTAAGAGCCCTGTTTAAAAATCACTTGCAAATGGAGATACAGCTAGACTCATGTAATCTCTAAATTTGTATTTACCTTCCATGTGAGTTATTGTGTGAGGCCTTTTTTTAATATAGGAGGGCAGTGTCATCATCTGGTAGCACCGTTATACTTTATTACACAGCCAGTTCTTTTTTATTTTTTTATTTTTATTATTATTATAGAGACAGAGAGAGGGATAGATAGGGACAGATAGACAGGAATGGAGAGAGATGAGAAGCATCAATCATTAGTTTTTCGTTGCGACACCTTAGTTGTTCATTGATTGCTTTCTCATATGTGCCTTAACTGTGGGCCTTCAGCAGACCAAGTAACCCTCTGCTTGAGCCAGCGACCTTGGGTCCTAGCTGGTGAGCTTTGCTCAAACCAGATGAGCCCGCGCTCAAGCTGGTGACATTGGCGACCTTGGGGTCTCGAACTTGGGTCCTCCGCATCCCAGTCCAACACTCTATCCACTGCAACACCACCCAGTCAGGCTACACAGCCATTTCTTAATTTTGAGGTTTTTCTTTTCAACAGGTTTTGCACTGATTGCAAAAACAAAGTCCTCCGAGCATACAACATCCTTATTGGTGAACTTGATTGCAGCAAAGAGAAGGGCTACTGTGCTGCACTTTACGAAGGTTTGCGGTGCTGTCCACATGAACGACACATACACGTCTGCTGTGAAACAGACTTCATTGCACATCTTTTGGGTCGTGCTGAGCCAGAGTTCGCAGGAGGGTATGAGTATGTAATTTGCTAGAATGGGCTATCTAGCGCTTTGCTTCATTTTATTAACTGAACGTTTATTTCCATCACCTGCCTCAGTATACATGATATATGTAAAAAGTATGCCTGTAAAAATTTTGCTTTCTTTAAAATGCATTTCTTAATTGACTAAGCAAAATAAGTAATAGGGATAAAGTGTTCTGTAGTGTTTAGTTTGGTCTTATTGCTTGAAGTAGACAGGCTTTTTTTGGCTTTCATTATTGTAGATTATCATTTTCATTTGAAGATGATTAAAAGGGATAGTTTTCCTCCTCCATCATGCATTTCCATATTTAAATTTTGTTCATATTAATAGTTTCTGCATAGGAAGTGAGGTCTTTGCATCAGGGGGTTAAGAAATACTTCATTAATGTAATTCATGAACTGTGTATGTTACTAAATTATATAAAAACCTAAAATTTTATCTGTGGCTTTGTTGTGAAAATAATATCAGGAAAAGTTGTTTATAGAATAAATGGAACCTCTTTTTTTTCGTGTTTTATGTACCATTCTCAAGTTCTGTGGACACTTCTAAAGACTGTCCTAGAGGGCTTTTGCCTGTGATTGAATCAGTTTGGTATTGCCTTTCTTCATTCACCCTCAAAAAAAGAAACAAACAAAGCCAAATAGGCTTTTTCTGTAATTGGAAGGTTAAAGGAACTGTACTACCTACTGTGAGCTGGACCCTTCTATGTGATTTCTCTGTGCCAAAAAACCATCTATTTAAGGCCAGTTCCTGAATTACCTTATTTTTAGCAACATTAGGACTGAGTTCTACCTGCATGTGTATTTCTCATTGGTTATATACATGTGCCTGTGCATTTATCTATACACTGAGTTTGATTGTGTAACTGTCATCCTATTAGGTTAATAGGTATGAAGACTGTGTTTAAAACCTGAACTTGAAGATGTGTTATCCATTTTTTACTGTTTCAGTTAAGAGTATTAGGATTATGTGTGATTTATTCTCCTTTATAGGCGAAGAGAAAGGCATGCTAAGACAATAGATATAGCTCAAGAAGAAGTTCTGACCTGCTTGGGAATTCATCTTTATGAAAGACTGCATCGGATCTGGCAGAAGCTACGAGCAGAAGAGCAGACGTGGCAGATGCTTTTCTATCTTGGTGTTGATGCTCTACGTAAGAGTTTTGAGGTAAGAACATTGGGCTGCCTCGGTGTTCAAGATTGTTTAGTCAAGTTATTGGACTGAATCTTAATGTAAGCCACCAGTCTCACCTTGCTTCAGAGGGCTGCAGTCTACTGATACAGTGTTATGGCTTTGGGGATGAAGAGGGAACAGGTTTCCTGGGGAACTGGACTTTAGAAGAAGTTTGTAGATTTTGTTTTAGTCCTATTATTTTGCCAGTCGTGGCTTTTTAGATGCTGCCATGAAATATAACGAATGAAAAGTTAAAAGCAGCCCCCAAATTAGCAGCCTTTGATGAATCCCAGTTTGCTTGCTGATGTCTAATAATATGAAGTAAATGCTATTGAAATGTCATGATTTTGAAGTACACTTGTATAATGTTGGTATTGGGTTTAGTGCTTGCAATTTGGTAACCTTTTTTCAGTTACACTATGTAGAACACAAATTCTTGGCTAGTGAATATTTTGTTATATTCTAGGACATGGTTGTAATCTGTAACTGGTTCACTAGTCCCTTTTGAGAATGGTATGAAAGCAACAAACCTTTTTTCAGAAGCCTGTCCTGACCTTAAAGCACTGTTTTGTAGAGTCTAAGGAGATTTGTACTAGTTCCTGCTGAACAGATTTATTCCTTTTCTCCTTGTATGTTTGTGTTTTCAGACTAGATTGTCCGGCGAGGTTAGTTAGTCTTATTAAAGAAATGAATGTTTACTTTGCTGTGTTAAAATTCTGCAATTTGAGGCCTTGGCTGGTTGGCTCAGTGGTAGAACATCAGCCTGGCATGCAGGAGTCCCAGGTTCAATTCCTGGCCAGGGCACACAGGAGAAGCACCCATTTTCTTCTCCACCCCTCCCCCTCTCCTTCCTCTCTGTCTCTCTCTTCCCCTCCTGCAGTGGAGGTTCCATTGGAGCAAAGTTGGCCTGGGCGCTGAGGTTGGCTCCATGGCTTCTGCCTCAGGCGCTAGAATGGCTCTGGTCGCAACAGAGCAATGCCCCAGATGAGCAGAGCATCACCCCCTGGTGGGCATGCCGGGTGGATCCCGGTCGGGCGCATGCGGGAGTCTGTCTGACTGCCTCCCTGTTTCCAACTTCAGGGGAAAAAAAAAAAATTCTGCAATTTGAAATTAGAATATGCTGGTTTGGAATAGGAGTGTGCATGTCTACCTTTCCTATAGGGATTAGTTGTATATTAATTTCTTGAGTAGATTTTTTTTTTTTTTTTGTATTTTTCTGAAGCTGGAAACGGGGAGAGACAGTCAGACAGACTCCCGCATGCGCCCGACTGGGATCCACCCGGCACGCCCACCAGGGGCGACACTCTGCCCACCAGGGGACGATGCTCTGCCCCTCCGGGGCGTCGCTCTATTGCGACCAGAGCCACTCTAGCGCCTGGGGCAGAGGCCAAGGAGCCATCCCCAGCGCCCGGGCCATCTTTGCTCCAATGGAGCCTTGGCTGTGGGAGGGGAAGAGAGAGACAGAGAGGAAGGAGAGGGGGTGGGGGTGGAGAAGCAGATGGGCGCTTCTCCTGTGTGCCCTGGCCGGGAATCGAACCCGGGACCCCCGCACGCCTGGCCGACGCTCTACCACTGAGCCAACTGGCCAGGGCCTTTTGAGTAGATTTTAAGACTTAAAGTATTACAGTTTGAGATTCTTTGTGGGGACTGACAGAATTTCAGCATAAAATATCAGTTCCTGTGTTTCTGGTATCATTTAAAGTTAATAAATGAAACTTTTCAGAGAAAATAAAGGAAGTTTTGACCAATTATTCACTCTTAACTTTGTTTTCATAATAGATGACTGTGGAAAAAGTACAAGGTATTAGCCGATTGGAACAACTTTGTGAAGAATTTTCAGAGGAGGAACGAGTAAGAGAACTCAAGCAAGAAAAGAAACGCCAAAAACGGAAGAATAGACGGAAAAATAAATGTGTATGTGACATTCCTACTCCCCTACAAACAGAAGAAAAGGAAGTAAGCCAAGAGAAGGTAATATTCCTTAATATTGACTCATGAACAGAGAGTATTGCTTTTTGCTAGATTTGGCATTTTTATTATGTTTTACCAGAATGTGAGCTCCAACACTTTTTCCTACTATAATCTGTATAAGCTAAAATGTTTAACATCATGTGTGTTTTATAAAGACAATGTTGGATGGTTCTTTTCCTTGGCCTTAGTTTAGTATGCTGTCAGATCAAAGTTCAGATGTGGAAAGTTAACTCCAGGCATGCAGTTCTCAACTTTTTGGTCTTAGGATCCCTTTGCATTCTTAAAAATTAAGGTGCTGCCCTGGCCAGTTGGCTCAGTGGTAGAGCATTGGCCTGGCATGTGGATGACCCGGATTCAGTTTCCAATAAAGGCACACAGGAAAAAGACCATCTCTGCTTCTCCACCCCTCCCTGATCTCCCTTCACTCTCTCTCTCTCTCTCTCTCTCTCTGTCTTTCTCTTTCTTCCTCTTCTGCAGCCAAGGCTGATTGATTTGAGCACATTGGCCTTGGGTGCTAAGCATAGCTTCGTAGAGCCTCTGCCTGAGGTGCTAAAAATAGCTCAGTTTTGAGCATGGCCCCAGATGGGCAGAGCAACGGCCCCAGACAAGGGTCACTGGGTGGGTCACTGGGTGATCCCAGGTCGGAAAGCCTGTCTCTTTATCATCCCTCCTCTCACTTGGGGGTGAGATGCTTATGTACTTTTGTTTATGTGGATTTTACTGTACTAGAAATTAAAATGGAGAGATTTAAAGTTATTCTTTTTAAAATACCCCATTATATATTAACATGAATAACACTTTGAAAAACATTTTCAAGAGAAAAGATGAGAGGGGCAACATTATCTTGGATTTTAGCAAATCGCTTTAATATTTGGCTTAAAAGGATCCGATGTATTCTCATATCTGCTTCTGCATTTGATCTGTTTTCCTATATTGCTTAGTTGAAGCATATGAAGAAAGTCCCCGCCTGACCAGGCGGTGGCGCAGTGGATAGAGCATCGGACTGGGATGCAGAAGACCCAGGTTTGAGACCCCAAGGTCGCTGGCTTGAGCATGGATTACTCGGTCTGCTGAAGACCCACAGTCAAGGCACATATGAGAAAGCAATCAGTGAACAACTAAGGTCTCGCAACGAAAAACTGATGATTGATGCTTCTCATCTCTCTGTTCCTGTCTGTCTGTCCCTATCTGACTCTCTCTGTCTCTTAAAAAAAAAAAAAAAAGAAGTCTCCCATATATGGTAGGAAAAGGAAGTAGTAGGTTTTTGGGGTTTTTTTCAGACGAAGAAAGTTTGTTTAGAAAGTTACAGAGATAGTAGAAGTGAGCCAGCTGGGCTGCATGTGCTCTGGAAACAAGTGACAGAGGCAAAAGTAGGGCTATTAGAGTTTAGGAGCAGAAAGGAAAAAGAAATGTGCCTGTGGGCAAGAAGAGGAGAAACAGATTGTGCCAGAGGGAGGAGTGTTATTTATTTAAAAAGAAACAAAAAACTTTTTTTTTTCTTTTCCAAGTGAGTGGAGGAGGGTTAGTGAAACAGACTCCTGCATGTGCCCGACTGGGATCCACCCAGCAACCCCCCATCTGGGGCTGATGCTCTGCCTTGTGGGCCATGCTCGCAAGTGAGCTATTTTTAGCACATGAGGCAAAGGCCCCACAGAGCCAACCTCTGGAGCCAACCTCAGCACCCAGAGCTGTTGCGCTTGAACCAGTTGAGCCATGGCTGCTGGAGGGGGAAGAGAGAGGGGAGAGGGATGGAGAAGCAGATGGTCACTTCTCCTGTGTGCCTGACCGGGAATTGAACCCAGGACATCCACATGCCAGGCTGATGCTCTACTACTGAGCCAACCAGCCAGGGCCAAGGGAAGAGTATTTTATTTTATTTTATTTATTAATTTCTTTAGCAGGGCAGGGGGGACTAACAGGGACAGACAGAAAGGGAAAGAGATGAGAAGCATCAACTTACAGTTGTGGCACCTTAGTTGTTCGTTGGTTGCTTTCTCATTTATGCCTTAACCTGGGGCTTCCAGCTGAGGCAGTAACCCCTTGCTCAAGCCAGCAACCGTGGGATCATGTCGGTGATCCACAGTCAAGCTAGTGAGTCCCCACTTCAGCCGGCGACCTCAGGGTTTTGACCCTGGGTCCTCAGCGTCCCAGGGTGACACTATATCTACTGCACCACCACCTGGTCAATTTCTTACATATTAGTTGCATTGTGGACCCTGACACCTTATCAGTGACTTTTTCATCTCTGTTAAATTAAAATCCATTGGTCTGTCCTCTACTTTGAGTAGATCTTTTACTCATGAATGATTTTGTAAGTAATGCATCGGTATTTAAAACATAATTGGTTCACTGTCTTCCCAGGTATTGACATTTCATCAGTTAATACCAGATAATCAATTATGTTAAAAGCAGTACTGATCTCATTGCTAAGATTCAAGCTTATTGTGTTTCCATATGCAGATTTTCAAAATTCTGATTGTAGTTTGAAAGTGTAAATATTATCATTGGCAACAAATACTGTCCACTGTTTTGAAGTGATGGGGTTGACTTCATTCATTTTTGAGAAAATGTCTTAAATATCCAAGTCTGAATATCCATAATTTGTCTTTCTTTCAAGTGAAATTGATGTTTCAGGGAAAATAGCAGCTAGTTCAGCTTGAAACTCGAACAGTTGCACAAAGTACTCTTTCTTGAGGCAATGATTGTACTTTGGTATGCAGCAAAAGTGCCTTAAGCATACTTCCCATTTGTCACATAGGCTATTAAAAAGACATCTACTCGTGGGTTGATATTTAATAAAATTAATATTTTTACATCTATCTACAGCTTCTCAGAGTGCTTGACAAATAAAGAATATAGTGACTGAGTACACTTTGGTTGCTACTGCCTTGATTTGTGATAAAGCACCAGGGACTTTTTGCACTTTTGGTTTTGTATTATCACTAAGTGTCAATACATTGAAAAGGCAAATCACATCTTAGTATTATGATGAAAGTAATTTTGACTTAAGGAACCCCCCTGGCTGGGTTCAGCAGACCACACTTGGGGAACTGCTGTTCTAGACCTGATACCATAAACTCTTACCTTGCTTTTTAGTTGGTTCATACATAGTCTTGAAGTGAATAATAACTTTTTGTGAGAATATTTTTTTTGATTGTTAACCTTATTTATAACTCATATCTAATTGGCTAATGTTAAAGAAATTAAACTGAAGCCAGTATGGAGGTAAAGCTTTTTAAAGCTGTCTCTTAATATTGATCCTTAAAGGAAGCAGACTTCATAGAAAACAGTTGCAAAGCCTGTGGCAGTACTGAGGATGGTAATAGTTGTGTAGAAGTAATTGTTACCAACGAAAATACATCGTGTACCTGTCCTGGCAGTGGCAATCTTTTGGGGTCCCCTAAAATAAAGAAAGGTAAATAAATACAGTTTTATTTTTTAAGATTTTATTTATCGATTTTAGAGAGAAGAAGGAAAGAGAAAAATGGGGTGGGAGCTGGGAAGCCTCTACTTGTAGTAATTGCTATGACAGTTTTTTTCTTTTAAATTAAAACTCTTATGTTTATTCTTTCTTTTAGATGTAAGAACTTTTACAGATGCTATAAACTAGAACTTAGGACTTGCTTTACAGCACCAAGAATATTTAGGCAGACAATATTTCTTTTTTCTTTATGGTATTTGATTTGTTATTATTTGATAAAAAGAAAAAACTAAATCCCTAATCATATTTTGATTATTTAATTTATTTTTTACTTTCAATAAACCATCAATTTTGAAATTTTTTTGTGGTTCTTAGTTGGTTCACTCTTAGTCTTAACATATTGTATGTTAATTGTTACTTTTACCTAATTTATTCTCAGGCTTATCTGCGCACTGTAATGGTAGTGACTGTGGATATTCATCTAGCATGGAAGGGAGTGAAACAGGTTCTCGAGAGGGTTCAGATATTGCTTGCACTGAAGGCATTTGTAATCATGACGAACACGGTAGGTTCAGATTAAGCGTCCCAATTATTTCTGCCACATGGCTGATTTAAGCACATTAATAAGAGATTATTGACTTCTGCAGGTGATGACTCCTGTGTTCATCACTGTGAAGACAAAGAAGATGATGGTGATAGTTGTGTTGAATGTTGGGCAAATTCCGAAGAGAACACCACCAAAGGAAAAAATAAAAAGAAGAAAAAGAAAAGCAAGATGTTGAAATGTGATGAACATGTAAGTGCCATAACTTGCCATTCTTTTTTTTTTTTTTTTGTATTTTTCTGAAGCTGGAAACGGGGAGAGACAGTCAGACAGACTCCCGCATGCGCCCGAGCGGGATCCACCCGGCACGCCCACCAGGGGGTGACGCTCAGCCCACCAGGGGGCGATGCTCTGCCCCTCCGGGGCATCGCTCTGTCGTGACCAGAGCCACTCCAGCACCTGGGGCAGAGGCCAAGGAGCCATCCCCAGCGCCCGGGCCATCTTTGCTCCAATGGAGCCTCGGCTGTGGGAGGGGAAGAGAGAGACAGGGAGGAAGGAGAGGGGGAGGGGTGGAGAGGCAGATTGGCGCCTCTCCTGTGTGCCCTGGCCGGGAATCGAACCCGGGACTCCTGCACGCCAGGCCGACGCTCTACCACTGAGCCAACCAGCCAGGGCAACTTGCCATTCTTAAGCCTTTGCTGTTGAAGAACAAGATTTTCCTTGGAGTGGCAAGTGTGCAGCTTTGCAGTTAGGATTTATTTATTTTTTTGGTTGCTTCTTGTTTGTGCCCTGAGTTGGGGATCAAACTCACAAACTCTCTGTGCTGGGACATTTTATTTGTTGAGCCACCCAGCCAGGGTCTTTTTTTTTTACCCCCACTTTTTTTTTTTTTTTTTTTTTTTTGACAGAGAGGGAGAGGGACAGACAGATAGGGAGAGAGATGAGAAGCATTAATTCTTCGTTGCAGCACCTTAGTTGTTCATTGATTGCTTTATCACATGTGCCTTGACCGGGGGGTTACAGCAGAGTGAGTGACTACTTGCTGTAGCCAGCAACCACGGGGTCATGTCTGTGACCCCGCACTCAAGTTGGGTGAGCCTGCGCTCAAGCTGGTGACCTCAGGGTTTCAAACCTGGGTCCTCCGCGTCCTAGTCCAACGTTCTGTCCGCTGCGCCACTGCCTGGTCAGGGTTTTTTTCACTTAAAAAAAAAAAAAATGAGTACCTTATGCAATTCCATTGGTTGCTCATCTTGTGATTTGTGTGTCTGATACGGTCATTTATTTAACAATCCATGAGAGTCATAAATTCAATTCATTCTTTTCATAATACTTTTAAATATATTAGCTATGTAATTTTGAGCCATTTTCTTGGTCTTAGTTTTTCCACCTGTAAAATGGAGATAAAAGTCCCTATCAGATTAAGTTTTGTGAAGATGAAAAGAGATACCTATGGATGGGTTAGTATAGTGTTGGGTATGGAGTGTCTAATTTCAGCAGCTGCTTTTATTCAGTATTATTTTTAAAAATTTAATACACTTTTAGGGCATTGTTTTTTCTTTAAAGAATAATTGCTGCCTGACCTGTGGTGGCGCAGTGGATAAAGCATCAACCTGGAATGCTGAGGTCACAGGATCAAAACCCTGGGCTTGCCCGGTCAAGGCACATATGGGAGTTGATGCTTCCTGCTCTTCCCCCTTCTCTCTCTCTCTGTCTCCTCTAAAAATGAATGAATAAATAAATAAAAATTAAAAAAAAAAAGAATAATTGCTAATTAATCTCTGCCTTTTTACTTCAAAATCCCTTGCTATGGTTTCAGACCCAAAAGTTCGGAAGCTGTATCACAGATCCAGGTAATCGAGAAACCTCAGGAAGTACTATACACACAGTGTTTCATCGCGACAAGACCAAAGATGCACATCCTGAAAGCTGCTGTAGCTCTGAAAAGGGTGGACAGCCACTGCCTTGGTTTGAGCATAGAAAAAATGTTCCACAGTTTGCAGAACCTACAGAAACGTCATTTGGTCCTGATTCTGGAAAAGGTGCCAAGAGCTTAGTTGAACTCCTTGTAAGTAAGCCATGATGTCTTATTGTGGATAACTGATTGCTCATGGGCTAGCTGTGAGGGGAGGACAGACAATATTTTTGAGGGTTTACAGTTGGGAGTGGGGGAAGTCTGATAAAAAATTAAGGGCATTATTATATTTTTGGAGACTTAATTTCTTCTCTTCCACTCATGGTTTATGCAACTACTCCGGAGCACGTTTCTTCATCCTATTTTGTCTCAAAGGTAGACGAGACTAGTTGAGAGAGGAGGGTAGAGTTAGCTTATGTCTAGGTGTCTGCCTCCTTGAAGAGGAAGGTTATTGTAAGCAAACTGCCTTTCTGAGTGTCAGTTTATAGCAGCCACCCTTCCAGACCAGGAAAAAATACAGAATCTGAACTAGAGCCCACTTTCTGGGTTACTTCCTTTAGATGTCACATAGGCTAAAAGCATAACTGAACTTGGATACCTCTTATAATAGATTCCTTCTTGATAGTTTAGATCAGAGGTAGTCAACCTTTTTATACCTACCACCCACTTTTGTATCTCTGTTAGTAGTAAAATTTTCTAACACCCACCGGTTCCATAGTAATATTGATTTATAAAGTAGGGAAGTAACTTTACTTTATAAAATTTATAAAGCAGAGTTACAGCAAGTTAAAGCATATAATAATTACTTACCAAGTACTTTATGTTGGATTTTCACTAAGTTTGGCAGAATAAATCTTTTTTTTTTTTTTTTTTAGAGACAGAGAGTCAGAGGGATAGACAGGGACAGACAGACAGGAACAGAGAGATGAGAAGCATCGATCATTAGTTTTTTGTTGCGTGTTGCAACACCTTAGTTGTTCATTGATTGCTTTCTCATATTTGCCTTGACCGCGGGCCTTCAGCAGACCGAGTAAACCCTTGCTCGAGCCAGCAACCTTGGGCTCAAGCTGGTGAACTTTTTGCTCAAACCAGATGAGCCCACACTCAAGCTGGCGACCTCGGGGTCGCGAACCTGGGTCTTCCGCATCCCAGTTCGACCCTCTATCCACTGCGCCACCGCCTGGTCAGGCAGAATAAATCTTTATAAAACAACTTACTATAGTTAAATCTATCTTTTTATTTATACTTTGGTTGCTCCGCTACTGCCCACCGTGAAAGCTGGAATGCCCATTAGTGGGCGGTAGGGACCAGGTTGCTACCACTGGTTTAGATGAAGTATATACATGATTCCAAGTGATCCAGTGCATAGTTTGTGTGGGGCTTGGACAAAGGAGAAGGGTGGTATCTATTCTATTGTATCTATTAGTATCTTAATGAAACCAAATCCTTTAAAATACTAGGTTTTTCTTTTGTATATTATTATAAAGTTAAATTGTGTTGCTGTGTGAATTATTATATAAGTTTATAAAGGTATAGTTTACTTAATTTGTAGAAATAAAAGCTTCAATTTAGGATCATCTAAAGATAAGGCCAGTTATTTATAATTTGGTAACTAGTTGTAACCATCTTCACTTAGTCTTAAGGCAGAAAAGTATGTTGGTATGAACTAGGCTCATGGGCTTCTATGACAAAGTTATAGATCCAGAGTTTCAAAGCAAGTTGAGCTCAATTTTATTCTTATTTAGTACTTTGAAACAGTCCAGTTAAAGGTTTTATTTTACTGAACTGAAACTAAGAAACTAGACTGCTTTTATATTTAATTATCCTTCATTAGCATAGCATTTTGCATTCTTAATTTGTCATGGTCTTAACTATTACTTTAATTTTCAGGATGAGTCTGAATGTACTTCAGATGAGGATATCTTTATCTCACAAGATGAAATACAGTCCTTTATGGCTAATAACCAGTCTTTCTACAGCAATAGAGAACAATACCGACAGCATCTGAAGGAGAAATTTAATAAATACTGCCGCTTAAATGATCACAAGAGGCCCATTTGTAGTGGCTGGTTGACAACAGCTGGAGCAAATTAAATAAATAAAGTAGCTCTGTCTTTCAATGAAACACTCAAGAATGACTACTGCGCCTTCTCTTTAAAAAAACAACTCTTAATTTAGTGACTTATGGCAAAATTTTATCTTAAATCAATGTGATTCTTTCTTGTTTTGGGAGATGGTGGAGGTAACCTCATTAGTTTGTTCTTTCTTCAGGCTTGTGTCCTTAGTTGCGTGACTACGCAGGTCTGCCATATGATTTAAGCCATCTCTTTTCATTAAATGTTTCTCTCTTCCTGTGAGACTTACTAAAGCAACTTAGTGGCAAAAAGTAATGTTGTACTTATACTTCTGTACAGAAATGACAATGAGCTGAATATATGGTTTTACAAAGTAGACATCCACTTGTGAAATGTTTGGATGTAATGTTAAAGCGCAATGTGCAAAATTTAAATAAAGAATATTTATTAATATGCACAGTAAAAGGTGTATGTTTCTGCTTAATGTGTGGCAGTATTTTAATACTTGGTACTTGGCCAGTGTTGCTGTTAGAGAAGTTGAAAAGTAAATGAGGCTAGAGGTTCAGATTGTTAAAAACAAAATTCTTACCTTGATCAGAGTTGAAGCTGAGAAAAGCAGTTTCCAATCGTTTGGTTTGTTTGTTTGTTTGTTTATTAGCGAGCAAGAGAGAGACAGGGACAGACAGGAAGGGAGAGAGATAATAAGCATCAACTCATACCTGTGGCACCTTAGTTCATTGATTGCTTTTCATATGTGCCTTGACTGGGGGCCTCCAGCCAAGCCAGTGACCCCTTGCCCAAGCCAGCAACCTTGAGCTCCAAGTCAGCAACCATAAGGTCATGTCTAGGATCCCATGCTCAAGCCGGCAATTTCAAACTTGGGTCCTCTGCGTCCCAGGCCAGTACTGTCCACTTCACCATCATCTAGTCAGTCTCCAGTCTCTTATTTTGATAGAATAAAATTGCTGCGGTACCTTTAAATACTGCCTAGCATCTTATTTTCTCATGAGACTTAACTGCTATTACTGAAAGTTCCCTGATACACAACACAAAGCACCTTAAATTCAGAGGTTCATGTTGAACTAGAAGAATGAAAACAAAACCTGGCAGAATTTCAAGCAAGGGTTACCTGATAAGTAATTAGTAGAATTGGGATCAGAAGGCTGCACTGAGAGCTAACCACATTGCAGTCTAATTAAGTGCATGTTCTTACCTGGTTTCCAACCATAAGTCACTGTAGCATTACATTTTTTCTGCCTTCACAAGTTGTGAGTACTAAAGGAGAGATTCCCTAGGAGTAACATTTACCTACTATTTAAAAGGTTGAGTCTATTTAAAAGGTTCAATACACATGCTGAGAGCTTTTTGTCTCCATGTCGTTAATACTTGGTGGGCAGCAGACAGGTAGTGGGACTGTCAATCCCTCCTGTGCAGTGGGGATGTGAATTTTATGGGCTTTTTACCACTTAATCAGATTTCTAATCAGAATTTAGGTGGACAGCACAAGAACCTTAGTGACATTTAATTTTTGTAGTTGCTAGCATTTCTTTGGTCCTCCCCAAGTTATCTTTTCAACTCTAAGTGTTGTGTAGGTAATGGGGTAGAAGTTAAAAACGAGTCATGATTCTTCTCTGAACCTTGTTGCTTTCTGGAATCCATGAAAATTGACCAAGGGTCTCCCATAGCCCTTGGCTTTGGGCCCAGTCCCCTCTCCACCACCTGCTGCAGTTAAGTTTTCTCTTGAGATTCTCTAAAAGCAAGGACTGGTTTTGTTTTCATCTTTGACCTGGCCAACCACATGAGTGTTTGTTAAATGAGTAAGCCAACCACATTCACTTTTTTCCATTGCTTGCGTTACTGGTGAGATTTCAGTAGTTACACAGATATTTTTTCTTTGGAAGGATGGCTACATTAAGAATGCAGAAGTGAGGCAGGTTTCAGTGCTTGCATGAAAAATTCTATGTGGTCAGAAAAATCAGCAGAACAACAACCCAGAAAGAGACAAAAGGGAGAAGAATGAAATGACATTTTAGGAGCACATCCCCTGGTCTGATACTGAATTGATTTTGCTTCAGATCATGCTTTATGCCTTAGTTTAGTTACCAAAAAATGAAGGTTTTAATAGGTTCTAGTTCTGCATATTAATATATTTAAAGTGCTTAAAAGTGCCTATACCGGAAGTGCTCGATAAATGTTAGCTATTGCTTTCACCTTTGGTATACATTGTGATATATTTGCTGTAATGAGGGTGAGAAGGTCTAGGGCAGTTAAGAGTCCATGGGATAGAATCCCCTAATAACACTTGTACGTGGAGGTATTTCCATTTTTATTTGTATTTTTTTTTTAAGATTTTATTTACTGACTACAGAGGGGAGCAGGGAGTGAGAAGTGTCAATTCATTGCTGCTTCACTTTAATTTTGACTTCCCCATGCCCGGGGACCAGGATCCACCCGGCAACCCTCGTCTGGCGCCAGTGCTCGGATCAACCGAGCCACTGGCTGCGCGAGGAAGAGAGAAGGCAGATGGTTGCTCTATCCACTAAGGCAACCGGCCAGGGCCCAGTGCTGAGGGCTGAGACACCCAGTTTTGGGGCTGAATCCTTCCCATCGGCCACCAGCTGGTTTAGTAGGGCGTTGGTCACCTTAGGTGCCCTTAATGCCTCTTTCTGGTCTTGGGTGAGGAACAGGGAAGGGCTACTGAGCAAGAGGCGAGGTTACGTGCGTCCTCGGGCCTGGAGCAAACGGAAGAACTCGCGCCAGGGTGGCAGGACCACAAGCTCCCAGGACCCTCGTGCCGGCCAGCCGCGCTGAAACTACAGTTCCCCGCGCCGGGGGCCAGGCGGGCCCGGAAGGGGCGGGGCCGTGTCCGCGCGGCGGGCGCCGGGGGCCGTCGGCAGGTTGCCACCGCCCTCTGGTGGGATGTGGCGGATCGCGGAGGATAGGAGGGTGGAGGCCCGGCCGCAGGCCCACCAGGTTGGAGGCGGGTCCAAGCGCAGCTCTGGTGGGAACCGGGCGGCGGCGGCGGGCTCCGCAGCCGTAAGGGAACAGCCAGACTCCTCCGACCCAGGGCGGAGCTCCGCTAACCAAGTGCCCAGCTCGCGGAGTGAGGTGGACGGGCGGCTCGGGACCATGGCCAGGGGCGGCATGGATCGCTGGCGTGACCGGCTAGCACTCGTGACGGGCGCCTCGGGAGGCATTGGCGCGGCCGTGGCCCGGGCCTTGGTCCAGCAGGGACTGAAGGTGGTGGGTTGTGCCCGCACTGTGGGCAACATAGAGGTAAGGCCTGGCGGGGGAGCTAGTTGCTGTGGGAGGCGTCGTTTCCGCTGGGTAGGGTCTGGGTGGGGGAGGGGAAGTGGCCCGAGTCCGGCTGCCCTCACTCCCTAGGGCTATTTGCAAGGGGCTTAGGGGCAGAAGGTGTGGATGTACCTAGTAAGGGAGGCCTCTTGGATCCTTTAGGACAGGCCTCTACCTTCGCGTTTTCAAGTCCGGCCTTTTTAGGAGCCTTTTCTCTTGACAGCCTCTACCCCACTGTATCAAACTCTGACTCTGGCGTCTTTCTCCCTCTCTCCTACCTGCCTGCTCAAGTAGGCTGAGGAAAGGGGAACCAGAGATCAGGAGCTAGCTAGGCAGCCAGGGAGAAGGAAAGAACGTTTTCTGCCCTTAGTGGCTAGGTTGGCTCCTGGGTTGCTTCTTCTGGTCCCCAGACTTAACCCACAAAACGAAGCAAAGTGGCTAGCCAGCCAGATGAGCAGGAGCTAGAGATTTTAGATGATCATTTTTCACCCCAGTCTGAGGTTGGGGTTGAGGTGGGAGTGGAGCCCTTCTGAAACAAACAAAATAAGCTAGTCCCCCCCCCCCCCCGCAAAAAAGCCCCAAGTCTGAGGGTTAACCCCCTACCCAAGAGGATTGACAATGGGATTGTCACAGGTAGTAGACCTTTCTCCAGTTTTACTGCCCTAGGTGGGGACTGAGTAGGTGAGGTAGGTCAGTCACTTAATTTGTGAGCCCTGAGGGAACGAAGTAATGTGGAACTGAAACTCCTGGTTTTTCTCTTAAAGTGGGGTTGGGAGCAGAGTTGAGAGCTCTACAGGAGTTCAAATGAAGTTGGTCATGTTGGAGCATGGAGGAAGAAGAGAAATTTTCATCATAGTTCACTGGATTTGCCCAGCAAAATAACACTGAGGGTTGGGCTAGTGCTTAGCTGCAGGACACTATCCACCATCGCTCCATGTCCCTGGGCAGTGGAAGGGTAAGGAGGCCTTGGGAGGGGCAGAGGGAGAAAGTGTACAGGAAGGAGGGCTGTCTCCTCCCCTGCTGCTGACCAAAGGTATACTTTATAACCTAGATAATCCCAAGGTCACCTGGTTACACCATTGCCTTACTCTACCACTCCTTTTCTCCAGAGCTCAGGAGCTTTGGAGACTAGAGAATTATGCCAGGGATAAGACCATTGGGTTCCCCAATTCTAAAGATACTCTTACCTTCTCTTCCCACTAGCCAAGAAAGAGATTCTCTGAGCCCCAAGGGAATCCCCAAGTTGATCACTTAGCCCCATGATGGCTCCTTTAATGAGGGGAGAATGCCTCCTCTGTGAGGAGACTGACATGAGTTCAGGTCATTTCTGAGGGCAGATGAGGACGGGGGGGGGGGGGGGGGGCGTGCAGGCAATGAGAAGGCAGTGACAGGGAGGAATATAGTCTCAGTCCCTTATTCTGGCTTTTCTGTGGGTGCTTTGAGTCAGTTTGCCAGGTAGGGAGAATTGTAGTTTTCCTTGCCCACCGTCTGCTTTTATTGACAGATTGATATTAAAACAGTTTGAGTTCTGGCCTCCTACAGAGAGAGGCCCTATTTCTTGAGGTGGTTGTGAGTAGGTAAAATTGGGTGAAGGGGGGCTACTGAATCCCAAAGGACTATACCTTTTAAACTTGGAAAGTTAAAGCAGCAAAGAATTTCCTAGGTCACCTGATCCAGCCATTTATTCCCAGCTTGGTTTGGGAGGAGGGAGGCTAGAAGCCAGGGCAGCTGGCCAAGCTGGCTTTCCTCTAGGGCACCCCACACCCCCCAACTCTCTCTCTCCCATACATGTACATAGTCATGGTCACGAGACTCAGGTGCCCAGTCACGGGCCTCCAAGGCCACATAGCTTGTTGCTTCCTGTTTCTCAATGTCAGCTTTCCTCACCGCCGTCTCCCAGTGGTTCTGCTTTCTCAGGACTTCAATGTATTGAGGGCCCTGGCAATGCACAAGGGGTGCCAGTGTCACCTGCCACCTGAATTGCCTCAGTAGTCTCCAGAGAAACTTTGGGGTGGAAGGTATTGCACCGTGGGACAGGGAGATAATCGGTCCTGACTTCCTGACCCCTCCTGTTGGGAGGACAAAGAGAGACTGGCAGTTGGATTCAATTGAAAAGTCTGTGTGAGAACTCTGGGATTTGTGGAGGGAAGTTGAGAGTTCAGATGTAAGCCCTTCTGAACAAGGTGGTGGGAGAGAAAAGATCGAAGCCCTGGCATAACTGGCACAGCGGCTCTTGGCACTGGTCGAAGAGGCATGGGGTGAGGTGAGAGATGCATCTACCTGTGAGCAGAGAAGGTGTTCCTGTTGAGAGGCAGAAAAATATCATTTCATTCCCAGATCCCTGCCCTCGCTTCTTTGGCCCCCTCCGAGCTCCAGCCCTTCTTTCTTCGGAGGACTAAAGACGCTAGTTTATCTGTGAGGTTCCTCCATTGATAATTTCAACTTTCCCCTCCCTTACTCAGGGAGTGCTCTCATTCCCTGGACTTTGACCGAAGAGGGCAAGCTTTGGGGATGCGCAGTCCCATCAGTGTAACAAAAAAGTGGCCGCCAAAGGAAAGAGCTCTATAAGTGGTGACAGCAGAGGGAGGCTGTCTCTGGCTGGGGAGATGTGGGAGTTAGCAGCTTACCCCAGTTAGATCCCTTTTGGGTTTCATAGGAGCTGGCTGCCGAATGTAAGAGTGCAGGCTACCCCGGGACTTTGATCCCCTACAGATGTGACCTGTCAAATGAAGAGGACATCCTCTCCATGTTCTCAGCTATCCGCTCTCAGCACAGCGGTGTAGACATCTGCATCAACAATGCTGGCTTGGCCCGGCCTGACACCCTGCTCTCAGGCAGCACCAGCGGTTGGAAGGAGATGTTCAATGTAAGGGCTGCTGGCCTGGCGTGGGGGTGGGCTGGGAGGACAGCAGGGAGCCAGGGGTTTGTGAACCAGAGCACTGCTCAGGATAGGACATCTAGCATGAGGGAGCTATGGGTTCCTGCCTGGGGCACCTTGACTGTCCCTTTGCTTGTTTTCTTACCAGAGGGATAGTGAGTGGATGAATGGACATATCTTTTCCATTCTTCTTTCCTTTGAGCCCCTGGGTGTAGTTCTTAAAGTCTAGGCTGATTTCTTCTATTGGAAGAAAGATCGGTAGGGGAGAGAACTGCTGTTTATTGAATGTCCCTATACCTCTGCACTGTGTAAAGTACTTGGGAACATCGTCTTATGGAAAGAAAAGGACACGAGACAGGAAGTGATGTTCCTACCCAGCCCTGCCAGTAACTAGGTGGCTTCAGGCAGGTAGTTACCCTTTCTGAGCTTCAGTCTTGTCACATTTAACTGGCATGAACACACCTAATACCATCAATATCTGGGATCACACACTCCAGTGTCCCCTGTGGCCAGGTAAATAATAAATGAGTGAGGCAGGTCAGGTGGGGTCTGCAGTAAGTGAGAGAGCACACAGCTAGGTACAGGGGCAGCCACTGCTGAAGTCCAGTGTCATTGCTCCTGGGCAGTATGGCCAGATCTTGTAATTGCCTTGAGGGAGTGGGGAGCCTGGATTTTTATGTGACAGTCCATCTCTCCCATTCACCAGAAAGGTAAGAATTTTTGTTTTTTTATTCTCTTATAGCCTCAGCCTGTAAACACTCAATAGGTTTTTTTGAATGAATGAAACTTTCCAATACATGTTGGAAATAAGTTTTAAATGCCTTAAAATTAAGTGTGGCCCAAACACAGCCTGCAGGACATGGGTTTTCAACTTCTGGACTGTATTGTGGGGCGATATTGGGGCATGGAAGTATTCTGAGAAGTTGAAAGCAGTGTGTAAATGGAATGTATCTTCCCTCCCACAGTCCTTTTTGTTTTTTTTGTTTTGGTTTGGTTTGTTTTTTACAGGGACAGAGAGAGGGATAGATAGGGACAGACAGGAATGGAAAGAGATGAGAAGCATCAATCATTAGTTTTTCGTTGTAACACCTTAGTTGTTCATCGATTGCTTTCTCTCATGTGCCTTGACCACGGGCCTTCAGCAGACCGAGCAACCCCTTGCTTGAGCCAGTGACCTTGGGTCCAAGCTGGTGAGCTTTTTTGCTCAAGCCAGATGAGCCCGCACTCAAGCTGGCAACCTCGGAGTCTCGAACCTGGGTCTTCTGCATCCCAGTTCGACGCTCTATCCACTGCACTACCGCCTGGTCAGGCCCACAGTACTTTTTATATCTGCTCACAGTAGCTTAGCACCTAACAGATGCTTAGGCCAGGAAATGAACAGTGAGCATTGAAACAATGAACAGTGAAAATGAAGCACTTTCCCTGCCCTCACAGAGCCTTCTGGAAGATCTGAGTTGTGTGTGGTCCTTACTTGCTGTAAGTGAATCTCTCAACCTGGATCTCAACTTGCCCATCTATAAAGTGAGAGACTTCAATTAAAATCCCTAAGGCCCCTTTCAGCTTGAACATTACATAATTTTGTTAGGATCATCCTATGAGGCATCTTCTCCACTCCCATCCCTAACCCCCCAGACCTGGGAGGTTCACACCCTTGGCCCCAAAGGATCTGTTTCTCCTACTCCTTCTATCCTCAGGAGCTGTTTTCTGCCCCTCAAACCCAAACAACTAAGAGGACCAGAAATGGCTGAAAGCCTCCTGTGTCCTGCTGAGAATGTTGAAACAGGTTTACACCAAGGGTGTTCTGTCCTGATGCCTGACTCTGACACTTGATAAAGAGAAGCATCTAATCTCCCAGCTGGTCCCCTCTCTTCTGGAGAGGCGAGACATGAGGACCTGCTGAAAGCTTTATCTGTGCTTGGTGTCCTGGGTAAAGCTAAAGGGTGGGGCTGGGCAGGAGTTTTAGAGCCGGGATACTTCTTCAAGCCTTTATCCCATGAAGAGTAGGGGTTCGGGGTCACCTCTACCTGAGTGAGTAGGGATGGGCAGAGAGGGGCCAAGAAAAGGCAGGAAGCCCCCATGCCCTCGGGACAAGTTACCCCACCCTCTTGAGAGTCTCTGTACCTAGGCCTGTAGATGGAACAGAGGTTAAAGAAAGGAGGGCCAGGCCTTCTCTGACCCTGAAAGGAGCAGAGAATAGCTGGATAAGGTGCGGAGAGCCTAAGGTCTGCTTGCGGAGAGATTTTTAAAGCCATTTTAGGAAGGGTTTCAGGCTGTTTAGGAGAGAGCAGGACCAGGGCACTGTGCCAGAGAAGAGTGGGGTATTTATTTGGGAAAGAAAAGGAGATGGTTCCCCAAGGCAAACGTTCTACTGTCTGCAGAGACAGCCAAGACATGGAGGGTGGGACTTGGGGGATTGCCACTCCTGTTTGCAGGAACTTGGGGGTCCCCCAGGGAGGGAATCTGCCTCTGCTGTCAGCTGGGGCTGGTGGCTAGCGGGGGAAGGTCACCTAAGGGAAGATGCCCTGGGCCCATTGTTGATTTTTGGTAGGTCCTAGACACTGTTTTGAAATGCCCCCCACCAGGGGTTCTCTGTGGCTCCATCACCTGTTCAGATGGACCCACACTGGAGACACCCCACGGCCCTCCCTGGCCCACAGGTGAATGTGTTGGCCCTCAGCATCTGCACACGGGAAGCCTACCAGTCCATGAAGGAGCGGAAAGTGGATGACGGGCACATCATTAACATCAACAGGTGAGACAGGTGGCCGTGGGCTAGAGCACGGTTCACCACTCACCCTCCAAACTGGGTCACCTGCTGCAGCTTATTTGACCTCTTTGGACCTGTTTTTTGGGTAAAATAGGGATTTGATATTCAGTTAACACCGAATGACATGATTATGGTATGGTGAGGGAAAGAACAGCTGACTGGAATGAGTCTTTCCAGCTGAAGCCTGGGTGCCCTCCTGGCCCTGAGGTTCTCCATTCCCTGGGAGGAACCCACCTCATCATACAAAGAAAGACTACATGGCATCACTGGGGAAACCCCACTCTGAGCAGGGAGACATGGCCTCTGCCCCCAGAGATCTTCCAGTAAAACCCTATCAGTGAACACACAGATGAAATTGAGAGATTTTTAAAAACATTTTATTTATTGATTTTTATTTAAACATTTTTAAATTTTTAATTGATTAATTTTGTTGAGAGAGACAGGAAGGGAGAGAGATAAGAAGCATCAGCTCATAATTGCATCATTTTAGTTGTTCATTGATTGCTTTCTCATATGTGCCTTGACTGGGGGCTCCAGCTGAGCAGTGACCCCTTGCTCAAGCCAGCGACCTTGGGCTCAACTGGTGAGCCTGCAACTCAAGCTGGTGACATCAGGGTTTCGAATCTGGGACCTCAGTGTCCCAGGTGGATGCTCTATCACCGTGGCACTGCCAGACCTGCTTTATTTATTTATTTTTAGATAGAGGACAGAGAGAAAGGGCAGGGGAAGGAGCAGGAAGCATCAACTTGTTGTAGTTGCTTTTCATATGTGCCTTGAGTGGGCAAGCCCAGAGTTTTTTTTTTGTTTTGTATTTTTTGTATTTTTCTGAAGCTGGAAACGGGGAGAGACAGTCAGACAGACTCCCGCATGCGCCCCACCGGGATCCACCCGGCACACCCACCAGGGGCGACGCTCTGCCCACCAGGGGGCGATGCTCTGCCCCTCCGGGGCGTCGCTCTGTTGCGACCAGAGCCACTCTAGCGCCTGGGGCAGAGGCCAAGGAGTCATCCCCAGTGCCCAGGCCATCTTTGCTCCAATGGAGCCTCAGCTATGGGAGGGGAAGAGAGAGACAGAGAGGAAGGAGAGGGGGAGGGGTGGAGAAGCAGATGGGCACTTCTCCTGTGTGCCCTGGCTGGGAATCGAACCCGGGACTTCTGCACGCCAGGCCGACGCTCTACCACTGAGCCAACCGGCCAGGGCAAGCCCAGAGTTTTGAACTGACGAACCGTATTCCTGGTTGATGCTCTATCCACTGTGCCACCACAGGTCAGGCGAAATTGAGAGATTTTTGATGGTCTGCATGACCAAGAGACTGGATTCTGCAGTCAGTGTAGGGAAGACTTCTAGAAGAGTAGGGTTTTCAGGAGTTGCTTGAATAAGAGAAGCCAAGTTAGTGAGCTGCAAGGATGGTCTCCAGAGGTCCCCTTTAGAAGGCTTCCCTGTAGCATCTAGGTAGTGGGGTTGACTGGTACAACAGGGGGCACTGCTGGTCTCTTGGGAGCATCACTCTCTTCTTTCCACTTCCCTCCCTCTACCCAGCATGTCTGGCCACCGAGTGCTACCCCAGTCTGTGACCCATTTCTATAGTGCTACCAAGTATGCCGTCACTGCACTGACAGAGGGATTGCGGCTAGAGCTTCGGGAGGCCCAGACCCACATCCGAGCTACGGTGAGGGTGTGGTCTGGCCCTGGTGGGGACGGGATAGGCACAGGTCCTCTCCACCCCACACACATACTGCTCGGGGAGCCAAGCTTAGAACCCCTGCGAGCGTATTGGGTACAGAGCTCTTGCGCTCTGCTGCTACTTGCATAGCCCTGCTCAGTACTTGAGTTTTTCCCTGTCACAGACTTTGGGGTGGGAGGGGTCTGGCCTGAATGGAATATGGTGCGGTGAGAATGAGGGAAAGCAAGGGATTGTGGGAAACCAGGACTCTGGGCTCTTCCCTTGAAGGCCAAATCACCTTGGGCAACTTATTCATTCTTTTTGGAAAATGGAGATGATAATCTATCAGGTTATGAGAGTTTTTTAAAGAGACATTTTATAAACATTTACCTGGCTTATATTAAGGGCTCTGTAGATGCTAGATATCATTGTGACCATTGCCAGTGGCAGCTTTGGAGCAAGGAGGCAGCTGCTGGGTATGGAGCAGCCATTCTGTGAAGCTGAGGCTTTGTGACTTCTACCCTCTCCCTCCAGCCTTCCCAAGGCCTGGTCTCGGATTGGAGTGGGGGTGGAATAGAGCTTAGCTCCTGAGCAGACCCCCTCTTTCCGCCCAGTGCATTTCTCCAGGATTGGTGGAGACACAATTCGCCTTCAGACTCCATGACAAGGATCCTGAGAAGGCAGCTGCTATCTATGGACAAATAGAGGTGGGGCCTCCCTCTGGGCTTGGTGAAGCCACTCATTCTAAGTGAAGGCAGAGGGAGGGCAACCCTGGCCTTCAGACCCCATCCTTCTAGCCAGCCTGTCATCTGGAAGGTTGGGGTGGGAATGTGGATGCTAGAGAGGAAGGACCTCAGTGGTGGGAGGGAGCTTGGATCCATTCTGCCTTCATCTCAGTTCTCCTTTCCCCGGTGCTCTCAGTGTCTCAAACCTGAAGATGTGGCTGCGGCTGTCATCTATGTTCTCAGCGCCCCCCCACATGTCCAGGTAAGTGGCTTTAGCTGTCCACCCCAGCTGTCCCCCAGAGGAGGAGAGCAGGGAGGCCTTAAGGGGGTGGGCAGAGTGTCCTGGCTGCCTCAAACCTTTGTGCCTTCTGCAGATTGGAGACATCCAGATGAGGCCCACGGAGCAGGTGACCTAATTTCCTGTGTGGAGCTCCTCCTTCCCTCCCAGCCCTCAAGGCTTGGTTCCAGCCTCTGGATTGTAGATGTCACTTTCAGGACTCCTGGATTCCACTTCCTCTCTCCACTTTCACCAGGGATTTCAAATTTTACTTGAGGTCTTTTTTTATATTGTCAAATTGTTTCTACCACAAATGTGAAAATTGGGCTGGGGAGAGGAGGTGTTATCCCTAATTGTTTTATCTGTTAACTCATCATTGATCTCCTTCTTGGGCTCCTTGGCCTTTGTTTGCTGTCTTTGGTCTCTTCCCTTTGACCTGGGGAAGGGACTTTGGTCAGAAGGGTGGCTTCCTCTTATCTTGTACTTCACCCTGTGTCACTCAGGGATGAAGTGGCAGAGGGAACTCCTCACCTTTATGAGTGGTTATCAAGGGCTCCAGCTTTCTCCTCTCCCTGCCCACATGCCCTCACCATCCCTTCTTGTCCCGTATCCCAGTTCTCCAGCCCAACTGTGGCTTGTTGGCCCCATGGTGGTGGTGGGGAGGGTCTATTCTGACTGGCAGCACAATACCACGGCCTGCCTCCCAAGTGGATTTCAGTGTGATAATTAAAAAAGAAAAATGGAAACAGCCAACCTTGGTTTCATGGGTATCTTTCAGTTCTTTTCCTTTCTCAGTGATCAGGGGTGGTTGTGACTCAGTTTCTTCCAAATGAGTGGGAAATAAGGTGAATTTGGAGCCTCACTCCTGGAGTGTGGATTACCTTAGGTAGCAGGTGTGGGTTTGGGTTGCATCTTGAAAATGGGTAGGAGTTTGACAGCCAGAAGAGAAGACAAGATGTGCAAAGCTCAAAGGCCCGAAAGAGCATGAAGTGTGGGAACAGCACTGAACTTAGTGCAGGAGTGAGATGGGGCTGAAAGGCCTGGATCCCTGGAGGTCAGAGCAAGGAATCTGGCCATTACTTGTGGGTCAAGGGCATCAGTTGGCTTGTCAGCAGCTGCAGGACAGACACAGAGCTGTCACTTAGAGAATCAGCCGCCACAGGATAGGAAGTTATTTCTGGCCTGCTAACTGGTGCTCAGGATTTGACAAGGCAATGCAAATGCAGAGGAGAGGAGGGGCTGGATGCAGGAGAGAGAAGTTTCTGAGGAAAATTACCAGTATCCATGGGGAGGGAAGCACCAAGACTGACCTGGTTGAACACATCCCTTAAAGTGTTTTTGCTAGTGCCTGTGTGAATGTGACCCTCCAGCCTCCTGGGTCCTCGAAGTACGCAGAATGAAGCCTGTAGCAGGGTTGGCTCGTGGTGATCGCCGCCTTTGACCGGCCGCCAGGCGGTGGAGGTCGCTGCTTACCTAGTCCTGCAGGCGGCGCTGTAGGGACGGCCTGGCGGTTGAGCATGCGCAGTGCACCGCCGGACAGGGGGCGGGGTTGCAGGAACCCGGAAGCGGGGCGGCCCACGTGAGGGTATAGGACGGGGTTCCTGGTTTGGCTCTGATTTTAGGCACTCTTCGAGCTGGGAATCTGGGCTGATCGTTTCTCTGTCTGGGGGGATCTGCAGCCATGGGGTCCCCTTAACCTGTGTTCGGGGCCTGACAGTGGGTCCCGTCTGGAGTGATAGCTCCTGAGGACGCAATAGGGGGACATCGACCATGGCTCTGCTGTCAGCCCTCGGGGGCGCGACCAGGCGCTGCTTGGTCGCACGTCATTACTCCCAAACAGTATGGTGTAGAGTGCGGCCCGGTGGAGAGGAGCTAAGCCGCCTGTCATTGGATGACCTGGGGTCTACCCGGCGGTCCGCCAAGGGACTGGAACTTCTGTTTGGCCTGTCGCCGTGTCTTCTGGCTCTGCGCGCCGCCCGCCGCCGCGTGGCCCGGCTCCTGCTCCAGGCCGGTAGGTCCGGCGTGCGAGGAGAGCGGGCCGAGCTGCTCCGCTTGGCAGAAAAGCGGGACATTCCAGTTCTGCGGCCCAGACGGCAGAAGCTGGACGTCCTGTGCAGCTACCAGGTTCACCAGGGCGTCTGCATGGAGGTGAGCCCGATGCAGCCCCGGCCCTGGACTGAGGCTGAGGAGTTGAAGCCAGGAGATGATGACCCCCAGCAGCTGTGGCTTGTCCTCGAGGGGCTCCAGGATCCCCGAAATCTTGGGGCCGTGCTGCGCTCCGCTCACTTCCTCGGAGTGGATAAGGTCATCACCAGCCGGAGAAACAGGCATGGAAGGTCCTTATTCCCCATGTGCCTCACTTTCAAGGATCAGCCGAGTTCCTATGCACCTTGACCCTTTGGTGATCCCTCAGTTAGGCCTCCCTGTCGTCAGAATTCTCATCCTTGACCCTTGGGAGTCCTGGGGAGGGGAGGGCACCGGGTTTAAGATTTCATGGCCTTATACGGGGCATGGGGTAACTTTGCAGCTGCCCGCTCACTCCGGTAGTCAGCAAGGCCAGCGCGGGGGCTATGGAGGTGATGGACGTGTTCTTCACTGATGACCTGGATGGTTTTTTACAGGTAAAGGTCCTGGGGGTTGGGAGTGGGGCAGCGTAAAGGAGCAGAAATGAGCCAAGCTTATCCTCTCAGGACGCTTAGCCAGCAGCTGATGGAAAAGAGGAGAAAAGAGCATGTCGGCATCACTTCCTATGTCTCCCTAAATCCCTTTAGGAAGAGGGAAGGGTCCCAGGATCCCAGAGCTTTTAAACCCAGAAGTGGGGCAGAATCTGAAGTTAGACGTATTGCACCATTTCCTTTACTGCCCTCCCTCCCCAGCCATACCTCTTTGCAGGTATTGCAAGTCTCCGACAGTGTTTCATTACCTACTAAATAGGTCTTGAATAAATGTTCAGCTAGGAGGAGCTGGTGGATAGGTGTTCTGGCTTCCTCCAGTAGGGGCAACAGCTTGAAAGGCTCTTTGACCAAGGACTAGTCTATGCCTTTCACCTCTTCCCTCTCATGCACACAAAACAAAAACTCCCCTCTCCATCAAAAAATCAAATTTGGGGAGGCAAACCTAAGTAAAGAAACCCCTCTTCTGTGCTTCTCTTGCTGGGCACAAGAGGGCAGTATTGCCCTGCATTTGGCAGCTCCCCAGTCATCTCCCAGGTCTCCCATGTCTCAGTCCTTGGATCTCTTTTTATTCTTTTTTTGGTTTCAAACACTCTGTGGCTTGAAGTAGCATCTATATTTGAATGTCTCCCAAATGTGTATCCTGGCCTGGATCTTGCTCCTAAACCCCAGATTCATGTATCTGCTTCCCTGCTCAACAGCTTTTAAAAAACAGCAACACACTGCCTGACCAGGCGGTGGCGCAGTGAATAGATTGTCGGACTGGGATGCAGAGGACCCGGGTTCGGGACCCCGAGGTCACCAGCTTGAGCGCAGGCTCATCTGATTTGAGCAAAGCTCACCAGCTTGGACCCAAGGTCGCTGGCTTGAGCAAGGGGTTCCTCGGTTTGCTGAGGCTCACGGTCAAGGCACATGAGAAAGCAATCAATGAACAACTAAGGTGTCGCAATGAAAAACTGATGATTGATGCTTCTCATCTCTCTCCATTCTTGTCTGTCCCTATCTATCCCTCTCTCTGACTCTGTCTCTGTCTTTGTAAAAAAAAAAAACACAAAAGCAACACTGGTGTCAAAAAAGATAAATTGTAGTTCATGGGATTTTACAATGCTTTTCAGTGTCTTCAACCTAGAGTGATTCCAATATGAATAAATAAAGCACATCAAAGGGGTTAAAAAAAAATTAAAGCTTGGCCCTGGCTGGTTGCTCAAGGGTAGAGCATCGGCTGGGTATGTGGAAGTCCTGGGTTCAATTACCTGTCAGGGCACACAGAAGAAGTGACCACCTGCTTCTCCACTCCTCCTCCTCCTCCTCCCCTTCTATCTCTCTCTCTTTCCCTCCCTCTCTTGTCCCCTTCTGCAGCCATGGCTCAAATGAGCAGGTTGGCCCCAGGTGCTAAAAATGGCTCCATGGCCTTGCCTCAGGTGCTAGAAATAGCTTGGTTGCTGAGCAATAGAGCAGTGGCACCAGATGGGCAGAGCATCAGCCCCAGACGGGGATTGCTACGTGGATCCTGGTTGGGGCTCATGTGGGAGCCCGTCTTTCTGACTTCCTGCCTCTTACTTGGTTTAAAAAAATAATGGCTCTCTTTTGCTATCTGAGGATCATTTCAAACAATGTTTCCATAGCCAAGCACCTGTTCCTGCTGCAGACCCAGCTCAATGAATGGCAACTCCATCCTTTCAGTGAGTTAGGCCAGAAACCTTGGCATCATCCTTGAGTCTTCCTGCTGTCACACCCCTTCCCATTTTTCAGTGCATCATTTTGGCTTTACCATCAAGTTATTTTCATACTCTCACAATTCATTTCTTGCTATCTCTACTGCTACCACTCTGGTCCAAGCCACCATCATCTCTTGCCTGTATTATTGTGGAAACCTCCTGGTCTTGCTTCTGCTATCGGCCCTCACACAGCAGGTAGAAAGATCCTGTTGCAACATAAGTCAGACTGTGTTGCTTTTCTGCTCAGAACTTTTCAAAGCTTTTGCATTTCTCAAGAGAATAAAGTCCTTCCAGGCCTTTGAGGTTTTACCTATGTGGCCCTTTGTTCCCTCTCCTGTCTCAGTGGCTCCCTTTCCACTGGCCACCTTGCTGTTCTAGTGTTCCTCACACATACCACCAGGTAAGCAGCCATCTCTCAGCCTTTGCACTTTACTGATCCCAGCCTAGAATATTCTGCCCTCAGATGTCTTCGCATCTCCTTCAGGTCTACACTCAAAAGTCACTTGAGTGAGGCCCTCCCAGACCACCATCTATGAAGCTGGGATTTTGACCTTTTTTTTGTTCATTGCCCTAATGCCAGTGCCTAGAGCAGAGCCTGCCCATTTTAGGTGCTTAATAACTATTGACTGGCTTAGCAAGGGTATATTGGCAAGGTTGGGTTCTTCCTCGGCTAGGACTCTGATGGTTTGGTGAACTAGAATGTGATTTTTTCCTTCCCCTCTCAGGCGAAAGCCCGGCAGGGCTGGCTTGTGGCTGGCACAGTGGGCTGCCTCGGGCCTGAGACTTCCCGATCCTCTGGGATCCCCGTCACTAGTTGCTTGGAGTTCCTCTGGGACCGACCTACTCTCCTAGTGCTGGGTAGGTAGATGTTCCTGGTTTTCCATGCTCGGATGTGTACCTCCTGAGCTCCTGCATATCTGACTGTGGCATTCCTAATCCTCTGCGCCCATGCCCTGCAGGGAATGAAGGTTCTGGCCTGTCCCCTGAGGCGCAGGCCTCCTGCCAGCTTCTCCTCACCATCCTGCCCGGACGGCAGCTGCCTCCTGGGCTGGAGTCCTTGAATGTCTCCGTGGCTGCAGGTGAGTCTACTGTCCCCTTTCTTCTAGCCCTCTGATCAAACAGGTGTAGCTATTTCATCCTAAACAAGCTTCTCAATCATTCTGTGTCTCCATTGCTTTCTGTGCTAAGTATGGAAACTATCCTTTTGAGGATGAAATGAGGGAATGCCCTGGCACATGGTCCTTCTCAGTTCTCTTTCCCATGTCATTCTGTCTGTCTGCAGGAATTCTTCTTCACTCCATTTGCAGCCAGAGGAAGGGCTTCTCTGAAGAGGGGAAGAGAGGGCAACTTCTCCAAGACTCCCGAGAACCCTCAGCCATAGCTGAAGGGTCCACAGTGGCTCAGCCTCCAGGACTGTCCTCAGGATGAGAAAAAGAGAGGCAAGACTGGGGCTGGCGGGCTTGTTCATGTGTGTGTGCTGAAGAGCAGGGATGGGTTACCCATACATCCACATGTTCAAATGAGCCAGAACCTCTTGCCTGAGTGTGCAGCCTGGATCTGTTTATTAATCACTGTCTCGGGAAGCAGGGGGCTTTCTGCTGGAGATCAGAGGAGGTTCAGTTTCCTGTGTTGCCTTTGGACTTGTCATTGGAGACGGTAGTTTGTTAATTTCTAGGATGTGCTAGTTCAGAGGGTTTGTTTCCTCCCAGGTCCTGCCTAGACATCAAGCGGAAGTCTGAACATCAGAAGGGAATTGGGGAGCTCAGTCCAGGGATCCTGTTTCTTTTGAGCCAGTGTGAGAACATAGAGGGAGATCTGGGGCTCTTGTGGGCCAGACAGGTGCAAATCTGGGCTCAAATCCTGCCTTATGGTGGGGCCTTGAGTGGCTTCACCTTTAAGTGCCTCAGGGTCCTTGTTGGTACCTCCTTCTCAGGGCTGTTGTGAGGCTCAAATAAATCATTACTTGGTGTCCAGCAGGCATTCAACCAGTGGGCTGTTCTGTTTGGTTTCTCCATTAGGTGGCAGCCTCGCTCTTTGGTCCACAGTCTCTCTAGGAAGCTCTCACAGCCACCTGGGGAGATTCCTGGCTGTGGCCCCCAAGAGGCAAGGGAGAGATTAGGAAACACCTCCCACCCCACTGGTCCTTCAGCCCCCCTGACTGGTGAGTTATCCGTCAGTCCACATGGAAGGAACCAGTGAAACTTGGCCTTAAGTTCAGGGAGGTGATGAGGACAGGATTGCTGGTTATTGTATCATCTGGACCAATTTGGTACTCCTCCCTGAGGGTCCCACAAATGGAATAGAGGCCCCCCAGTGTAAGTATTGAATAGTTTAGAGAAGTCTGGGCTACACATTGGAACCACCTGCAAGCTTTAATAGCTGACACTGGGATCTGCCCCCAAAGTCTGATGTTATTGGCCAGGGTGCAGCCTGGGCATCATGATTTGTGAAATCCCCCATCCCCACCCTGTCATGGGTCCGATGTACAGCCCAGACTGCGAACCACTGGAGAAAGGTTTATCAGTTTCAGAGCTACTGACATTGGGCCCTAATTCTCTGTTGTGGGGGCTGTCCTGTGCATTGTAGGATGTTTAGCAGCATACCTCTCTCTTCCAGATGCCATAGCACCCGCTTTGCTTCAGTTGTGACAATTAAAACCTCTTTAGACATTGCCAAATGCCCCTGGGGCAATAGACACCCCTAGTTGAGAACCATTGCTCTGCTTTGTGGATCTGGAGGACATCAATCCTAACTTCAAATCCTGATTGCTGTATGGCCTTGGGTGAGTTCCTTACCCTCTGAGTTTCAGTGCCCTCAGTGAAGGGGACAATCCCGCCCTTCTGGGTTGCTGGGAGGATACAGAGAACAGTAGGAACTCGGCGTCTCAGCAGATAGTACCGCCCTTTCTCTCTGGACTGGCTTTACCTTGGAATCCTAATGGTGATGCCAATTTAGAAAGACACTTGACTTTGTATAAAAAGGGCCTAAGATTGCTTTAAAGTAAAGTTTATCCTCTCAAGAAAGGAAGAACCTCTTTCATAAATTCCATAGATCACCACCTCCTGGCCCCCCTTGAACTGTCTGGCCCCAGCTGGGACGCAGGCTCTGACCTCCGCTGGCACTACTACCCTGCTTGCCCCATCCCTGCCACGCTCTTGGCCAAGAGCTTCGTGTGGTTTTGAACCTTGGCTGCACCCTAGAGTCATGGGGTCAAGGAGTGGGATAGCCTTTAATAGTCCAGGTGCCCTGAGGTACCAGATACTGAAATCCAAATCTCTGGGGAAGGAGCCCAGCACGGATGTTTCTTACAGGTCCCTAGTTGTCACCAGGGTGCTGCCAGGTTCAAGACTCCCTGACCCTCCAGCCGCCCACTCATGTCTGAGAACACTCTTCCAGATCACTCACACCCATGCTTTCACGTGCGTGTCTGAATGCACGTGCCAAGCAACCTTTCATCTGTTCCCAAGGTTCTTGAGAAGATGCTGATTCCAGCCCTGGCTCCATGGCTTCCTGCCCAGAGCGTCTCAGTCTCCACACCTGAAGACTGGGGCAGGCCATGGACACTTGCTTTAGCTGCCCCTCTCCAACAGAGAAGTGGTAAAATAAGATGAGAGCACAGCAGTAAAAAGTGTTTTGTAAACTAAAGAACTGTGCACCCACACAGTAACACACTTGTTGTGATGGTTCAGCATATGTGTCAACTTGACTGGGCCATGGTGCCCCAATATTTACTTGGTCAGACATTCTGGGTGTGTCTGTGAGGGTGATTTTGGGGTGAGGTTAATATTTAAATTGGTAGATTGAGTAAAGCAGATTGCCCTCTCTAATGTGGGTGGGCCTCATTCATTCAGTCGGAGGCTTAAATAGAATGAAAAGCCTGACCCTCCCATGAGTAAGAGAATTCTTCCTGTCTTTTGGAACTGAAACAAGGACTCTTTGGGTCTCGAGCCTGCTGGCATTCAGATGGCAATGACATCATGGGTCTCCAGCACGCAGACTCACCCTGCAGAACTTGGGCGCCAGCCTCCATAATTACACGAGCCAATTCTTTATAATAAATAAGTAGGTGACGATGTGTCTGTGTGTGTCTACTATAGGTTCTGTTTCTAGAACCCAGACCAACAGACTTGATGAAAATAAACTCAGGTGTCCTGGAGTTCCTTCCAGGTAGGGGCACAAAATCAATCTTGACTCCCTAGGACCAAACCCAGCATGTAATCTAGAAGTTGGGTTTGGGTTATTTGAGGTCTAGAGCCCTCTCTCCTGCCCATGGACTCCTCGGTATCCTCCTCTCTGGACACCTATCTGACCTGCTTTGGCATGCTACTCATCAGTTTTCTGTGTCCCTATGGTCAGAGCCATCTAGATGGGCCACGCTCCTGGGCAAACCGCCCCACACAGGGGCTGCTTCTTGCTTTAATTACCTGCCCTGCACACATGTATGTAGTTCTGTCAGCAAACCAGGCATTCTCAAGACAAAGAGCACCTGAGGCCCTAAGACCAACGATGGGGTCTGGTTCTCCCTGGAGTGGCACCTGGTGCCTGACACACAGACACTTCACCAGGTGTGGTTTAAGTACACTAGAAGTCCAGTGGCTGGGACTGAGGTCTGAGGACCTGGGTGGGGGTCCGTCCCCTGCAGGGCAGGGTGAGGATGAAGCCGAGAGGAGGAAACGGTGTGGGTGAAGAGCATGACCCTGGCAGGTAAGCAGTTTGCTTTGAGTTCCAGCTCTGTGCCTTGCTGATGGTGAGTGTGAAGGTGTCCCTTAACTTTCCCAAGTCTTATTTTCCTCGTTTATAAAGTGGGGATAACCACAGTGTCCACTTTTGAGGGTCATGGTGATGATTGAGATCATGCATGTGAAGCCCTCAGCTGATGCCCGGAGGGTGGCAGCCGTCTTCACAGCACCCAGGGCACCAGGCTCTGCTCTCCTACCAACCTGCTCTCAATTTCCCCATAGGCTCTAGGGCCCCTTTCAGCTGCAACACACAATGATTTACCCCTGGGAACCGCTGGAGAGAATGGGGGACCAGAGGAGGCTGAAAGATATTTGCAGGCTCCTCCTTTGTCGGCCCCACAGCCACGCGGGGAGGGGTCTCAGAGCACTGGGCTGACCTGGTATTCCAGAGCAGCTGAATTGCAGCCAACACCCCTGCTTCCCTCCAGGGCTCATTTTTTGTTTGTTTGTTTGTGTTTTGTTTGTTTTTGGCAGAAGGCTAAATTGTCAGCTTCTACCCCCAGGCTGGGGTCCTAAACTAGACGCCTTCTCCCACTCCTGCAGGGCCAAATGCCAGGGGGGCCTCACAGTTTGTAAATGAAATCAACCTTGAGGTCTCAATCTTCCACAGGTGCAATTAGCATGCCCATCTGCTAATCCCTGATTAATGATGTTTACAAACATAGGGCTCCACTCTGGAGCTGCTCAGCCCCTCCCTCCCAGGCCAGGCGTCTGGGGTCTTCCAAGCACCCTTCACACAAACTACTTCAGCCCTCCCCAGCCATCACCCCTCTTTATCCCCTTCCCAGGCAGTAGGCAGAGCTGGTGGTCCCTCCTTGTAGCTCTCTTCCCCACTCTCATTGCACACACGCGTGGAAGGGAGATGCCGAGAGCACACAGGGAGACTGAGGCTGGTGGTAGGGCTAGGACCCTGCCCTTTTTCCCAGGACACATGGTGGGCTGGGCGTGCTTCCTTTATCCACCGTGCCAGCTGCAGCCCAGGTGACACACACATAGGCTTCCCTTCGTGGAGATGTGGGCCACCCCTAGTGCCCCAAGGTTGGGCTCCCAGATCTGATTCCGGATGGGAATACTTCCACCCCACCCACTTTCCTGCTGAGGACCTCCGGGGGGTCTGTGTCAGAGGCCCAGTAGCAAAAGCATTAAGAACACAGACTAATGAGTTGTACAGTCCCAGATCCAAATGTTGGCTTTACCTCAGGCCAGTCACTTAACCTGATTGAGCCTCAGTTTCTTCATCTGTAAAGTGGAGATAAAGAGGATTTAGCCCGATGTCTGGGACATAGTTGGTACTCAGTAAATGTGAGTTTTTTATTGCTATGAAAATGATGGTGATGATAAGGATGAAGAAAGGCATCTGAAGCTACAAAGATGCCCAAGGATTCCCCTCCTCTTCGCAACCCCCTCTCTGGGGAGGAGGGCAGGTCCCAGCTCATTACTGGTGGGGGATGGGGTGAAGGTGTCAGATTGGAATCACTCCTGGGTCTGTTTGCAGCTTCCCTGTTTCATTAACACCTCCCTGGTGGTCTCCAGCTCATCCTGCTGGGGGAGGTGCTCCAGAAAGTTCTCACTGTCTCCATTCAGCCCAGAGCTCAATGCTCCTCCTAGATTTGTGCTCAGAATGCCCAAACAGAGGGTTTTTATGTGGGGAGAAGTGGCCACTGGCCAGGAGGATGTCACTGTTCCTTCTGCCCAGGGTCCTGGAGGCCTGGTCAGGTGGCATAGCACCTGGGACTACCCCTTGCTTTATCCTCCCACATCAACTTCTCATCTAGAAGTTCTAGTCCCCCCATCCCCACTGCTTCCTAGCCTGGCCACTTCTTCCTTTCAAACTGGCATGGATGGCATGGTCTTGGGTTCTAATCCTGACCCAGTTCTTCCTAGCTGGATGACCTAAGGCAAGTCGCTTATCTTCTAGGACAGTGGTCCCAACCCCCAGACCAGTACCGGTCCATGGGCCATTTGGTGCCAGTCCGCAGAGAAAGAATAAATAACTTACATTATTTCCGTTTTATTTATATTTAAGTCTGAACGATGTTTTATTTTTAAAAATGACCAGATTCCCTCTGTTACATCGTCTTAAGACTTACTCTTGACGCTTGTCTCGGTCACGTGATACATTTATCCATCCCACCCTAAAGACCGGTTTGTGAAAATATTTTCTGACATTAAACCAGTCCGTGGCCCAAAAAAGGTTGGGGACCACTGTTCTAGGATATTCAGAGGCCTCTTCTGTGAATGGGGACCCAAAGCTAAGCGGCATAGCACAGTGCCTGGTAAACTGTAAACTCCACAGCAGCCGCTGTTGTTGGTTTACAGACACAGCTGTTCTCAGAATTATCTTTAAATCGCAGAACCCATTTTAACCAACTGGGGTGGGGGAGGAGAGCCAGAGGTCCAGGACCATCCGCATGTTCAGAGAAGCAGGAAGGGCTATGAACTTTGACCCATTAATTGTCCCAGTTTCTTCCCCAGTCTGGGAAAGGGAGAGGGGGTGGTCATTGAATTAGGACCAGGAGGTTGACACCGTGGGCTCTGAGAAAGCTGCTTCTACATAGGTTCCTCCACTGCACTCCTAGAAGGATTCGTATGCAAATGCCTTGTCTCTGTCACAGTATTCTATTTCAGAGGCTGTCCTTCACCAGCTGCCCTGGGGCAGGGAGGAGGGGCTGGGCCCAGGCCCCTTCCACCCCAACCTCCTTCAGCAGGCTGAACTTGGCCATTTCTTTCTCACTCCACCTCAGCACCCTTCTCTTCCTCAGCCTCCAGGATTTTTTTTTTTTTGCAGGAGTTTGTGCATACCAGAAGGGAGATACTATGAAAAGTGGCATCTTCTATGGTTTATCTGCAACTCAAAAAAATATCAGTGGGCCGAACAGTTTCCTTTAGAAAGAAGAAACCATGGCAGAACTCAGCAGATGAGGGAGGCTGTCAGATGGTGGGGCTGGGTCTCATCTTATCATACAAGTAGCTGTCCTGGCCCCCTAGCCTCCTATAACTTCCACTTGGCCCCCACAGGTCTCTGCCGACACGTAAGCCCCATCCCCCTCTTTTGGACAATCAGGGTGTGAAGTAGTTTGACTCCTTCTATATAGTCAGGTCCCAGCACAGGGCTAGGCACATCCTGAGTGTTTGTTTAAAAAGGATGAATGCACAGTGCAGCACACGGGTCCTGAGGTTGGAGACTGATTGTCTCCCCTTGTCTTCACTATAGTGGGTTGGAGGGCAAATCTCTCAACACATTTCCAGCTGGCCCCTCCCTTCAGCTTCTGGAGGAGAGGGGACACACACGATCCCCCCAGCCACAGCTGCCCTCCAGTCTCTGAAACAGAGGCGCTAAGGGAGGGCTGAAAGGCTGCTCTGTAGAACCCCTCAGCCCTCACTCTGCTGAGGCCCATCTGCACCCAGGCCTTGCAGCACCCAGGCTTTGCACGGATGCCCGTCCTATAGATGGGGTACTAGCCACAGGCCAGGCACTGCAAGGGGCTGGATCTTTTTTAAATCCAGGCCCTGCGAATGACACACGCACACAGTAGTCTCACTGGGATGGGTATGGGACCCAGAAGCTGTGTGCTTGGAGCAGGGTGATGATGATGGTGCTAATGGTGCTAACATTTATTATGTACTTACTATGTGCTGACAGTTGTCTCATTTAATTCTTTTTTTTTTTTTTTTTTTTTTTTACAGAGACAGAGAGTCAGAAGGATAGACAGGGACAGACAGACAGGAACGGAGAGAGATGAGAAGCATCAATCATTAGTTTTTCATTGTGCGTTGCAACGCCTTAGTTGTTCACTGATTGCTTTCTCATATGTGCCTTGACTGCGGGCCTTCATCAGACCGAGTAACCCCTTGCTCGAGCCAGCGACATTGGGTCCAAGCTGGTGAGCTTTTGCTCAAACAAGATGAGCCCGCGCTCAAGCTGGTGACCTCGGGGTCTTGAACCTGGGTCCTCTGCATCCCAGTCCGACGCTATCCACTGCACCATCGCTGGTCAGGCTCATTTAATTCTTTTTTTTTTTTTTTAAGTAATACAAGTATTTTTTAAAAAATTTTTATTTTATTTATTCATTTTTAGAGGGGAGAGAGAGAGAGACAGAGACAGAGACAGAGAGAGACAGAGAGAAAGAAGGGGGGAGGAGCTGGAAGCATCAACTCCCATATGTGCCTTGACCAGGCAAGCCCAGGGTTTTGAACCGGCGACCTCAGCATTTCCAGGTCGATGCTTTATCCACTGTGCCACCACAGGTCAGGCCAGGCTCATTTAATTCTTAAGATGCTTTGGGGTAGGCACTGTCCTTACCTTTGGTTTAGGAATAGGAAACAGGCTCAGAGGGGTTGAGTAACTTGCCCAAGGTTATGCTGTGGCAGTCAGGGAGGAGAGAGGGGGTGGAGAGCTGGGATTGGAAGAAGGGAACCTCCAGTCCAAGCATCAGCTGGGAGGCCTGCTGCTGAGGAGGCCAAGCCAGATCTGCCTACTGGCGCCCTCCCCAAGCACTACACCCCCCCCCCCACTCCTCTCCTAAAGCATCTTGATAAGCTCTCCCAGTGGGGGGCACTTCCACCCTTAGCTGTGGGTGGTATGCCTAGGTGGGGAGGCCCTAAGCGACAACTCAGGGGGCCTGTGGGATGCAGCAGAGGGCCTTGCCTCTCAAAGACACCAGACTTGGTTTAAATCCTGGTCCCACTCCCACATCTAAAGTCTCAGGCCTTGGTCAAGTATCTTAACCTCTGAGTTTAGTTTCTTTTCTGTAAAATGGTGCCCCCCAAAACAAACAAACAAAAACCCCCAAAACAACAACAACAAAATGGTGACAAAACCCTCTTTCTCCCAGGGTTGTGCCTGCCTCTTCTTTTTCTCTTCCTCAGGGACCTCCTCTGTGTCCACTGCCTCTTTGCCCTTCCTAGCTCGGGTCTGGTGCTGCCCTCTCCCTCTCCATTCTGTCTCTGTTTTCTGATTGCCTCTGCCCTGTCTGCCAGCTGTGGCCAGGTCACTGGGACTCCCTGTTGCTGTTCCCTTTCTGGGGCTGTGTCTCCAGACCCTGCTGGCCCCTCTTCTTGTCTCCCCCCAGGGGCTGATCGATGGCAGCCGCTGGTTATCGACTGGGGTGGGCATTCAAGTGTGACTGCCAGAGGCCAATATTGATGGACAGAATTGGTGCCCAGGCTGGATACAGTGGCAGTTGGGGAACCTGGGGCTGGTGTGGAAGTGGGCTTCCCTCTCCCCTGCCAGGAACTGAGAGTGGACCCTCAGATGAAAATGGGGTTGGGTCAGAGAGCCTCTGAGGACAGAAGGCCATGGTTTGCTCATGCAGTCATTTAACAAGTATTTATTGAACAACTACTATAAGCTAGCTGGGGATACAGCAGTGAACATGTCAGCAAAAATTAATGTGATAATGCTCACAGTAACTCTGTGTGTTAGACTCTGTCACTACCCTGTTGTAGAGTGGGGGGGGACTGAGGCTCGAGGGCGTTTGATCCACGTCTGGCAGGAAGGAAACAGTAGAGCTGGGACCCAGAGCCAATGCTGTCTGACTCCAAAATCACTGCTTTTTCCTTCTCTTTTGGTTGCTATCTTAACCGTTTATAAGTACAGTTCAGTAGTTAAGTATATCTACATTGCTGTGTAACAGATCTGCAGGTCTTTGTCATTTTACAAAGTGTAAATACTATTCCCACTAAGCCACAATTCCTGTTCCTCTGCCCACCCCCTGACAACCACCATTCTGTTTTCTGTTTCTACGACTTCGACAACTTTAGATACTCATATGAGTGGAATTATATAGTGTTTGTTTTTTTATGACTGGCTTATTTCATTTAGCATGATGTCTTCAAGGTTCATCCATGTTGTAGCATGTGACAGGATTTCCTTTTTTAAGGCTGAATAATACTCCATTGTATGTATACAGCACATTTTGTTTATCTATTTGCTGGTTGATACTTGGGTTGCCTCCATCTCTTGGCTGCTGTAAATAATGATGCAATGGGCCCTGGCTGGTTGGCTCAGTGGATAAAGCGTCATCCCAGCTTGCAGATGCCCCCAGGTTCAATCCCCAGTCAGGGCACACATGAGATGCAACCATCTGCTTCTCTTCCCCTCCCTCTCCCCCTTCTCTCTTTCTTCCTCTCTCAGCCAGTGGCTCAACTGGTCAGAGGGTTGGCCCCGGGTATTCGGTTGATTCGAGCATCGGCCCCAGACAGATGTTGCTGTGTGGATCTTGGTTGGGGTGCATGTAGGAATCTGTCTATCTCCCCTCCTCTCACTTAAAAAATATAATAATAATGCTACAGTGAACACAGGTGCACAAATATCTCTAAGATTCTGTTTTCAATTATTTTGGGTATGTACCAAGAAGTGCAATTGGTGGATCATATTTCAATTTTTTGAGGAACTGCCATACTATTTGGCATAGTGGCTGTACTATCTTACAATCTCAAGAGCAGTGCACAAGGGTCCTAACTTCTCCACATTCTCACCACTTGTGGTTTTCTGTGTGTGGGGGTTTTTTTTGTTGTTTTTGTGTGTGTAACAGAAACAGAGAGAGAGATGGAGAGAGGGACAAACAGACAGGAAGGTAGAGAGATGAGAAGCATCAATTCTTTGTTGCTGCTCCTTAGTTGTTCATTGATTGCTTTCTCATATGTGCTTTGACCAGGAGCCTCCAGCAGAACAAGCGATCCCTTGATCAAGCCAGTGATCTTTGGGCTCAAGTCAGTGACAATGGGGTCATGTCTATGATCCCACACTCAAGCCAGCGACCCTGTGCTCAAGCTGGTGAGCCCTCACTCAAGCCAACAACTTCGGGGTTTCGAACCTGGGTCCTCTGCATCCCAGTCCAATGCTCTATCCACTGCGCCACTGCCTGGTCAGGCTGTGTGTGTATGTTTTTTAAGGTTTTATTTTTTTTATTTATGAGAGAGCAGAGAGAGAGAGAAGTGGGGAGGAGTAGGAAGCATCAACTTGTAATAGTTGCTTTTTGTATGTGCCTTGACCAGACAAGCCCACCCAGGGTTTTGAACCTGTGACCTCAGCATTCCAGGTCAACGCTTTATCCACTGCGCCACCACATTTCAGACCAATGTTTATTTATTTAATAGTAGCTATCTTATTGAGTGTGAAGTGTTACCTCACTGTGGTTTTGATATGCATTTTTTTGTTATTAGTCACATTGAGCATCTTTTCATATGCTTGTGGGCCATTACATATCATCCTTGGAGAGATGTTTATTCATGTCCTTTGCCCAGTTTTTAATCAAGTTATTTGTTGTTTGTTGTTCTTGTTAAATTGTAGGAATTCTTTTTATATTCTGAATAGTAACCATGTATCATAATGATCTGCAAAAATTTCCCCCTATTTCATAGCCTGCCCTTTCACTCTGTTGATTGTGGCCTCTGCTGCACAGAAGTTTTGAGTTTTTTTTTTGTTTGTTTGGGTTTTTTTGTATTTTTCTGAAGCTGGAAACGGAGAGAGACAGACAGACTCCCGCATGCGCCTGACCGGGATCCACCTGGCACGCCCACCAGGGGGCGATGCTCTGCCCCTCTGGGGCGTCGCTCTGTTGCGACCAGAGCCACTCTAGTGCCTGGGGCAGAGGCCAAGGAGCCATCCCCAGCGCCCGGGCCATCTTTGCTCCAATGGAGCCTCGGCTGCGGGAGGGGAAGAGAGAGACAGAGAGGAAGGAGAGGGGGAGGGGTGGAGAAGCAGATGGGTGCTTCTCCTGTGTGCCCTGGCTGGGAATTGAACCCGGGACTTCTGCACACCAGGCCGACGCTCTACCACTGAGCCAACAGGCCAGGGCCACAGAAGTTTTGAGTTTTGATGCAGTCCCATATATGGTTTTTTCTTTTGTTGTGGCGCTTTTGTTGTCATATCCACGAAATCATTGCCAACCAAGTCCATTCAAAATGGTTGCTTTTAACCATTCCTCTCTGCTGTCAACAATTCTGCTGACACTTTTGGGTGAGTAGGAGGGAATGGGGTAGAACAGTTTGCTACAGTTAAGGGAATAAGGAAGCCAGGAGAATAGAAACCTTTTAGGTGGTGGTGGTGGTGGTGGTGGTGGGAAGGGTGATGGGGGCAATGGTCATGGTATTCCAATTATGAGGGGCATTCATGGAGCAGAGCAGTGACCCAGAGGACAGGATTGGGACCAGTGGTAGGCTCAGGATGGCAGATAGCAGCTCATCTAACAGGATTCTAGAAGTTGAATAGGGTATTTTGGATGTAGTGAGCTCCCTGTCACTGGAGAGGTGCAAGCACTCAGAGGACCATTCAGGTAGGATGTTGCATAGAAGCTTTAGGCAGAAGATATTAAGTTTGGGTTTATTGTCTTGGGATGGTGAACACACAATGCGTTGTACACATGATGTATTATAGAATTATGATCTGAAGCCTGTATAATTTTATTAACCACTGTCATCCCAATAAATTCAATAAAAAATTTTTGAAAGGTTGAGTTGTGGTCTCTGATCCCTTCTATGATTCAGCAAGGAGGGAGGGAGCTCAAAGCTCTAGCCGGGGGTTGGCGTGGGTAGGGTTGCAGCTGACAAATGTCCCCTCCTCTATGCTTGGGGAAGTCTTGTGATTTGGGGTTGAGCCATGGAGGAGATTCCCTGAGTTCCTGTCATCCTGGAACCTGAACAAAAGCTCTGACCCAGGTGGCTGGGCTGGAAGAGGGTATAGGGCCAGTGGCCCTGGCCATGCAGATTCAGGTTCTCACTGGACTCAGGCAGACAGGAAAGGAACTGTGGAGCCAGAAAATGGTGGGCCATTCCGTTTATTCAATTCTCTTAATGGCAGATGTAAAGCCAGAGGCCAAGGCCAGGGCCACTTTCAAAGCAGCCTCCTGGCCCATGCAGGTTCGCATTGGATTCGGACAGTCGGTAAAGAAACAATGGAGCCAAAAACTGATAGGCCATTTTCTTTAATTCTAGCTTGCACCCGGCGGGCAAGTAAAAACACACACTGGGCTCCAAAACCCACTCACATTCAGTGCTCACAAAGCCACTGACTTATCCGAGTTTCCTAGAATCAAAGGTTTCTAGCTCACCAGCCTTATTCTCCTCAGTTCCCCATCTCCTTCCTTATCCCAGATACAAACTCTACACAAACTGGCTTCTCACTCAGCACTCCGCCATCTTGGCTGCTTCTCCTGGCCACATGGCCTCTTTCTGCTCTCTGCTCTGCTCCCTCTGCTCTCTCATGCTAATCATCAGGAACCAAGAGCCCAAGCTCCCGCTCCGTCCCCATTTTATAGTGTAGAAATCCAAACCCTTAATCCAATATACAAAATAGGGAAGTCTCTAATACAAAGTCACTTTCTGAGGCATGATTGGATTGTACCACCCCACATCAAAAAGGGTAGGAAAGGCTTAATCCCAAAACCAAGCCCCAGGCTACAAGGATTCTGCCTGCCATTAGCCCACCCCCAACACACATTAATATCACCTGGGCGATGGCCTCACGTGGGCAGCGCCTTTTCTAACAAAGTGAGCATAATACATTTTATCTGCCCAACACCGGACGAGCAAACAGGCAAGGAAGACCGCTTCCCTCTCTCTCTCCGGACTCACCTGGACTCACAGCACCCCAAGCAAAACAGCACCCCCAGCCAAACAGGCCGGGCCAAAATCAGGGCTCCCAAGCCTCTCAGCACTCTTCAGCAAAACAGGCCTGGCAGAAATACCCCTTCTCTAGCAAACAATAGCAAGCAATCACCCCTCCCCAGGGAGGCAGACCATCCACAATTTGCAATCTGCTGCCCTGAGCACAAGTACCTGCCGCCTTCCATAGACTATACCAGGGGTCCCCAAACATTTTACACAGGGGGCCAGTTCACTATCCTTCAGACCATTGGAGGGCTGGACTATAAAAAAAACCATGAACAAATCCCTATGCACACTGCACATATCTTATTTTAAAGTAAAGAAACAAAATGGGAACAAATACAATATTCAAAATAAAGAATAAGTAAATTTAAATCAGCAAACTGACCAGTATTTCAATGGGAACTATGGGACTGCTTTTGGCTAATGAGATGGTCAATGTGCTCCTCTCCCTGACCACCAATGAAAGAGGTGTCCCTTCCGGAAGTGTGGCGGGGGCCGCATGCGGCCCGCGGGCCATAGTTTGGGGACCCCTGGACTATACACACGGTGCTGCCCCAATACAAGTGAGCAAACCTAAAAAACACTTGCAACAAACTTGTTTGCCCAACAGGGGGAGAGAAATTAAGGTGTGGCTCCTCAGCCTGGCAGACCTTGGTTCACATGCTGTTGCAGACACCGGCTGGCTGATGGGGCTGGCTGGTGGGGCTGGCTGGGTTTGGGCAGTTTCTTTAATTTCTCTGATACTCGTTTTCCTCCTCTGAGCAAGGAGCTGTTTTCTGTCTTGCAGGAGCCTGGAGCCTGGCAGTGATCCGAGTTAGCTCACTAATTGCCTCTCACCACTCTCCGAAGCCCATGATCCTGAGTGGCCTGCACACCCCCTACCCTCAGTGACCACTTCCTACTATTCTTGGCCCCAGCCAGCCCCTCTGACCTGGGTGGACCTCAGCCTCTATACCTTCTGAGGGCTGGGAGTCCAGACTATGGCAGACACCCAAGCTGGCCCAGGGGCCCTCTCTGGGCCTGGCAGGTGGGGCTGGATGGCAGCCTGATATACTGCCTGTGAGTTCTTTGTCTCTGCCTGGAGCTTCCTCCCTCCTGATTGCCCAATTTCTCCCGGCCCTGCAACCTGTGGCCAGGCGCATCTCCTTGTCCATTTTGCCCAAAGACTCCTATATAACTCCCAGCTCAGCCCATCATGGAGAAAAATCCAATCTCATTAAATGTCATTGATTTTCCTCCAAACTTGTTGTGAGTACACGTTGAGGCCCTGTTGGGCAAACAAATGTGTTACAGGTGTGTTAGGCTTGCTCGCTTGTACTTTGCCTGATTGGTGCATGAGCACGGGCAGCACCATGTGTGTATAGTCTATGGAAGGCTGCAGGTGCTTGCCCTCAGGGTGGCAGATTGTAAATTGTGGATTGCCTCCTGCCATTGGGAGGAGCCATTGTTTGTTATTGTTTGACAGAGAAGGGTTTTTTCCCCCAGTCTATTTTTTGGGGGAGCCCTGGGAGAGAGAGAGAGAGAAATGAAAGAGAGAGAGGTGGTCTTCTTTGCCTGCTTGTTCGTCTGCGGTTGCGAGACTCTAATAAACTGAATGGCCCACCATCCTCTGGCTCCACAATTCCTTTACTGTCTGCCCGAATTCAATGCGAATTGGCATGCCCACGGCAACCAGCTTTACTGGCCCCTCGGTATTACTGCGGGTTTCCAACTTCAGTTCCTCAGCCACCACCAGAGCTTCGCCAGGGAAAAAGCAGGACGCTAGGCTAACAGAGTGGAGGGGGCTGGGGGAGCTGTCTGCTGGAGTCCTTAGCCTGCTCTGCCCTTCAGCGTGGCAGGACTCTGGCTATGCCACTGATTTCTGGGGACCAAGCGTTTCCCTGTTGTTGGGCAAATGAGTATGTTAGGCTTGCTGCTTATACTTTACCTGATTGATGCATAAGCACCGGGCAGTACCGTGTATAGTTTATGTAGGGCTGCAGGTGCTTGCCCTCAGGGCAGCAGAGTGTAGATTGCAGATTGTCTCCCGCCACTGGGAGGGGCCATGTTTTGCTATTGTTTGCCAGAGGAGGGGTACCCCCCTTCGCCTGTTTGCTCTGTTTGCTCAGTAGCCCAGAGAGAGAGAGAGAAGCTGTTTTTCCTTGCCTGCTTGTTTGTCTGCAGTTGGGAGACTCTAAGAAAGGGAATGGCCCACCATGTACCGGCTCTACAGGTCCCTTACCATCCGCCCGAATCCAGTGTGAATCTGCATGACCACAACCACTGGCCTTACACCAGGGGTCTCAAACTCAACTCAGCATGTAGGCCGCAGAGCAAGATCACAGCCGTTCTGCGGGCCGCACTAGGTCTACAAAAGGCAACTGTTACGCAACACTTTTCTCACTGCAGTTGAAAACAAAAAAAAATCAGTACAACAAGCACAATCGTACATGCAGTTTACTCAGTGTCACAAAACGACCAGAAACTGTAGTTCGCATCACAACTGCTGTTAACTAAGCTAATATCTAGCTAGGATGCTAGAGAAATGAAAAATACAAGTAGGCCCCTAGGCTTACTTAATTTTATCCAAAATATTTTGAACTTCGTGGATTAGTCTGCGGGCCGCACAAAATTGTTCGGTGGGCCACATGCGGCCTGCAGGCCGCGAGTTTGAGACCCCTGCATCTTTTTTTTTTTAAATTTTTATTTATTTATTCATTTTAGAGGAGAGAGAGAGAGATTGAGAGAGAGAGAGAGAGAGAGAAGGGGGGAGGAGCAGGAAGCTTCAACTCCCATATGTGCCTTGACCGGGCAAGCCCAGGGTTTTGAACCGACAACCTCAGCATTCCAGGTCAACGCTTTATCCACTGCGCCACCACAGGTCAGGCCCCGAGACCCCTGCATCTTGCAGCGCCCCTCCTACGGGCCTAGGGCAGAGGGGCATGTGTTTCTGTGTGTACATGTCTTTGTGCGTCAGTTTCTGATTGCGTGTGTCTGCATGTCCATCGGTGTCAGTGGTATGTCTCTGTGCACCTGAGTCTGTCTCTGTATATGTGTGCATGTCTAAGTGTGTGTGTATGTATGTGCCTGCATGAATGCAGTGCAGGGTGGGGGGAGGGGCTTAGCTTGTAGTTGAACTCTTGAAGGGGCTTGATTTGGGATAACCCCAAGATATGGTTCCTTTCAAAAGGGCCAGTAGCAGGTAGGGCTCTGGAGGAGCAGGCTTCTCTGCCCTCTCCTGTCTGCCTCTGCCACCCCTCTGTCATCTTGAAAGTGGACACCTTGTTAACTTTGTTGGGTGGTTAGATTTGGGGTTTGGGGGGCTTGTGGAAGATTCACACCCTGATGTTGGGATGGGGGGCATGAACTGCTCTGCCTCCAGTCTGAACTAAGAGCTCCAGGTGGCTATGTTTAGGGTTGAATGGACATAGCTTCATTTATGAGTCTGGAGAGAGAGGATTGGGAGAGGGTGTGGCATGGAGGGCGGTCTGTCTGCCTGGGCTACGTTCCTAGTGTAATGTCAAACATCGAGATCAGCCTTAATGGGGAGAAAAGTCACAAACACGGGCCCTTTGGCCTTTGGGGGGTGAAGTGGTTTGCAGCTTGGCTATAGGCCAGGACACTTGCCTCTAGCCCACCTTCCAGGACTGGAGGGCAGCTCTGGTGCTGGACTGGTTCTCTAAGCCCTGGGACACAGCCGAGATGCCCCAGAGAGCAACCTTGATGGTGCCTCCTACAAATCTGGGGGTGGGATGGTCTCTAGGCAGGTGGGCTCAACGCAGCCTGGCCTGCGACCCCCACCCCCACCCGCACAGATCTGTTCTCCCCGTGGCCTCTGCTAGGGAGCTGGGAGCAGCTCTCTGGGTTCCAGGGACAGGCCAGATTTATGGCACTGGGAGAAATATTTAGGCCTGAGACAGTTTGGTTGTGTTAATTATGGAAATCTAAAGATAATCTATATTTAATGCAGAATTTTGTCAAATTTGCTAAAGAATTAGGGGAGCGTGTGCAAACAGTGACACTTCAATGAAGAACAAGGTGCAATTAAACTCTGAAATTTACAGTGGAATAATTGGAGAGCATGACAAATATAGTTATCAGTGGCAACTAATTAGGGGTCTGCTCGAGGTTTCTGGGCTTGATTAATCTTGCCTGGATGCTAATAAGTTATGCTGTGCAGCTGATAGCATTCGTCCCCTCCTTCTTTCCACCATTCTCCAGAGTACTTGGGGGTTAGGACATGACCCATTTAGTCCATCGCTCTGTGCAGCCTGGTCTGAAGGGGAATGGGGGCACCCCAGCTCCTATGCTGAGACCCTCCCCAACTAAAGACGCACAAACACTTTGAGCCGCCCATGCTCAGACATCTCGGGGTCTCACTGGTTGGTAAGTTCTTCTTGATATCTCACTTGAGGCTTGTTGGTATTGGGGAGGAGAAGATTTGAGGCTGAGTTTTAGGGTCTAGTGAGCCACAGTGGGTCACATTTGTTCCCTGGCTGTTGACATAGCTCAGTTTGACTCCCATCTCCACATCTTGTGGGAAGGGGCTCTGAAAGCCCTTGCTCTGACCCATGATAGATCCCACGCACACCCTTCCTTGGCCAGGCGCCCCTCCTCCTCCCCTCAGGCCTCAGCTAGCCTTCCTTGCTGCTGACTGTGGCCAAGCCTTAGCGCCATTGATTAAAGTTTAGGCCTCAGTTGGTGCTATTACCTGGCTGGAATGTGGCTAGTACCCTGGGCGTTGCTTGCCAGGCGCTGCTGTGAACCTGCAACCATCCCTTCCTCTTTCTGTCTCTGTCCTGGGAGCCTTCCTCAGACCTGCTGTCCTTGTCATCCTTTAGGAGCCCACCCTGGGAGGGGGTCTCTGTACAACTAACCAAGAGAAGGGAGTGACCCCTCAAGAACTCTCCTCTCTCTACCACCACCCTTTTCTCCAGAGGTCCCCAAACTACAGCCGGCCTGCGGGCCGCATGCGGCCCCCTGAGGCCATTTATCCGGCCCCCGCCGCACTTCCAGAAGGAGCACCTCTTTCATTGGTGGTCAGTGAGAGGAGCATAGTTCCCATTGAAATACTGGTCAGTTTGTTGATTTAAATTTACTTGTTCTTTATTTTAAATATTGTATTTGTTCCTGGCTTTGTTTTTTTTTACTTTAAAATAAGATATGTGCAGTGTGCATAGGGATTTGTTCATAGTTTTTTTTTTATAGTCCGGCCCTCCAGTGGTCTGAGGAACAGTGAACTGGCCCCCTGTGTAAAAAGTTTGGGGACCCCTGCTTTTCTCAGTTCTCCTGACTGACAGATCGCCCACCTGGGTCACCTAGGGCAGTGAGGCATGGTCTCCATCCTGAGTGCCCCCCTGCCCCGGCTATCTCTTGTCTCTGCTCACTGTCACTGGCACAGGACACAGGGATTCTGATTGGCAGCCTCAAATGGGGATAGTAGATCTAAAATGGAAAGTTAAGTGACCTGCTTTTCGGTGAAGGTCTTACAAACACCAGAACTCTCAAAGCACAAGTGTGTGTGAGTGTGTGTCCTGGGAGGCTGGGCCCTTGGTGCGGCTGGCTAGCAGGACGGCTGGCAGGGGGTGGTGGTGCAGGAAGGGCACAGGGGTCCCCAGAAGGCCTCTGGTGGCATCTGAGTGAGAGGCTCACTTCCAGGGAGAAGGTGGGGTTGCTTTCTTTAGGCCTCAGTTTCTCTTCTTGCTTGTGGCCTGGGTTTCTTTGGGGTCAGACACACCTGGGCGTGTGTCCTGGCTCTGGGGATCCTGGGCTATTCCTAACCATGTCAAGTCTTGGTTTCCTTCTGGTAGAACAGGGAAAATTATTTCAGAGCACTTGCTCCCAGCGTCATCGGGACCTCCTAAAGGGCTAGGAGCTGAGCAGGCCCTCAGTAAATGGAGCTTCCACCCATTGCGCCTTCCTCTCCTTTACAGCCCCCCCACCACCCACCCTTTTCACTTGCATGCCTTTTTAATCAATGCTAGGGCCCTGGCTGGAGTGGTTTGGGGTGGGAACTGGAGTCGGGAATTTCACCCGGCCCACCCCTGGCCTTAGATAGGGAACCGCACAGCTGGAGGTCTGGTGTGTAGTGTTAAAAATAACCAACAAAACAATGGGCTTGTGAGGTCTCCAGCCAAGGAGGTGGTTCCAGTAGCCCTCTTGCCTCCACTCTTTCTACAAAACAAATATGCCTAAAATGCAAATCAGATCATATGCGGCCTTTGCTTAGAAGTCTTTAATGGCTCTGCTGCCTCTAGGACAAAGTGCACACTTCTTGGCCTCCTGGTCAAAGCTATCTACAGTTTGCCCTAGTCTTGTTCCTACTTCCTCTTAGGCCTCGTGAAGTCCCTTTGCTCTACCAGTCCCCGCACCCCTCCAAACTCCCTTAGCACCCGACTGTCCGAAGGCTTTTATTGAGGCAGTTTCCACTGTCTGAAATACCTTCTCGCCTGCTCCCTTCCCCATGACCACCTTCCAGGAGGCCCAGCTTACATCTCACTGCCTCCCAAAGCCTCCCTTGGTGTTCCCAATCTCATCTGTTGTCCCCCGCATCTGAATTTCGTCCTGTTAATAGTTGTCCCTCGTGGCTGTGTCACACGCCCTCACCAGAAGGCAACAGATGCTAAGGACACAGGCAAAATGAATCTCCCCAGTATTGGCTGGACCCCTCCTTGTACCTGCCTCTAATGTACAGTTTTCTGGGCTTGGGCTGGAGGATTTGGGGTCAGAGGATGCTTAGTTCCTTTTTCCATAGAGCTAATACTCTTTGAGATTAGGGTGAAAATGACAGAGCTAGCTTCTTACATTTGTACGCTGCAGCAAGCTTACCAGCCACCATTGGTGTCCCAGGTCCCCAGGGCAAGGCTTGGTTGGTCCGTTTTACAGGTAGAGAAGCATGTCTTAGTCATTGCATAATTTTTTTTTCCCCTGAATTGAGAAGCAGGGAGGCAGGCAGACAGACTCTTGCATGTGCCTGACTGGGATGCACCCGGCATGCCCACTGGGGACCGATGCTCGGCCCCTCTGTGGCATTGCTCCGCCGCAATCGAAGCCATTCTAGCACCTGAGGTGGAGGCCATGGAGCCATCCTCAGTGCCGGGGCCAACTTGGCTCCAATGGAACCATGGCTGTGGGAGGAGAAGAGAGAGATAGAGAGGAAGGAGAGGTGGAAGGGTGGAGAAGCAGATGGGTGCTTCTTCTGTGTGCCCTGGTCAGGAATCAAACCCTGGACTTCCACACACTGGGCTGATGCTCTACCACTGAGCCAACCGGCCAGGGCCTCATTGCATAATCTTGCAGAGACTAGCAAGTCACTGTGCAGAATGCTTTGGATAAACCGTGGTTTGGAGCAAATTTGCTGAGGAGGATGAGACCTGGGAAAGGGGAAGTTGGGACTCAAACTCAGGCCTCTCTGACTTCTGGGTTAGCAATTTTTCCTCCACACCAATTTTCTGATGAATGACAACCATGGTCTAGTCCCTCCCTGTCATTGTCACAGCCCCTGGCTCGGAGGTAATGACAAATCGTGCCTCAGGCTTCAGCCCCCAAATCCTCAAGTGCTGTGTGTCTGTGGACAAATCATTAGCCCCTCTGAGCCACAGCTTTCTGTAAAATTGTCAGCAGATGCTTAGTCCCTTCTTTGCAGGATTATTATGGGATGAAATGAGATAATGGATACAGAGTCCCCTCTCCCCTACAATGGACCCCCTGCCAACTTGGGGCTGGGGGTAGAGTACAAACACCCCGGGTTTCATTCAGCCCTTCTCTGGGGGAATAAGAGAGATCTGGGGGTCTCCTTTCTGGAGATGCCTTAGCCACATTTCATTATTTGAGCAGCCCTTGCTGCTGCTAGAAGTGATCGGCTCTGTCTCCATGGCAACGCAGGCAGGCCGCCTGCAGGGCCTTTCATGCCAGTGCAGTTGACCTCACTTAGGATGATTACCTTTCGGCAAATAAAATAATTGTGTTAATAAAGAGGTTGTTCATCCCCTCAACCCCCACCCGCTTGGCCTGTTCCCCATTCCTACCCCGGAGGAAAGAGATATTCCCCCACCCAATTACCCCTGGCTCCTGGGACACCTTACTCTTAAATAAGTTGTTGACTGAGACCCTGACTGGGTTTTAATTCTTGCCAATTTTAACCATCTCTCACCCTCCCCATCTTGCCTTCTGCCTCCCTGCCTGCCCCAGTGTCTTTGTTGAAGTTACACAATTGTGATAATACTGCTCTTCCTGTCTTCCTTCGACATAGCTTTGAACAACCATTGGGACTCCATAATAATAAATTCTATTGAGGACCTGCTGTGCATAACACCCGTTACAAGTGTCTTCAAAAATGTCCTCTCTTTAATCCCCATAACAACTATGCAAACTATGAGCTTCAATACCACTCTACAGAGTAGGAGACTTGTGGCTCAGAAAGAAATGTGTTCAGGTCCTGGCTGGTTGGCTCAGTGGTAGAGCATTGGCCTAGTTTGTGGATGTCCTGGGTTTGATTCCTCGTCAGGGCACACAGGAGAAGCGCCCATCTGCTTCTCTACCCCTCCTGCTCTTGCTTCTCTCTTTCTCTCTCTCTTTTCCTCTCCTGCAGCCATGGCTCGATTGGAGCAAGTTGGCCCCAGGCAGCTGAGGATGGCTCCTTGGCCTGTGCCTCAGTTGCTAAGAAGAGCTGGGTTGCTGAGCAATGGAGCAACGCCCCAGATGGGCAGAGCATCACCCCTTAGTGGGCTTGCTCAGTGGATCCCAGTGGGTGCGCACGTGGGAGTCTGTCTCTGCCTCCCCTCCTCTCATTGAATTAAAAAGAGAGAGAGACAGAGAGAAATGTGTTCTGACAGCTAGAGACCTGGGCTGGTCCAGCCTCTCGTCTGGAGAAAGGGCTCTCTTGATATGGTGTGGTGGCTGTTAGGCCTGGGACCCTTGGTTCAGCTGCTGGCTGGTACACACTGGCCATTGGCTTGGCACTGAGATGGGCTTCTGTAGAGGAACAGGGCTCCAGGTTGGGGGGAGGAAGTAGACATATCCGCCGAAAATGAACATGCAAGATACAGTGTGACCAGTACTCTGAGACCAAGAAAATGATGAAGACCTAGCTCAAGGTGCTGCAGAAGCAGACCCCACCGTGGAGGCCCTGAGGGAGACAAGGAGAACAAGACTGGTGGTGACAGAGCCCCCTGGTTAGTGGCTGATGCTTCTCTGAGTGCCTCCTGTGCTATCTCATGATGTTTATTACAACCCCATTATACAGATGAGAAAAGTAAGGCTCCGAAAGCTTAGGTGAATTTTTCAAGGTCATATAGCTGATACAGAGCAAGGCTTCAAACCCAGGTTTGTCTGATATCCCTGCCCACACTCAGTGCTTATTGACTTTTTCAGGCTGCCTCCCAGGTCGTGGGTGGGAGGAACACAGAAAGGGGGCGGGGGGAGAAAACCACAAAACGGCGGTGCAGGATCTGTCCACAGGGTGGGGCCCCTCAGAGGTCTAACGATGCCTTAGCCACATTTTCATTATTTGAGGTTTTTAAAATTAGGCTTGCCAAAGTAGGGTTACCAAAACTATGGCTAATTTGGGAAGTTACCTTTCACCAGTGAACACGAAGTAATGCAATGTGACTAAGTGATCTGAAAGCTCATTTTAAGCCTTGCAAATAATTAAGTCAGGGATCTGCAGGCAGTGCTATTCTGGGATAGGGCAAAGCTTTCAAATTGTGTGGGACTGTCCTCAATGGATTCTGGAGTCTCCCTGTGACTGATAGAATAGTGTCATCCAGACATAACATTGGCAGTCTGGATTTGAGGCTCTTTGTAGATATGAGTCCTAGGCTTGTCTTCACCCCCACCCCATGAGAGGCTCTGCCCCAGACAGAGTTACTGGACAGGGCAGGGCCAGGCAGGGGATGGCACGCACACTGGGCACACTAGGTGGCGCTCTGATATTGCTCAATCACCTGAGTACCAGGCCGTGCAGTGGCAGGAGGGTCGGGTGGGAGTGACTTTGAAGGGAAGCCGGTCTCACCCACCCTGACACTGGGGCTAGGGCTAAGTGAGGGGGCACTGGAGATGTCAGAAGTCAGGCTGGGGGTCAGGATCACTGTCCTTTCGCTTATGACTTCTGGTCATCCACAGAGCCCCAAGCAGTGGGGGTGGAAACTGTAGCAGTTGGAGGGACCGTGTTGTTTGGGACGGAGGTGAGGGGGGTGAGGGCAGAGCAGCCCAGCAGTATATGATTGACACTGAGCCAGGTGAGGGCATAGGAACCCTGTCTTCTTGTTGACCATTAAAGCCCAGGGTTCTAGGCCAAGGGCCCACCTGGAGATGGGGCTTGGACCCCGGGGCAGGTGAGAGGCTGGGGAGGGGGAGGTATGTGTAGTTATTATTAAAGGGAGCCTTGGGAGGTGTCAGTGAGGGGACAGCTTTCCTCTAAGCACAAGAGGCAGGCACAGGACCCGAGGCCATGGATCCTTGTCCCTGTTTAACTGTGCCCCAGCCATGTGACTGTGGGCAAGTCACTCAGGCCTCTGCTTCATTCTCTGTGAAGCGGTGATCGTTCTCAGCGTTGTTGGGAAGCTTATATGAGATCATGCACACAGTGCACCCGACATGAGGTGTGTCTCTTGTTTTGTTTGCAGAACTGGCATCTTGTGTCTTCCCTGTCTGCAGGCCCAGTAACTTCTCAGTGCTGTTGACTGATTATGTGGGGAGGGGGGTGGTAGGAGGGAGAGGTGGAAAGGCAGCTAGCACTGACGGTGTTCCGAAGGGGCCTGCAAATCCTCACCCTCTGGAGGACTGTGCCTGAGAGGGAGCCCTGCCCTCAGACTTCAGCATTTTCCCTGTTTAGAAATGCACACCTCGGGGCTGGGCCTGATCACTCCACACACCTGTCCTGTGTCTCCCGCCACCCCACAAGCCCCTCTGCGTATGTCTGGGACTCTGTTGGACCTAGAGAGAAAGAAGGACCCCAGCATCCCCTTGGGGTAGAAGGAAGTAGAGGGGCAGACCTGCTATGGCCCCTTTTCTAGCAGTCTGCTTCCCTACTTCCCTTATATCTGATGCAGGTGGGGAAACTGAGGCAAGGGGGAACCACTGAGAGAAACCAGCGATCCCTGAATGCTGGTAGGTTCGGGAGTGGGGTGGCAAGATGACCTTTCAGCCTTCTTGAGGAACCTAGGGAGTCTGTGACCCTGAACTCCTGGGGAGGGAGGGGTCAAATGGTTGGCAAGGAGCTAAGAAAGGAAAGGGCAGGAATGGTCAGGGAGGAATAAGTCAAGGGCAAGGGCAGTGGGGGCGGACTTCCTCAGTCGGTAAACATTCTGCAGATGTTTAGCGAGCAGCTTATGGGGGCCAGGCACTGATATAGGTGCAGGGGATTCAGGGGACCCAGACAGATGAGGTCACCACCCTGAGGGAGAGTCCTTGGAGTCAGGATGCATAGAGATCGACTCCAAGTGGCTTCCTCAAATCGCCTAACACCTGTAAGTCCCTGTTTCATCATCTGTAAAATGGGATAATGTCTCCTCATGGAGCTGCTGTGAATGTTCGATGCAGGGAGGGTGCTTAGCACAGGGCTTGACACCAAATCAATGGAACTATTGTGGGTTTTGTCAGTATTTTTGTGATCACTAGCTCTGGAGAGAGCGACCTTGAGTAAATAGTTCACCTTCCTTGAGCCTTGAGTTCCTCATCTAAAAAATGGGTTCATAACATCAGTTCTGCCCACTTACAAGGACCCTGTTGTGAGGTGCAAACCGATTAAGATAACGCATGGGGAAGGGTCAATTTAAATTGTGTATGCATGTGCGTGTGCGTCTGTTTCAAAGACCCCAGCATTTGTGCTCCATCTATCCTGCAGGTGGCCGAAGCTCAGGTAAAGAAAGTGTCAGATGGACGCATGGTGCCCTGGCAGTTCGTGCCAGGACACCTGACCCTGGAGCTTGGGGCCGGAATGTAGGCACTGGTGGAGGTGTACAGATGAGGGCCAGGCTGAGACTTGCAGCATTTCAGGAGTTACTGTCTCCCCTCTATGAACATCTTCCCGGTGAACCTCCCATGTCCCACCAACCTCCCCCTCCAGGCCCAATTCCTATCTCTAAACTATAGAACAACTCAGGGAAAAATAATACAGTGGGTCTCAGTTCCAGAGGTTTTTGATGTCTGCACCTCCCTAGGTGTATATAGGCTCCTCAACACTTATCCACCCCACTTACCTAACCTGCCGACGGAGTGGTGGAGCTGACCGGGGTTCAGCTTGGACAGGGGCTGGAGAGGCCGGGAACTGGGAGTGACATCTCCTATCTGGGAGACGTTTTAGTTGGGGCCAGCTCGCTCCCCCAGGAAAAGGGCTGTAGGAGGCAGTGTGGTAGAGTAGAAAAAGCCTGGGTGTTGGGGTTGGCCAGCTGGGTTCCAGTTCCCTACTAGCAAGATGAATGGTGATAGGACCTACTCTGTAGGGTGGCTACGCAACTTTCATGGGATAGCCTGTGTGAGGTACCGCAGACTGAATCCAAGCTTCGTCAGTGGGTCAGTTTACTGAGACTGGCCGATTTTGTGGCTTTCCATCTTCCTGCCCAAACTGTTTTTCTTAGCTCATTGATTGAGGAGGTGGAAAGGCAAGATGCCATTCAGCTGGGGGTAGGCTGTAAACAGAAAATTCCAGAGTCTATTTCCTTTCTAAGATAGCAGAGATTTAAAAGAGAGAGAGAGAGTACTTTTCTGGCTGGGAGAGTCCAAGAAGGCCTCATAAAAGAGGAAGTGCCATTAAACTAGGTTTCTCAGATGGCTCTGCCTGGCCGATGGGTGGAGAAGGGAAGGAATGCCCTGGGCAAAGGCCCAGAGGTGGGGAGGCTGGGCACAGCCACAAAACTGCAAATAGGCTGTTTTCCTGGAGCAAAGGGTAAGTAAGCAAAAGCTGAAAGGGAATTGTCCCAAATTCCGGTATTATCCAAACAAAAGTGGAATGTGTTAGGAGGAAGCTGAGTTATTTGCACACTTACTAAAATGTTCTTTGCCTGACCAGGCGGTGGCGCATTGGATAGAGTGTAGAACTGAGGTGTGGAGGACCCAGGTTTGAAACCCCAAGGTCACCAGCTTGAGCTTGGGGTCCCTGGCTTGAGTGTGGGACCATAGACATGACCCCAAGGTCGCTGGCTTGAGCCCAAGGTCACTGGCTTGAGCAAGGGGTCCCTCGGTCAGCTGTAGCCCCCACTCCACCATCAAGGCACATATGAAAAAGCAATCAATGAACAACTAAGGAGCTACAATGAAGAACTGATGCTTCTCATCTCTCTCCCTTCCTGTCTGTCTGTCCCTATCTGTCCCTCTCTTGGACTCTCTCTGTTTCTGTCAAAAAAATAAATAAAATGTTCTTTCATGTCCCTGGATCTGCTCTGCTCCCTCAGAGCAGCCCACCTCCTTTTTCCTTCCCCTCCAGAATGACAAGCTTTAAAACCAACAGTGGAGAAAAATATTCCCCAAAGAATGTCCCTTTCCCTTCTTCGTCTTCCTCTCCCTCAGTTTCACCTTGTGTCCTTAACCCCATCCCACTCCTGGGAGAAAGAAGGGGGCTCAGGAGGAAGATGGCTGGTAGACAGGTGGTTCCCCAGTGTCCTCAGCTAACAAGGAGGGACGGCCTATGTTGGAGAGGTCCAGGGCCAAGGTCTGTCCTTGGGTCCCCCGGGGCAGATACACACCGAGGAGTTACTGTTCTCAGCCAGAAATATGCATGTCAAATGACTGACATTAAACTGGGCTCCTAGCCCTCTTCGTTATTCAAATGGATGCCAAAGGAAGGAGATGGTGTTTGGGCAGCAGAGATGGCACAGGAGAAGGGAGGAGGAGGAGGAGGCCGTGGCTAGCCAGCAGAGTGCTTATTTCATTTTCTTCTTCCTGGAGCCCCCTGGCAGAGCCTGCTCCCAACCTCCCAACTGGCAGGCGAGAGGAAAGAGGACGACAACGTGGACCCTTTGCACGCCCTGCTCCTCTCTGCACGCCACCCCCTCCAGTCTCTCCCCCACTCTGTCTTCATGGGACAAATCTCGGGTTACTCCTTGGGTGCTCAGTGCTTCCCACGGCTGCACGGGGTGGGAATGATTTTCTTTCCTTCTCATTTTAGACTGAACTTGGGGTTCTCGTGCCCAGTTTCTGAGAGTGGCTTCGGTCTATTCTGGGGGCAGGCGGTGGGTGGAGAGCCCACATTTCTCTCTCCCTCCATCCTTCCGAAGCCCAGCCAGTCCTTCCTGGGCCACCAGTCCTCCCCGGAGAAGCTTCAAAGTTACAGTCCCTTTTCCCAAACCCTGTCCTTTTTTTTTTTTTTGATGGGTTTATTCCAAAGAGGATCTAAAGAACTTTGAACATTCACATTCCAATCAATTTTTTTCTGGATTTTTACTGTGTGCAGGGGCATTTTGTTCGTGCCTGGAAGGTCCTGAGCACTGTGACCCGATTTCGCCCTCCCACACCACTGGGAGCGGGGGCGGTGATCTCCTTTCACAGATGGCACCGCTGAGGCACATGAGTTGTATAGACAGCCGAGTTCCGATTTGTACAGAGTTCCTCGCGGGCTGGTGCAGGGCTCCTTCCCGGAGCAGCTTGCCCTGCTGCCCTTCCTCTGGGTTTCCTGCTTTCACCTAGCATCCACTCACAGACGTTTTCAAGGTTGCAGAGCCCAATCTTGTCATTTTAATGGCCATATGGTTTCCCATCATGTTGATGGACTGTCACTTTGTTTGGTCACTCCCTCATTGTTAGGTATGTGGGGGTGTCTGATTTCTTACTATAATAATGCAAATGCTGTATTTTGTTCAAATTATTTCCATTGTCTTCCTCATCCCCAGTATGTTCCATAAGTAGGATCAGGGCTCTGCCTCTCACCTAGGGTTGGGTGGTAGTGGGTGCTTGGTATCTTGACCCAGAGCATGATGGATGCTGAGATGGGTGGCAACCACCTCTTGTGGTTATAGCCACCTCCGTGGGAGCTGGTATGTTGATGCAGTATAAATTTTTTTTTAAAGATTTTATTTATTGATTTGAGAGAGACAGAGAGAAAGGGGAGGAGGAGGGAGAGCCGTCAACTCATAGTAGTTGCTTTTTGCATGTGCCTTGACCAGACAAGCCTGGGGTTTTGATCCGGCGACCTCAGCATTCCAGGTCAACGCTCTAACCACTGTACCACCATAGGTAGGTGATGTAGTGTAAATTCTGTGTGGACACGTGTGGCCCAGCCTGGACCCATTCACCAGTACAAAGCATGGCTCACTTCAGCATTACTAGAACTACCGTCACACTAAAAACCAAAGACTGATGTGACCCAGAGTATAAATCTGCCTCAACCATTGCCGGGGAATTTAACATTAGCCAAATAGCCAATGTTATCAACTTCTGGCTTAACACAAAACTAATGCACTTTGCAAAACGAATAACAAGATCTGAAGACTGAATATGGTTAAGTGACATAAGCATAAAGTTCAGTCTTTAGTGTATTTGTTTGAGATAAAGCACACATTTTATGAACAAAGTGGGTAATTTCAGAAAAGTGATCAACGACAAGAGACCCTTATTTCATTCAGTTCCAGTGGAAGGGAGGTTGGTAGTTCAAGTGGTGAATGCGGTTGGGAACTGTAGATGTCTCTGGGGGAGGGGCGATGGGGAGCATGTGTGAGGCTCTTATGAGCTGACAAAGGAGGGAAGCAGATGAGCATCGGTCACTGTGGTGGGACGAGGAAAGGACAGACTTCCCAATCTAGGAGGAGGTGAAGGCATAGAGCAGGAAGGGACATGCCTGGGGACAGCATTGTGTTCCCGTGGAGTTCTAAGCATCTGAGCCAAGCTGCCTCCTGGTTTTGCAAAGCATGGATATTAATAAGGGTGATTAGTAATCATGACGTGTGAATAATAAGGGGATGGTTAATTGTCCTGGTTATGATGAACAGCAGTCACTGGGAGAGGGTGAGGGAGTTGGGGCTCCACAACACAGACACACGTACACACTCACGTGTGAACTGTTCTTGGCTGCTGCTTATGAGACTGCAGAGCTGCAAGCTAGAGTGGTATCAGTATTTTTAAAGATTGAACCTAATAAGGCAGAATTTTGAAATTTGCTAATAATTTTCTTTTATACAATTATAAAAGGATACCTGTTCCCAGCAGAAATTTTGGAAAATACAGACACGTTAAGGGAGGAAACAAAACCACTACAGTATAAATATTTTGGTATATATTCTTCTAGTCTTCTGTGTTTACATAAATGTAGCCAAAAACTATATTTAAAACAAAACAGAATTAGGATTATATTCTGTATGGTATTTGGTAACTTTATTTTTAATTTACGAAGACTTTATGTACACTTCTCCATGCCATTAAATAGTCTTTGAGAAAATCATTTTTAAATGAGCCCACTAGAAAAGAAGTCCATGCTTTCCTGCCTCCTCCTCTGAGAGGCTGGGTTCTCCTGGACCAGGGCAGAGCACTACAGGGATGGGGCAGGTAGCTCAGTGGCCCCTGTGGAACAGGAAGTGTGGCAAGGAAGGGGGCGGGGCCGCTTCAGAACCTGAGCTTCACGTAGGGAATTATCTTCTGAAAATGTTTAAGATTTTTTTTTTTCGTATTTGGTTGAGGATAGACAAAAGCCAGATCCTTCATTGGGCACAGCTAGAGCCCAGTGCAAGCGTTAGTAAGGAGACATTTTGCATGCTTCTCAGCCTCAGTTTTCCCATCTGCATGTAGAGAAAACAACCCCTCCTTCTTGCTCACCTGCTGGAGGGCTATCACCAAGGGCCCAGACATAGGCACACTTAGGAATTTGTAGAATATTGGCTCCCATCAAAGGGAAAGAGAGCAAACTTCTGGGTATGGAGAGTGGTCCACCTGGTGTGACTTGAGGGAAGTCCATCCTTTCTTCGGGACTGACCTTCCTCGTGTGGAAATTGCAAAGCTGTACTGGACGGTCTCTCTTAGACCTTCCAGTGCTCAATGCTAACTTCCTCTGCTAGGACAAGCTGGACCTGCTATGGACCTTCCGGACACCTGGGCGATGGAAGGGGGAGACAGGGTTGTTGTGAAGAAGCTAACAACTGGAGCCCCAGACCCCCTGCCCTTTGGTTGGGTCATTGTGGAGAGGATATCTGTTTTATATCTTTTTCTTTTTCTGGTTTGATAGCAATGAAGAATTGTTTCATTCTAAAAATGGGAAAGCCAATCACACAACAATGAATATTGGCCTGACCTCAACAGCTTCCCCACCAATACAAAGATTTTCAGTTCCATAGAGCTCTGAGGCCAGCTACTGCTGCCTCCGCATTGCTTGGGATCCCAAGTGTTCATGGACTGAGAGTGTGTGTGGGGGGGGGACAGGCACCATAGGACCACTGGCACTTGCATACTTGTCACCTTGTCAGTATTCTTATGTAATTTTCATTCACTCATTAATTTATCCACTTGAGAATGACCCACTGTCTGTTTAATGCACAACATTCCCACTACCTACAAGCTCTGTGATCACAGGCAAGGTGTTTCACTTCTCTGTCCTAATGTCCTCATCTGTAAAATGGGGATATTATAATGACCTATCTCATAGTATTGATGGGAGGAAGCAGATGAAATAGTAAACTTGAAGTGTGCTTAGCACAGTACCTGGAACATCATCGTTGCTCAATAACTATTAGCTGTCATCATTGTCATCATCGTTACTGCTACCACTCCTGTTATGTGTCAGGTGCTGTGGATAAAGAGATGACTAAGATGGCTGAGACAAGTGCCTGCTCTCAGGGAGTGCAAAGTCAGCTGCACAAGCCCTTAGGTCTGGACAAAGAAAGGAGTGCCTTTCTCTGGGTGAGTAGGATTTTAACAGGCAGCTTCCCCTGCCCCCAGCTGTGACTCCCTCATGCGGTAGCCCTCAGGACCCAGTCCAGTGTGTGGAGTCCTCCAGTCCTTAAGAAGCCAGGCCAACCCCTCCTCCACCCTCCCCCTACTGTGGCAGCACACAGGCTGTTTGGAGAGGTGACAAAAAATTAAAATTAAAGCTAAATTAAAAAGATTCCCATTTCCTCTCCCCATCGCACTTTCCACCTTAATTTTATCGCATCTTCCTTGTTTTATTGACTTTTAGAAGCATTGCCACAAGATTTAGTGTGGAGCAGGAGGGGAGGTAATAAATGCGGTACTCCTTTTGCCTTCAATTAATGCCGCCAGGGATTGGGGAAGGTGGGGAGAAAGAAGCCACTGCTGGGTGTGAAGCCCCTGGGAGGAGAGAAGACCGTGGAAGTGGGGAAGGTACCCCAAGGTGGGGGCGATAGACCTGTTTCCTGGTGACTCAGAGAAAGAGAATGTCAAAACTGCAAATCAGCCCAGAAAACAGAATTCAGAATTTACAGGCTCCCTGGTCTGGCTTTTGCAAACATCTCCAGAACTCTCCCCTCCTCCGAACTCCACCCATCTTTTCTAGGACAAAGATTCCCCACCCACCAAACAGATCTTTATTTAATTTTATTTTATTTCATGCTCTGTTGGTGCAAGGCAGTTTTCCCTCCTCTTCCCACCCTCCCTCCTTTCTTTTTCTATTTATTTTTTTTGCTGTCTCCCCCACCCCAATTTCTAATATCATTTTCATCCACCCACAGCGAAGCTGCATGTTTGTAATTTTCTTCTGACCCTAATGGCTCCGGTTTCCCCTCAGTATTTAAGCGGAACAAGACAGAGGTAAGTGGCGAATAAACATTGGTTCCCATTTACCCTGCCAATTTCAGTTGATGGTGGAGAGGCTGCCTTGAAATTAACTCTGCTGCTGTCTGCTGCGTAGGATCATCCGCCAGTCTGAGAGCCGCTGGCTCCCTGCATCCCCTTTCTGCCCCTCTGGGTATCGCCTGGGTTACACTGGGGGCGTGGGTGTGTGGGTGGGCTTCGGGAGCTGGTGCCCAAAGTTGTTGTTGTTTTTTTTAAAGGCAGGCCCCACCCCCTCCTTGGCCTTGGCCTTTCACCTCCATAGGCCCAGTAGTTCTCCCAGTGCGGTCCCCTGGCCAGCGCATCAGCATCACCTGGGAACTTGATAGAAATCCAGATTCTCCAGCTATCCTACACCTGAATCAGAAACTTGGGGGAGGGGAGAGGATGGGCAGGAGCTAGCAATCTGTGTTTTAAAAAAAACCAACTTTATTGTATAATTCACATCCATAAAATTCACCTGTTTAAGCATACTAGTCAATGGTTTTTTAGTAAATTTATCGAGTTGTACAACCCAGTTATAGACATTTCTATCACCCCAATAAGCTCCCTGGTATTTCCAGTGTTCTCCCCACCTCCCAGCCATAGGCAACCACTAATTTACCTTTTGTCTCTATGGGTTTGACTATTCTAGATGATCTTTTGAGTCTGGCTTCTTTTACTTAGAATGTTTTGTTTTGTTAAACACTTTATTGAGATATAATTCACATACCATACAATTCACCCACTTAAAGTATACAATTTGAGGCCCTGTCTGGTGGCTCAGTGGATAGAGTATTGGCCCCACATCTAGATGTCCCAGGTTTGACTCCTGACTTCCGACTCCCGGTCAGGGCACACAGGAGAAGTGACCATCTGCTTCTCCCTCCCTCCTCCTTCCCCTTCTCCCCCTTCTCTCTCCATCTTCCCCTCCCAAAGCCAGTGGCTTGATTGGTTTGAGTATGACCCCCCCCCCCCCAGCCTCAGGTGCTAAAAATAGCTCCTTACTTGAGACTTCCTCCGTTGGGGTTGTGGGATGGGGTTGGATGGGGTTGCCAGGTGGATCCCAGTCCAGCATGTGGCAATCTGCCTCACTATCTCCCCTCTTCTCTCCTCTCACCAAAAAAAAAAAAAAAAAAAAAAAAGTGTACAATTTGATGGCTTTTAATATATTCACAGAGTGTACACCATTACCACAATAATTTTAGTACATTTTTATTACTACCCCCACCCCCACTAAACCCCCATATCCCTTAGCTGTCACCTCCAAATTCTCCTTTCCCTCAAACCTACACAACCACTAATCTACTGTCTCTAATAGATTTGCCTGTTCTGGACATTTCATATAGATGGAATCCTGTAATATATGGCCCATTGTGGCTGGCTTCTTTCACTTCACATAATGTTTTCATGGTTCACCCATGTTGTAGCATCTGCCGGTAGTATAGTCCTTTTTATTCTACTGTATGCCACCTTTTGGCTATCATAATCAGTAAAATTATGTACCTAAAATTCTGTATACAGGAACATAAGAATTCCATAGTTTAATCTGATCATGCTAAAAACTTGAAAACCCACTCCTGTAGGCCTCACCCCCCCCCCCCCCCATCTCCCTTCTGGATCTTTCCTTTACTCTCCCACCTTCCCACATGCAGTCCTTCTTTCTTTCATCCTTTGAACATGAACGCATCACTTACTGTATGTGCCAGTTCAGGTTAGGGTGGGCACTGGGCCAACAGGAAGTCAGTACTGGCACTTGCCACCCTCCTTCCCCTCTTCCTGAAGAGCAGTCCTGGGATACCCCGCAGTCACTCAGTGAGAAGCCCCTCCTACCACCCAGCTCCTTCCATCTACCCAGACCTGGTGAGAACCCAACCCTTTCACAGCTGCGGCAGGCCCCGCAGCTGTGGAGTCGTACACACCTGGTCTAACCCACTGGCTGGCGCGAGATTGTGGACACTTCTGTAACTTAGAGCTGCTTTAGCTTTCAAAGCTGGTAAAGTGGGGGTGGTAATGCTGCCCTTTGGGGGTCCCTGGAGTGTCACTGCATGGTGTGTAGATTCCACTGGCTCCGTACTTACCCCATCCTCTTTTTCAGTGAAGTAGTTTGGGGCACCTGGTAGGTTACTCAGTTGACTTAAGTCCCTCCTGTTTCTACGTCCTGCCTTGTCACTTTCCCTGCCAGGAACCCAATGCTACTTCCTCCCCTCCACAGCCTGCCCTCAGCATCAGCACCGTGCTGAGGGGGTGGGGGGAAGCGGTGGGGAGAAGGGAGGGCAGTGTCTCAAAGCCTGCCTGGCTTTCCTCCGTCCCTTTCCAGAAGCGGGCCTGGAAGCCTTAGGCTGTGGGCTATTCTCAGGAATCTTTGAAAATGTAGGGTCTTTTGGAGCCACGAGGGAAGGGCAGGGGCAGCCAAGCCCTGTCCTTGGAGTAATAGCGCCAACTGAGTCCCAGCTTGGAGAGGGGTCTGTGTACCCCTACTCCCGGTGTTTCAGGAGCCCAAACCCCCACGCCAAATGTGGGAGTGTCCCGTTCTCTCGGCCAGTGCGAAACCAGCCCGCGTTCTGCCTGCCAGGGCGCCCCCTAGGTACCCGCTCAGCCCCGGAATCTTGGCTTTCACTAACCCTCGCCCCTTGGTCTCCTTTGCTCCGCCTCTCCTCCTCTTGCCTCCCTTCCATCTTTGGGATCCCTCCTTTTACCTCCCTAGCCTCCTCCCTCTTCCCGTTGGTCCGTACCGCCCTCGCTACCAGCTCCACTTTAAGGCTGCTCATTAGTGTGTTTGTTTTTATTGGGCGACATCATAACCATAATAGGCGCTGGGACACGCTCTCTAATTACAGCTATGAATATTCATAGCACGGGGGTGGTCTTCAGCGTGAGGGTGCTCCGGGGGAAGGCCGGGGGGCGGGCGCTGGTCTCCGGTGTCTTGGGGTCCCGGGCTTCAGAGGAGGGCCCAGCTGGAGGTTGGGTGGGATCGCCCTATCAAACTTCCCTCCCTTGCTGTTTCTTTTTTTCTTGTCCTTTCCTTTCTTTTTGCCTTGACTGCCTGGCAAACGATCTAGTGAGTGGTTTAGGATCTAGAGGCGGCCCCACCGCACAGTGCAGACTCTGCAGTGTTTCCTACTTCCCAGGCCTCTCCCTAGGTCTTCCTATGTCTGTCCACGTCTGTCTGCCTGCCACTCTTTCTCTCATCTTGGTCTCTTGTCTCTGTCTCCCCACCCACGGCTCTCTGACACGGAAAGTCCCTGTTATTCAAACTCCTGGTAGCGACAATGGGGTTTGGGCCCATAAAGGGGAGTGTGTGCCTTGTGAATTAAAAGATTTAGTCACTTGTGGAATGACTATTTTATAGCGACTTCCTCCCCGACTGAGTGATGTTGCATGCATTGGTTGTATTTATAACTTAATAGCTTTTCTCAATTTTATTATACTTTTTATGATACTTGTGGCTTTATGGGACTTCATAATTTTTCTCAGATTCATTAAATTCAGCTGAGGGTGGAGCTAATGACAGGAGCAGGTATCAGATTCCAAGATGGCAGGCCAGCAGGTAGGGGCCCACCCTCCTCATCCCCTGCGCTTCTCAGGCACTTGGCTTTTACTGATTGATGATGGTGGTGGAGACGGATCTCTGAGGTGATGGTGGATTAGTTTTCTCCCTTGGGGCCTGGGATTTCTGGAGAACCTGCCAGTGCCACTCCTGGCCATTTCCCAGCTGAGCTCCCTCCAGAGACGTCCCATCTTTGGCCATGGATAACGTCTGACTTGCACTTGTCCTGGGCCTTCTCTCATTCTTTCCAACTAATTCCTAGAAACGGAGACATTTCCAGCCCAGCTGTCCAACCTCCTCATTGTACAGATGGGGAAACTGAGGCTCACAGAGAGGCCATTATAGAAGTAGGAACAGGCAGACCCATGTCTTCTTACATGTATCCAGGCCTCTGTCTACTGCTGTCTGCTGACCCCCAGCAACAGCGTTGCATTCTTTAGCTTTTCCCCTAATTTGCCTCCTGTCCCCAAATTGTATGTCCTGTTAAGAGCCTTAGAGGGAAAGTATAATACTAATAGTTAACATTTACAGACCACACGCTTTATGTCCTTTAATCTTCACAGCTCTGCTAGGGTAGCTACTAGTAATTATCTCCATTTTACAGATGGGGCAACTGAGGCACCATGAGATTGAACCATTTGCTCAGGTTGTACAGGAAGTGGCAGAGCTGAGGTACAGAGAGACTCAAGACTTTTCTGTACTTTGCAGTGACTGCATCTATACAGTCAAAGTTAGTGGATTATTTGCAGAATTTCCTGATGTTTTCTCTTTTCAGGGAGGAGGTAGGTGGGTTGGAAGAGCAAATACTTTGGAGGATAAGCCAATCAGAGCAGGGGCTCTATACCAGAGTTGTGATCTTGGTTGAGGGAGAAGGGGGTGGAGGTGATGTTGGACGCCAGTGCTCTACCCCCAGAAACTCTGTTGACGTGGAAACCTCTGGTGTCCAGGAGGGCAGTTGTTACTGTTTGATAGGTGGATGGCTTTATCGAGCATGCTTCCCCTGCCCTACTCAGTGTTTCCTAGGGGCTTGTCACGTCTTCTATTTCTGAGGCTCCAATACATGTAAAAATGAAAAAATGCCAAACATGGTTACAAATGTGTCATCTGATTTACATTCCACAAGTTAACACTTTATTTATTTATTGTGACAGAGACAGAGAGAGGGACAGATAGGGACAGACAGACAGGAAGGGAGAGAGATGAGAAGCATCAATTCTTCGTTGTGGCATCTTAGTTGTTCACTGATTGCTTTCTCATATGTGCCTTGACTACAGCAGACCGAGTAACCCCTTGCTCAAGCTGGTGAGCTTTGCTCAAACCAGATGAGCTCACGCTCAAGCTGGCGACCTCAGGGTTTTGAACCTGGGTCCTCCATGTCCCAGTCCAACGCTCTATCCACTGCACCACCGCCTGATCAGGCCACAAGTTAACACTTTAACTCACAAAAGACAATGCAGGTGATTGTGCTGCTCACATCATGCAAGACTTGAGAAAATCATGAATGTAAGGTAAGCTCCATGATGGTAGGCTCTTATCCCATTTTGTTCCCTGCTGTAGTGCCCACATCTAGGGCAGTGCTGGGCACACAGTAGGTGCCCCAGTGTCTTTGCTGCTCCTCTGCTGAGTGGGGTACTTCAGGTAGGGAGGGCCAAGTGAGACTCCAGTTTAAAGCTGTAAGAGAAAACACCTTCTTTCAGCTACCTTGGCGTGTTCCTGTGGCTGTCAACATAACCCATTTGGAGATCACGACAAAGTGTAAGTTGGGGTCTTTGGCAGGTGTGGGGCCTGAGTGCTAAGTCCATTCTACTCTCTTTCCTCCCAACTCTTTCCTCATATCTGTGTTGGTGCTGCCCTACCACTTTTCATCCCAGCCCTTCTCAGGATCTGCCTCCTTCAGGAAGTCCTCTGGGGATGTCCTTGTCAACCTATAACCTCCTGACCCTGTTGTTTAAAGAGCTTGTCATAATCAGAGGCTCCTGGACCGTTGGTGGGGAGGGAGCCCTGGAGTTCTTGCAAGGGGGTCATCTGATCCTCACATGTGCCTACCACTGCCACCAACAGAGACTCTATCTTGTTTATGTTTGTATTTTTTCCCCAAGAATATGGTTATGAGTACATTTTAAATGCATTTAAAAGTGTGTCTGGATTTATTGTAGCTTTGGATCATTAGGCACTTTCTCAATTTACAGATGTTTAGAAGTAGACCCACTAGTGTGCTCATGAGTGCGTGTTGTCAGGGTTAGGGGGGCATCAGGTAATTTCTGGATGTTAACAAAGACCTTTGGAATCTGAAGAGTTGGACACCTGCTATCTTGTTCTGTTCACAACCTGTCAGGTTTACCACTCATGTGGCATGGCCATGGTGTGTCGTGATGCTCAGAAAGCTCAGATGAAACTGGCCAGAATAAGCTTCTTGAGGGCAGTGGTAGAAAAAGCGTAGCCTGACCTGCAGTGGCACAGTGGATAAAGCATCGACCTGGAATGCTGAGGTTGCCGGTTCAAAACCCTGGGCTTGTCTGGTCAAAGCACATACAGGAGTCGACACTTCTTGTTCCTCCCCTTCTTCTCTTTCTCTCTCTCTCCCTCTATCTCTCTCTTTAAAAATGAATAAGTAAAATCTAAAAAAGAAAAGGCATAGAGTCAGGGGGCCTTGGTTTGAATCTTTGCTCTGCCCGTTAACTATCAAGTTATTTTGCCTGGCCAGGCAGTGGCGCAGTGGATAGAGCATCGGACTGGGATGCATAATACCCAGGTTCGAAATTCCAAGGTCACCGGCTTGAGCGAGAGCTCATGTGGTTTTGAGCAAGGCTCCCCAGCTTGAGCCCAAGGTCGCTGGCTTGAGCAAGGGGTCACTCTACTGTAGCCCCGCCCCCATCAAGGCACACATGAGAAAACAATCAATTAACAACAAAGGTGTCACAATGAAGAATTGATGCTTCTCATCTCTCTCCCTTCCTGTCTGTCCCTATTTATCCCTCTCTCTGCCTCAGTCACACACACAAAAAAACCCCACAAAAAAAAACTATCAAGTTTTCCTGACTCAAATCATAGCCTCTCCAAGCCTCAGTTTCCTCACCTGTAAAATGGGTGGAATAAATCTCAGCTCCCTAAAGGGGCGGTGATGACCAGGAAAAACCTTATGAATGACAAAGTGCCAAATTAGTCAACATGGAGGTAACCATCACTCTACGAATCTTTCATGTGCATGCAGTGGGCACCCTACAAATCTGGATGAAGCAGGAGACACAGAATGACCAGCAAAACGGAAGATAAAACAGTCCGCTGGCTCCCACTTTGAAGCTCCCCTGGCTTGAGTGAGGGCTGTGCCCAACCTTGCCCTGTTGGGTGCCTCCATTATAGACCTCAGGTACAGGGCTTTCAAGGTGCATTTGTAATTTTTATTGTTATATCTTTTAATTTTATTTTGCTCTCCCCGCTGTCTTGAGCAGAGGAGATAGGGAGCTGGTATTTATGGTTGCTCCTGCTACCCACCTCTCGGAATGTATGTATCAGTTAATTTAATCTCCCCTGGTTTTATTTAAACTGTTTTTCCTGATTCACTCTCTTCATTCTCCGTCTACAAGTCCCCTCCCCTCACGACCCATCCTCTTCTCTGTGTGTTTCTGAGCTCTGTCCTGTTCTTTCTTCTTCCCTACCTCTTCCTCCCCTCCCCTCCTCCATTCCTCTCTTCCCCCTCCTGCCTTGCCTCTGGGTTCTGAAAGGATGAAGAGGCCTCTTACACTCAGGTTGCTACAGCATTTTCCTGGTTTCTCTCTCTCCCTCGCTCCCCCCCCCCCCTTTCTCTCTCTTTGCCCTGTTGCCTGATTGACATTTACAAATTACCCAGCTGAAAGTGTTCAATCCCTGACCCGCCTGTTTCTGTTCAGCAATGAGTGAGATTTGCAAGCATTTTGTCATATAATTACTGCAAATCCCTTGAAAATTTCCACAACAAGGCCAGATGAATGGTAATTTTGGGGCTTCCAGCCCCCAGTGCCTGCCAGTGGAGGATGTCGGAGGACAGAAATGCAAACCAGCCCCCAAGTCTTTCATATTTATTTATTTATTTATTTGGGGGGTAGGAGGGGCTCACTGGTTGTTTTGTTTATTTCCCCTAGAGCTTTCTGGGAAAAACTTGACCACTGCACACACACACACAGTTCTCACCTTCCTCCTTGTGGTGCGCGTGCTGTAAAATATTTGGATTGGAAGATTTATTTGCTTTACACGGGTGTATTTGTGCTGATTTTATTGTATTGACTGGGCGCATTTTTTCTGTGTTCCACTACAGTTTTATTGTGTTCCAGTCTTGGGCATACATCACCAGCATTGTTTTCTGCAAAAATTACACCTCTTTTCGTGGTGTCTTGATAGGACTTCCTATATTAGTACCTAAGTGTGAGACTTGCGGCCGCCATAGCTGCCCCGCCGCCTGGGGCTATCCAGCCGGGCACTTCAGGCTGAAGACGCCCATGTGCCTGGGTTTCTGTGGCTGCCCTTGTGGCTTCTAGACCTGGGCAGGGGGATGGATGATGGAGGAAGTGAATGGAGTTGGCCACGGGGTAAAGGTCAGTGGTGATGAGGTTGAGAGCGGAAGAGGCCACCTCTGAGCAGTAGGCTGAAAAGGGATGGGGTCCCCAAAGAGGAAGGCCCTGTTAGTTGGGCTGCTTTCTGCCAGCATTTGCTGGATTCATTCTGTGGAGGGTTCATGAATCTTTCATGGTCTCCCCTGGGGTCTAATGGCTATGGTGGAATTCCATATTTACCATGGGCAGAGTGTTTGGCTGATAGCTTATGGCATATCATTTACAGATGAAACAGTGGCATAGAGGGATGTGGTCACTTGCCCTGGGTCATGTAATAGGTGGTGGGTGGGGATTGGGGTCTATGACTGCCTAAAGGCGGGACCTGCTTTCTATCCCTGGGTAAAGCCCAGCGGGAGGAAGGTGTGTACTGAGGTCGGTGATTGAAGGCAGGGGCTTAAAGCTGGAAAGGGTTAGAAACTATCGAGGGCACCTCCCTGAGATATGGGGAAACTGAGGCTTGGGGAAGTCAGCAACTCACCCAAAGACAAGCAGCCTGTTGGTCAAGTGGAAGAGCCTTATTTTCCTTCTTCTCCTGGGACTATTTATAGGGGTGAGGTCTGACAGGCCATTCCATGGTGTAAGTGTCTGTGTGTATATGAGGTGACTGTGGTGTGTGTGAGTGAGCAAATGTGTGTCTGTGTAGGTGTGCATCAGGCAGAGGGCAGTTGGAGCGTGGCATGGCCTGATTTGGTGGGTGAGATGGATTGGGCCTCCGCTGTCCCCCAACGTAGCAGTTGTCTTGGCCTGTGGCCTCCCCTTTTGGGGATACTGCCCAGTGGTTCCTGAAGCTTCCTCCTCTGAGACAGTGTTTTATGGGGAGCTCGTAGGTAGATTTGGATCTGAGCTGTCCTCAGGACTTCCACAGCCCCCTTCTGATTTGCACCGTGCGCCTGGGTGGTTAGGGAGTACGTAGGAAATGCGAAGGCTTGCTTTCAACATCTCAGCCTTCACCACCATACTGCATGCTACTTAAAAAAAAATCAAAGATTATATAATTAAATTAAAAGAAAATATGTCTTCTAATAAACTGTATTTCCTCATGGTAAAGTCCCACTTTTGAGGCAAGGTTGTAATATCATATCTAGAAATGTTTTCCTTTGGGTGTTAGCTGTCTCTTCCAATTAATTGTTTCTGCCTTCATTGCAGGCACTGTGAGAGCAGCCCCCCACCTCCAGGAGGGTTCTCTGGAAGGAAGCAGCAGGGCTGAGGTGGGGGTATGTTTGAGGGTGGGTCTGCCCAAGCTCAGCAGGCCTGGCTGGCGCCTGGGGACAGCCCCAGGAGATGCTCTGGACACAGGGACCCCTGAAGGTGGAGCTGGGGAGGCCTCTACTCCCCAACCCAAAGGCAGTGGCATGTGCCCTGCCCTCCTGCACACATGCATCTATACTTGTGACCCGCCCCCATGTGCACAGATGTGTTGATGCCCACAACCCATAGGCAGACAAACCTCCACGTTCAGATGCCAACTCCATTGTGCCAATAAATGCATGTAGGCTCTTGTATATGGGGACACATGCTTGCACACATGGGTGTATAATATATCTTTTCATCATATTGAAGTCAGCCTGTGCCTTTCAGCCTTTTCCTCCCAACTGTGACTCTGTGTGACCTAAGGCAATGCCTTTCCCTCTCTGGGCCCAGTTCTCTCTCAGGAGAGTGTTTACTAACCCCGTCTCTGTGAGTCCTCTCTTCTCCCCTCCGGGATGTTTGCTGAGCTCTCAGAGTTTCTCAGAAGGAGGCGTAAGGAGTCTCTCCCCACTTCTGACCTCCCATCCCTGCTTTGTCTCATGGCACTTGAGGTCCCTATACTTCTTCCTCTGACCTCAGTCCCAGAGGCCTTTCCCGTGATGTCCAGAGGAGAGCCCAGTGCAGGCCACGAGCATGAGGAAGCAGGCAGTGGGTTAAACGCATGACTCTTTCCTCCTCTCAGCAGCTGCAAGGCCATGACCAGACAAGCCTGAAACTTGGGTTTGGCTGGGACACCTTAGGGGGCCTTCCGGGTGCCCTGACCCAGTCCTGAGCCTCCATTCCCTGTGGATCTCCATACAGTGTGTTGGCAAAGACGGCTCATCTCAGCCAACTTGGAGCAACAGCAGCGTGGGATCAGCAAATCAGGAGGAGGAATGCAGCTGTGGAGGGGGGTGGGTCCCAGGAAGAAGGTTGGGGATTCTCAACCCAGGGTCATCTGTGCCTCTGTTAGGGTAAGGGCTCTTGACTCAGTTTCCCCTGACAAAGCCAGAGATGGAGGTATAAAATAAAGTTTGGGGACAGGTATCTATACTGGTGTCCTAGGCAGATTCACATAGCATCTTCTTTACTCCCCCGAAATGAACACCCTGGGTGGTGGGGAGAGTGGACGCGGGAGAGCAAGGTGGTAACCAGGGGCAACCTTCCTCTCCCTCCCCTGTCCTGAGTTAATGTTACTGAAGAGCTCTCCATGGCCAGAGAATCACCCACATAATTATCCCTGGAGGTAATGGGCTTAGAGTAGCAGAGGTGGGAGGGAGCTCAGGACGAGGGGTCCATTGAGGATGGGAGAGCTGGGAGATCTCCCCTTCTGGGCGAGGTAGGCAGGGAGAGGATGTGGGTACAGGTATGGGGCAGGTCTAAGTTCCAGCTGCCACCCCCACCCCCACCCCCACCCCCACCCCCATCCCCATCCCTACCTCATGTCTGCTTTTCCCACAGGAATTAGATTTGAGGGTCTGGTTTGTCTTCTATTGTCTAGTTTGAAGCCTGTGTGTGTGTGTGTGTGTGTGTGTGTGTGTGTGTGTGAGAGAGAGAGAGAGAGAGAGAGAGAGAGAGAGAGAGAGAGAGAGAGTGTCAAGGTTTTCTAGTTTGGGGAGAGATAGGAAAAACAGTGGAGGGCTCAAATTAGCTACACGCTGCTTTTCAGGTTGGGCTCTTCCTCAAACTGAAGTTCTTTCCTCTGAGGGAGGTTTGAGGAGGGAGCGTGTGAGGTTAGACTCCTCCCCTTACTGGATATAGGAGGAAAAGGATAATCTAGGTTTACAGTTGGCCACCCTCACCCCTTCAGCACATTTCTATTTAGAGCTTAGAGGGAGTGTGTGTGTGAGAGAGACAGACAGACATAAAGAGTCAGAGAGGCAGTGAGGAGTTAAGTTAAAAAGGGCTTTCCTGGGAGGTGGGGAGGGGGCGATATTTAAGCATGGAACTAGTTTCTGGGCGCAGGGCCCCAGATTACAAGGCGACATTGGGGAGCAGAGTCTGTGTCAGTGTCTAGATGCTTCTCTGCCTCGTGCCAACCCATCCCAGCTCCAGCACAAATTTGCATTTAAATAGAGATTTTTTTTTTTTAATGAGAAGGACCCAAGGGAGCCCCCAGACTATTAAGTTTTCTTCTGGGCGCTGTGCGAAGCCTTCTTCATTTGCCCCTCCACTCCAGCGTCCCAGCCCTCCTCCCCCAACCGGCATATTTTTCAGTGGCAGCCATATATTCTGAGGGCCAGATGAGTCCCTGGCTCTGACAGTCTGAGGGCACTTGTGGGGACAATGAGGCCAGGGCTTCTGGGAAGACAGAGGATGCATAGTGCTCGATCCCCATACTTCCTTTCTCTTTGTCTGCCCAGACCAGAGTACCCCAACCTCAACTCTTTAATCTCTCTCTTTGCTGGCCCTGGGGAGTGGTGGAGAGGAGTCCTGCTGCTGGCGGCAGGAGGTAGTGGCAAAATTTATATTATCTCCATATTGGGCAAAGTACATTAGTTAGGAGGCAGGAGACCCAGTTTGAGTTCTGATTCTGCCTTACTCATGCTGGTTAACCTTGGGTGAGTAACTCAACCTCTCTGGGCCTCAATTTCCTCACCTCTGGAATGGGGATAATGCTAGAATCCTTCTTGTGGGTGATTGTATGGTTGAATGAGTAATGTAACTATGTAGTTCAGCACAGCATCTGGCACATGGTATACCCTCAGTGATCAAACTGAGAAGAACAGGTAGAGTGAGATGGTAAGGAAAAGGTCTGATGCTCTAGCAGAGGGACAGGACTTGAAGACAGCGACTGTTTTCCTGCAGTCCTAGTTACAAGCTGTGAGGCATTTCTGTCTATGGCTTGAGCATTTCCATCTGTAAACTGCAGATTCTGAGTTAAAACTTACCTCCAAGTATTTTATTTTTTGTAATAGAGACAGCGAGAGAGACACAGAGACAGACAGACAGACAGGAAGGGAAAGATGAGAAGCATCAATTCTTCATTGCGGCTCTTTGTTGCAGCTTCTTTGTTGTAGACTCTTTGTTGCAGCTCCTTAGTTGTTCATTGATTGCTTTCTCATAGGTTCCCTGACCGGGGTGGGGGCTACAGCAGAGCCAGTGACCCCTTGCTCAAGCCAGCGACCCTGGGCCTCAAGCCAGGGACCATGGGGTCAGGTCTATGATCCCACGTTCAAGCTAGTGACCCCACGCTCAGGCTGATGAGCCTGCGCTGAAGCCGGCAACCTTGGGGCCTTGAACCGGGGCCCTCTGCATCCCGGCCTGACGCTCTGTCCACTGCGCCACCTCCTGGTCAGGCACCTCCAAGTATTATTGTGAGCATCCAGTGATACAGTCCCTGTCACCCAGTAAGGACTCAGTCAAGGTTAGTGCTCCTTCATCACTTTCCTTCCCACAGGGTGGGCAAGCCAGAAAGGCATTCCAGGGATGTGGAGAATGGCAGTGGGGAGGGTGGGAAGGCCCTCAGAGGAGCACAAGGGGAGAAGCTTTGGGTGGGCTGTAGGGCCTCCATCTGGCGGGAGGGGGGGTTGAAAGCCATAGATGAGAAAGAAAGCCAGCTCTGCCCTGCCCTCCTTCCGTCCAGGGACAGCCCCTGATGAGTGATGACACAGCTTTGTGTATGTTGTGTGCGGGTCACAGAAGACGAGGGTTGTCAGTGCACCATGGCTGATGGTTGAGGAGGTTGGGAGGGAAATTGAAGGAGAAAAAGATCAGCTCAGGTGGGCACCCCTCATTCTTCCTCCAGCTCCCATCACTGGTTCTCGAGAAAGGAAATGAGACATGGATGGTCCTTGGTCACCTGAGATGGACTGAGAGGAAGACAAGGTGGGCATGGGAGGTATATGGGAGTGGAAGCATGTATGTATGTGTGAGTGTGAGTGTGTGAGTGTGAGTGTGTGTGTGTGTGTGTGTGTGTATGAGAGAATGGATCTCTTGTTAATCTCTATTCACCTGTCACCCCCAACCCTGATACGATGCTGGTGGGGCCCAGATCAGTCCTGACATCTGAATGAGCAAAGTGACAGCGACAAGTTCTTTGATTAGAAAAACCTCTGTGGTTTGATCCCCCTCCTTGGACTCCTTTTCTCCCTTCTTCCTCTCCTTTCTCTTCCCCTTTGTAACCCCCATTCTTTCTCTTTCTTTCTTTCCTCTCTTTTTTATTTTTCAGATAATGTTTCACAGACATATTAAAGAGACCTTCCTTCCGGGTCTGTCTAGCTAGTGAGGTGCTTCCATGAGAATTAGAAAAGGTGACCCCTTCAGGAGGACCCAGCCCTGTGGGAACAGGGCGTAGCAGGTTGAAGGCTCTTTCTGTGAATGATAAAGGGCATCCTCCTTCCTGGTGGACACAGCCTCAGACCAGGGCACGGCTTGGCTAGTAGAGTGAAGGCTGGACTCTAGCTCTCACCTGCCCCCAGTGCAGTGAGCAGCCTGCCCAGGGGGACAGTCCTCCCCTCCCACCCCTCCTCCTAGGGGCCACCTCTGTCCTGATGCAGTTGCACACTTTTATATTTCTTCCCTTCTTGTCTTCAATTCCTCTCTCCCTTCTCTCCCTCCTTCTCCCAGAACTAGCCTTAGAGATGAGTCTTTTGCATGTCTGTGTGTGTCTTTGTGTAGCTAGTGTGGCATGTGTACATTATTCTCTCTTCCACGGGGTGTGTCTTTGTGTCTCTCTTAGGGAGACACACATAGTAGGTACTCAAAGTTGCGTGAATGGTTGTGTGTGTTCGTGTGGTCTCCCATGTATTTCTGGAGCCCCCCCTGACTATTCCCTCACCTGAATTTAGTGGGGGCAGGGAATTAGCAAGGGAACCCCACAGGATGAAGCCCTGTAGCTTCCGATCTCCTCTTAGCCTCTTCCCCATCAGTTCCTCCCCATGATACCCCATCTTCCAGGAGCACCCGAGAAGGGCAATCTGAAGGCCCCCCCTTACCCTGCCTGCAGTGGCCCCTGGTGGGTCCCCCTCTACCCCCCTCCCCATGCCTCCTAAGGCTACCAGCGCCAGAGCTGGTAGGGCAGGGGTGGGGGAGGGGGTAGACAGGAGGAAGTGAGGGAGTGGAGGAAGCTGGGCAGGGGCTGGCGGCCCCTGGGACCCCTTTCCACAAGGACAGAGGCGGCACCAGCTGCTCCACAGAAGAAATATTCCCCAAAGTCAGAGTGGTCGTCTTGTATTTTAAGTGGCCCTTATTTATCACCATCCTCCTGGGCTCCCTTTCGTGGCAAATGATGATAAAAGACAGCAGTGAGGGGGGCGCAGGGGCTGTCCCTGGCTGTCCCTGCAGCTGTCGGAGATGGCAGCACCAGGGGAGGCACAGACACATACACACATACACACATACACACACCTCAACACACACCACAACACACACGCAATCACAGACACCCAATATTGGACCTGCCAACAGCCTGACACACACACACACACACACACACACACACACACACATACAGTGACATGTACACAATGACACACCAACGCCAAACACACAGCTGTGAACATTCACATAGTCTGACACATGCCCAGAGGCATACCTACGTGCTGGCAAATACCAACACATGTGTAGTGATAGACACAGACACATGATAGCACCTACTTGTGTGGCACACATGCACACTCCCCGAAACAAGCCTGCATGCACATGCCCACTGCAGGTATGCACTCACCCCTCATGCCCGTGTGCATGCATGTCCTTGACCTTCAGGGTGTCTCTACTGTGTATCTGCCTTACATGGCCTCTCTGTGTGTGCCCCTAGATTAGGGCACTTTTTCTGCATGGCAGCCAGCAAATGTCTGTGTACTCTTCTCCATATACAAGTATTCACACACATGGATGTGCAAATGCACTCACAGTCCGCCTGAAAAAGAATCAGCGTCAACCCTTACCTCACACCATACACAGAAGTTAATTCAAAATGGATCACAGACCTAAATGTAACACATAAAAACAATATAATTTCTAGAAGAAAATGTAAGACCTTTGTGACCTGGGGGTAGGCAGGGACTTCTTAGGTAGAACACAATGTAGGCTGGAGTCACCCAGCTTCAAGCGTGGGCTTTGAAATCAGAAAACCTCTCTTTGATTCCTGCTTCATTACATAACTAACTGGCTCCAGTAACCTTGGGTGAGTTACTTGCTTTTTCTGAGTCAGGTGCCTATTGCACATTGAAGGTATTATACTACCTACTCCTTTGAATGCCTCTAAGTCTAGAGAACTAATGCTTGTGAAATGCCCTTTAAAAGCTGCAATGTACCGTACAAAGATCAGCTAAATAGAAAAAAATCAGTTTTGTGTATTGTAATTATTCTCACACATATACTAGGCACACCCCCTATGCAGCAGCCCATAACCCACATACCTTTCTGCCTTCTCTTTCAGGGAGCCTGGAGTGGGGGGCATGTTGACCTTCACCCTACTCAGGGAAGCCCCCCTCAAACACCCTTTTCCACATTAGCAGCCCAGCTGCCAATCAACCTCCTTCCCCAGCCTCAGCCCATTAGTACAGCTCCCTGGGGGAATCTATTTTTTAAAGGTTATTAACAGATTATTGGTTCTTTATCAACCTCGGGCCCCAATCTCCAACCTCCCAATGAAGCCATTGTTGCCTAATAAGATGCACTTGATAATCTTGGCGTGAAGGTAGCGGAGGGCCTGGTGGGGGTCAGGGCAACTGGAAGGAGGGAAGGGTTAACAGCACCGCCCCAGCCCCCACCCCTTTGGTCCTCAAATAGCTGAACTACTGTATGTTGTAGTTTTCAACTGCAAATCATCTTTAATAGCAGACATCACGGGATGGCTCATTACATTAAGCTATTTTTCATGCTATCTCCTGTAATATCCTCTAATCCAATGCGTTTCAAATCACCTCGGGCTAAAATAAGAGACATAGCGATGTAATAGCCTAGTGTATTAGTGGGTTAATTGCCCTGTTGTACTCTTTCTAGTAGCTATCTCTGGAATGACTTCTATATTAATTGTAAATTGCTTAATACATTTAACTCCTTGCCACCACCCCATCCCCTAACGAAGGAGGCCAATACCCAGTTACTTGATGGGAGGGTGTGTGTGTGTGCACATGTGTGTGTATTGTGTGGGTGCTCTTTTGCAACTCTGGTTCCCCTCTGTCTTCTCAGACTGAGCTGGCAGATCAGGCTTTGAATATCTCAGACTGATGAGGGGAGGGAAATGAGACAGCATTTATTGAACATCTGCTATGTGCCAGGCCACTTCACCAAATGCTGTGTTTTTGGAGCCTCACAAAACCCCGAGTAGTAACAGTATTCTACCCATCCATTATGTGGCTTATTCAAGGTCACCAAGCTAAGCTGGATTTGCACCCAGACTTGACTTTCTCCTTGAACCACAATACTTGAGAATGGGGCAGGGCCCTGGGGCTTTGAACACCACATCAGCTGCCATCAGCACAGTCCTGTCTGGAGGCGAAAAACCATAGCTCTTGACCGGAGAGAGGCCTTAGTCTCTCATGGAAGATAGAAGCCTCCAATCTGAGGAGCCCTCAGTCTGATGGGGAGGGGGGGCTTACCCTCTGTCAAGGGGAAGCTCCAGGCAAATGGGGAGCACAACCCCTATTCTGGGGAGCCCCCAAACAGGTGGGAGGAATACAACCTCTGCCCTGTAGTCTGATGAGGAAACCAGTTTGTGTCCTGGATAACCCACAGTCAGATAGAGGAGAAACACCAATCCCACCATTTCGCAAGGAAAGCAGAAACAATGTCCAAGTGAATGAGATGTGAGGCCAAGGGAACGGACTTTGCAAACAGGGCGATGGGAGATTGAGGGCAGAACACAGGCCCATGGTGTGTCCAACGCCTCAGGGCCAGACTGGGAAGGGGAGCTAAGAAATGTGTGTTTGGTGTGTGAGGTGTGAGTGCCTTCCTTTCCCTGGGGTTGATGATTTCTTCATTTCTCCTTGGCTACCCCCTCCCCCCATGACCACACTGGAGGCTGCTCAGGCCGGCCTGAGACCTCTCCTCATCATGGTCCTGGTTCTCTGCCCAAACAGCCCCCACCCGGCAGAACCTGGGGCCTCCTCTGCATCTCCCTTCCCTTTTCCCTCTGGACAAGGACAGCGAAGATCCCTGAGGGAGAGGAAAGAGGGGGCTCAGGGAGGGACAGGAGGTGAAAGAAGGGAGCAGAGCTGACGAAGCCTGGTTGAAAGCCAGTCGCAGAGACAGGGCAAATGTTTATCTTCCTGAGATGAGCACTTTTCACACACCACCCATCCTCCATGCGTTAGGAAATGACACTCACAAGGTAGCTACTGGATTAAAAACTATTCATGTACCGGGAACACAAGACAGAGTTGGGCATAGTTTAAAGTTGCAGCCCATTGTCGTTAGTACCTCATTCTGGGAGAGAAAAGTAAACTCGAGGCTCTTGGTGCGTTTGGGTGGGTACCCTGTGGCCTCCTGGTCCCTGAGATAGATCCTTGAGACCCTCTAAAGGAAAAAAAAAAAAGGAAAAACGATGGGAAGGGGAGGGGAGGAAAGAGAAAGGTGGAGGATGCAGCAAGGAGGCAGGAGGCCGGCCCGTCCGGGGGTCTTCAGGGTGGCGGCGCCCGGAGTCCCAGGCGGCAGCAGTGGCGACGGCTTTGTTGGCGGCTGGCTCCTGAGCAACCTTGAGCGCGAGCGCAGAGACAGTGATTTAGGTGCTGGCATTGGAGCGTGAAGGTAAATGGCCACATTTCACCGTCAGAAGGTGAGCCGCAGTCGCCCGCCCCTTCCCTTCCCCCAAGGCCCCGAGGCGGCTGGGACCGGCCCAGTCCCGGAATCCCGCAGCGGGGAGGGCTCCCGCGAGCTGGGCTGGGGGCTCTGGGCTCCGCGGGATGGCCCGCTGGCCCTGACCTCCTTTGGAAGGGGCGTTAGGTGGGAAGTTGTGAAGTGAAGGCCTGAAGCCCGGGGCACTCCCGGGACTGCCTGCTTCTGGCAGGAGGGGGTGGGTGGGAGGCACCTCCTAGGAGTGTGCAGGGAGCTCACACATGCCATCTCCGCAACCCCTTCTTGGGGTCCTGAGGGACACATAAGGGGTGCCTTATGCCCACGGTGCAGGTGTGGAAACTGAGGCTCAGGAGGTTAACTGACCTGCTGAAGGCCATGAGGCTGAGAAGGTGTGAAGAAGCTGGGGATGCAGGTCTGTGTGACTTTCCAGCCTGTGTTGAGTCCCCTGTGCCCCCAAAACACTGTCTCAAGAGCTCTGGGATCTGGGAGGTGGTGGTGGTGGGACTTGTGGGTGCAGGAAATGTTGGCATCCAGCGAACCTCTTGGCTGCTTCGGTGTGTGGCTATATAAATAATACATGCTCTTAATATTAAAAAAATACAGAAACATGGGTGTGATTAGATAACCCTTCATGTTGACCACTCTAGCCCTTCCTTCTTTGAGGCCAAAGCTTCCTTCCCCAGATCCCTGCCTCCTCCCCGCCCCCCAGTGCTGAGTCCCTTCAGCTCTCCTGCTTGTGAGTCAAGCACATGTGAGTGGATTGTTGAGATGAGTAATTTGATTCATTTTGTTATATTGCTGAGAAAGAGAGGGAAGAAGAAAGAGGGCTAGGCTGGGATGTGTGCATCACTTGAGCAGGGTCATACATGTCAGGATCGCCCCTGGCCCGCCACTTTCCAGGCTTGGGCAGGGCTGGAGAAGAGGCAGAGTAGGGAGAAAGTAGGGGAAGAGTAGCCCAGGGAGTGAGGTCCTAGCTGGGGAGCCTCCAGCCCTGCTAGTCTACTCAGAGGCCTCCAGTGGATGGAAGGGAAATGGCTCCTTGGCTCCATTTGGGTTAGGTTTGGTCATTTTTATTCATAATAGCTGCCTTTTTTTTTTTACATTAAAAAAATTTTTTTTTTGAGAGAGAGAAAGGGGGGAGGAGCAGGAAGAATCAACTCCCATATATGCCTTGACTATGACCAGGCAAGCCCAGGGTTTCGAACCAGCAACTTCAGTGTTCTTAACGCCTCATCTACTGCACCACCGCAGGTCGGGCCATAATAGCTGCCTTTTATTGGGCACTTTGCATGTGTTAGGTATACCTTTAACATGCCAGCAACCCCGTGAAGTGTGTGTTGCTATCCCCACTTTAGAGGTAAGAACACAGAGGCTAAGCTCCTGATCTAAAACTCTTTTCCTAAGAGGTGTGGTGAGCTAGGGGACTCAAGTGGGGACTTGAGTTCCGCTGACCTTAAAGAGATTCTGCTCCCTGTAGCCCACTGACTCTACTCACTGTGTCCTGGGCAGAGAGTTTCTGCTGGAGTCTAGGGGATCCCACTCAGAGCTCTCTGGGAAAGAGGCGAGCACTTACCTCCCTAGTGGGATTCTCCCTGGGCCAGATCTCTGACCTAAGGAGTCTGGGTGGGACCCTGGGTCTGGGCAGAGAGTAGTTGGGTGAGGTAAGCAGAGGTCTGAGTTCTCAGCTGCTCTGTGGGCTCCTGGATCAGGGTTACTGTCAATCCTAGGCAAACAGGGAAGAGAGTCCTCTGTGGACTCTGAAGGTCCCAGCGGAAGGTACCTCAGATGGGGCCTGGGATGGGAGAGAGATCACCTTTGATGGTCTGAAGCACTTCTGGAGTGGCCAAAAAAACCAGGTAGAGACATTCCGTGGGGGTGGGAAGCAGGTGTAGACATCTCAGGGAGTCCATACCTTCTAGGACAGGGCACAGGTGGGAGCCAAACCCTGGTGCACAGCTGCTGCGGTGGTAGGGAGGTAGAGCCAAACATCAGAAAACCCTAGTTCCTCAGACCCCAAGTACTATGACAACTTCTTCTTCTTTTTTAATCAAATAAGAGGTAGGGAAGTGGGAAGACGGACTCCCCGCATGCGCCCTACTGGAATCCACCAGGCAACCCCTGTCTGGGGCTGATGTTTTGCCCACCTGGGGCCTCTGCTTTGTTGCTTGGCAACCGAACTATTTTAGTGCCTGAGGTGAGACCATGGAGCCATCCTCAGCTCCCAGGGCCAACTTGCTCATTCGAGCCATGGCTGTGGGAGGAGGAGAGAGAGGTGGGGGAGGGGTGGAGAAGTAGATGGTTGCCTCTTCTGTGTGCCCTGACCGGGAATCAAACCTGGGATTCCACATGCCGAGCTGATGCTCTACTGCTGAGCCAACTGGCCAGGGCCCCATGACAACTTCTAATAACTGTCATTTATTGAACACCTGTTGTGTGCCCCAAACTGTGCTAAGCCTTCTCTTAATTCTAGTAGCCACAATATACAGTGGGAACAGATGAGTGAACAGAAGCACAGGCTCCCCTTTGCTGAGACTCTCTCCCAAGCCAGCTTCTAATGCTCATGGGGGTGAGGCAGGAGGGCACAGCATGTGGAGAGAGGGCTCCAAACTGTTTTTTTTTTAATTATTCAGTGAGAGGAGAGGAGGCATAGAGACAGACTCCTGCCTGCATGCGCCCTGATTGGGATCCACCTGGCAAACCCACTAGGGGGCGATGCTTTGCCCATCTGGGGGGTTGCTCATTTTCAGCAACTGAGCTCTTCTTAGCACCTGAGATGGAGTCCAGGGAGCCATCCTCAATGCCTGGGGCCAACTCACTCCAGTTGAGCCATGGCTGTAGGAGAGGAAGAGAGAAAGAAGCAATGGGGGAGAGGAAGAGAAGCAGATGGGCACTTCTCCTGTGACTGGAATCAAACCCGGTCAGGGACATCCACATGCCAGGCCGATGCTCTACTACTGAGCAAACTGGCCAAGGCCTCCAAACCCTTTTTTGTGTGTGTGTGTGTGACAGAGACAGAAAGACAGAGAGAGGGACAGATAGGAACAGACATGAGAAGCATCAATTCTTCATTGCAGCTCCTTAGTTGTTGACCAGGCTACAGCAGAGTGAGTGACCCCTTGCTCAAGCCAGCGACTCTCTTCTCAAGATGGTGAGCCTGCTCTTAAGCCAGATGAGCCCACACTCAAGCTGGTGACCTTAGGAGTTTCAAACCTGGGTCCTCTGCATCCCAGTCCTATGCTCTATCCACTGCGTCACCGCCTGGACAGGCTACCGGAATTCCACTCCAAACCTTTTTAATCCCAGCACAGTGCCTGGCTCCTAGAAGCAAGCCCTCAGCAGATGCAGCTCTCATTATTATTCTTGGTTATCAGTGGGTAGAGGTGTCAGGTAGGACTGCTGTGCCTTTTAGGCCATTATCTTATCTCTGTGCTGGACTCTAAATGCCAGCACATTTAGAGTAGGACCCCTATCTTCCTACCTGGAGTCTCAGGACACACCTCTCCCTCCCAATTCCTTCTCAATCTGCCTTTGTACCTCCATCTGGCCCTTGATCTGGCGAGAGGTATGCAGGAGCATGTATGTGGCATGTGAACATAATAGGGAGTGGGTAGCTTCAGAGATGTCTCTTGTCCTGTGAAGGAGGCCAGGCAGAGTGCAGGGAAGCGTGACCCAGTAAAGCCCTTCCAAGTACAGGGCTGATCCTAGGTCTGAGTTTATTCAGCCTCACCAGAGAGGGAAAGTGGGATGGTGATATGGCTGGATGTAGGCTTTGTAAGGCTGTGTTTTCCATTCATCTATCTTCATGCTGGTGTCAAGACCAAGCGTCTGTCCTCTCTCTGGGTCTTTGGCCTTCTGTTGTCCCCACCCTTAGAATCATTGATTCACCTAGTGCCACCCTTGGTAGGGATCCCAGATTCCAGCTGATCCGACCCCAACTTTTGATAGATAAGGAAAGTGAGGCACAGAGAAAGAGAAGGACTTGCACAAGGTCACACAGCAAGTCAGGGGTAGGCCTACCATCTCCAGATGATGCTGTAGAAGGCAGCCAGATGAGACTCTCATAGGGCCCCAGTTTGGAAGGACCTTGAGAAGTGAGGGGCATCCCCTCCCTCTTTCCTGGGGTGTTGTCAGCTTGAGCACAGACCACCTCCTCCCCACCCCCATGTACCAGGCGGAATTGTCTTAATGCAGTAAATTGTTCATACACATGTAAGCAAATATCTCCTCAAATTATCTCTTATCACCAAACAGGCTGCAGTGCTCACTGGCTGGAGGGCCGGGGTTGTCTTTCAACCCACTGATGATGGGGAGGGGGCACGGAAGGGGGGGCTGGCTGACACCAAAAATAAACCAGCAGAGTGGGGATGGTTGTCGCAAGGGGCAGAGCGAAGTTGTCAGGCGGCGAGAGTGTGTGAGGCGGCAGGACGATAATGTGGCATGACACTTCTGAAATGAGCGGCCCGTTGCCATGGTGAGCAGCCAGGAGGGACTGGCTCTCCCGAGGCTGAAATAAAACATGCTTTAAATGATGTTTGATTAGAATTTAGATCATGTAACCAAATACCTCAGTCCTCTTCCCTGTGCTTTTCTGTTTTTCTTCTTTTCTTCCCAATTCTCCCTTTCTTCCCTTCATCCCCTCCCCTCCCTACTCCGGACAGATAGATAGATACCCATCCATGCACACACACTCACATGGGCACACACCTGCAGGCACATCATGCATGCACACACTTATGCACACACAGCCCCCTCTCCTCTCCCCAGTTATTTTATGCCTTGGTTGAGCCTTGTTTTAGAAAATCCAGCTCAGAGCAAATGCCAGGGACCCCTTTGGGGGCCCCAGCACTGGTCTCAGGGTCACTGGTTTGAGTTTTTGCTCTTCTGTTCTAATAATAAGAAATGAAAAGAATTCGAAGGGTCTAAGTGTCTTTTTTGTGCAGCCCTTTATCCTTCACAAAGCTCTTCCAGATGCAGGCTCGTATTGATGCTTACTGTAGCCCTTTGCATACCTGTGGTCATTCCCCATTTTCCAGATAGGGAAGCTTAGGCCCACAGAGGCTGAATGTTTTGTTCAGGATTATGCAGCTGGTAGGACATGAACCTAGCACTTCCATCGGCTGAGCTTGGGGTTCTTGGGAGAAGCCTCTTGAGGAAGGAGCACAGCCAGCTCTCGGTCCTCTGGGCCCTCAGACCTTTACTCGTTCAATGCGTTTTGAACACCTACTTTGCAATTAGTTTTCGGCTGTGTGACCCATGCAAAGTTTTGGCAGAGAGGTCCCAACCTACTTCTAGAGGCTTTGGGACACACTTTGTGATTTTCTGGCTACATGCCCCTATGTTTTTTTTAAATAATAGTTTAATTATAGCAACCAGCGAAGGTTCTAAGAACTTTTAGCCCTCTAACAATTCTTTTTATTTTATTTTAATTTTATTTATTCATTTTAGAGGAGAAAGAGAGAGAGAGAGAGAGAGAGGAGAGGAACAGGAAGCATCAACTCCCATATGTGCCTTGACCAGGCAAGCCCAGGGTTTTGAACCGGTGACCCCAGCTTTGCAGGTCGATGCTTGACCCACTGCACCACCACAGGTCAGCATGCCCTATTTTTTGTTTGGTTATGGGTTTGTGTTATATTTGTGGTGATTTTTCCAGGGCATGCTGCCCAGGTGGGAAAGACAGCCAGTCCTGGGGATGGAGGGACTGAAGCTGATGATCTAGAGTGGGTGACAGAGGTCAGGCTGACACGCATGGACAGGGCAAGCGGGGCTGCCTCCTGTAATCTCCATTGCCCTTGGAGCCCTGGGCCTTCTCAGAGTTCCTGGGGAGGTTATTGTCATCTTATTTCAGTGTCAAAGAGACATGGCTTGCCCTAGTGTCCATCTTCCCTAACAGACCAGTATCTCCAGCTTGTCTCTGTCATTATCAGCTAATCCATCCATCCGTTCAATCACTTAGCCATCACATCCTTGTTCAGCACCTACCACAGGCCAGCACTCTTACTACAGTGGTAGCCCTGGTCTCCATCTTCACAAACATGGGGGTTTGTGGGCCAGGGACATGACACCTAGAGATAGACACCCAGGTGCACATGTGTGAGTGGGTGCGTGCACATGCACACACACACAGAATCTCCTTCAGTACACAGTATGAAGTGCTCTGATGGAGGAGGGAACAAAGTGCTCTGGGAATATCAAGGATGGAAGCTGCCTGGTGTCTGGTTGGGATCAAGGAAGGCTTCTCAGAGGAGGTGATGTTTGAAGAAAGACTAGGAGTTCTCCAGGTGGTTAGATAGGAAGAGGCAGCCCATGTGGAGAGACATTGATGTGCAAAGGTCCACTCTTCCCTAGTAGGCTGGAAGCTCCTGGGGGGGATTATACCTCCCCTCTCAGACTCTAAGATTTTGAAAGTCAGAGACTGAGCCCCTGTGTACCTCCCCCCAGACAGGGAGTGCCCGAAGGATGGGTGGTATCTTCTATTTCTTTTGTCTTTTCTTCAAATTAAAAGGCATTTATTTCTTTGCATATCCTGTTAGTTCCGTGAAAGCAGGGACCCCTCCTTCTATGAATAAAGTGTTGGCCTCCCTAGCATCTGGCACAGGGCCTGTTGTATAAAAATGAGTCGACATTTATTAAGTACTTACTGTGTGCCTGGCATTGTGCTAAATGCTTTACATCAGTGGTCCCCAACCCCCGGGCCGCGGACCGGTACCGGTCTGTGAGCCATTTGGTACCGGTCCTCAGAGAAAGAATAAATAACTTACATTATTTCCGTTTTATTTATATTTAAGTCTGAACGATGTTGTATTTTTTAAAAATGACCAGATTCCCTCTGTTACATCGTCTAAGACTCACTCTTGACGCTTGTCTTGGTCATGTGATACATTTATCCGTCCCACCCTAAAGGCCGGTCTGTGAAAATATTTTCTGACATTAAAACAGTCCATGGCCCCAAAAAGGTTAGAGACCACTGCTTTACATGTTATTAACTGCTTTGGTCCTTAGAATAGTCCTATAAGGTAAATACCATCAGCATCCCCATTATACAGATGGGGAAACTGAGGGTCTGGGAGGTTAATTAACTCATCCAAGGTCACACATCTAGTAGGTAGCAGAGTCAGATCCAGATGTAGGCAGTCTGATTCCAAAGCCCACCCTGTACCCCCAAACTCTAGTAAATAGACTTGATTTACCTTTGAGTTCAGGAGCCCAGCTTCCCTCTGTGACCTGTAGGGGCAGCACTTGACTAGTAACAACTTCCTGGTGCTTTCAAGGGCAGGAAAGAGCAAATAAGGGTTTTGGTGAAAAGTCACAGATTGGTTTCTGGAGTTCCCAAAGGGAATGATGGAGGGTGGGAGGAGCACACACGTCCCAGTCAAGGTTTGGAAAGGGTTGAGGAAGTGGGGCCACTGAGATTGACTAGGGTGGGAGGGTTGCCAGGGACAGGCTGAGAGCCAGGCTGTGGATGCAGCTGTCACTCAGAGCCTGGCCCCTCCTTCCAGTTTCCTCCTCTGTGCCTGTGTAGTCACTGCCAACACTTGAATCCAGCCCTTCACATCCAGCCCCATGGCCCCTGATGGCCTTCAGTACCTCTTGCCTGGACCTCTGCAGCCCTTTTTTTTTTTTTTGTATTTTTTTGAAGTTACAAGTGGGGAGGCAGTCAGACTCCCGCTTGCACCCCACCAGGATCCACCCGGCATGCCCACCAGGGGGTGATGCTCTGCCCATCTGGGGCATCACTTCACTGCTGCTGGAGCCATTCTAGCGCCTGAGGTGGAGGCCATGGAGCCATCTTCAGTGGCCGGGCCAACTTTGCTCCAATGGAGCCTTGGATGCAGGAGGGGAAGAGAGAGATAGAGAGGAAGGGGGGGGGGTGGAGAAGCAAATGGGCGCTTCTCCCGTATGCTCTGGCTGGGAATCAAACCCTGGACTTCCACACGTTGGGCCGATGCTTTACTGCTGAGCCAACTGGCCAGGGCCTCTGCAGCCTTTCTAACCTGCTCCTTCCCCCAGGCTCTCCTTCCCCCACCTTCCTCCACTGGCCACCAGCTAGCTTCCTATAACTTAGGCTTGATTGCTTCATTCCTATGCTCCAAAACCTTCCATGGCTCCTCATGACCCAGGGACTACAGCCAACACCCCCCGCTCCAGCCTGCTCTCAAGCCCCAACATGATTGGGCCCTAGCCTGCCTTTCTGGCCTTGCCACTCAACTTCTACTGTTCCAGATTGGTCAGTTCTTGGTGCCCTTTCTTTTCTGTGCATACAGAAAGACTGCTATTCCAAGTCCCTCTCCAGAAATGCCCTTGCTCATCCCTGGGTCAAAGGCCTACTCATCCTTTTTTTGTGTGTGTGGACTCAGCTCAAGTCTTTCCCACTCTGGAAAACCTTCACTGACCGCTCCTTCCAGAAGGCATATCTTAGTCAGCTCCAGCTACCATAACACAATACCATAGCCGGGTGGCTTACACAGCAGGAATTTATTTCTTACAGCTCCAGGAAGTCCCAGAACTGTCAAGGCACTGGCTGGTTTGGTTCCCTAGTGAGCTTCCGATTCCTGGCTGGCAGTTGGCCGCCTTCTTGCTGTGTCTTCACATGGTGAAGGAAGGAGGGAGAGCTTTGGTTTTTCTCCTCTTACAAGGGCACTAATCCCATCATGGGCCCTGCTCTCATGGCCTCATTAAACCTAATTACCTCCTAAAGGCCCCACCTCCAAATGCCCTACCTACTGAAGATAGGGCTTCAACATACGAATTTTGAAGGGACATGAACATTGTCCGTAACAGCATGTCTGTTATATGCAGCTTAGGTTCTCAGATTGTCTGTCTCAGGTTGTTTCCTCAATTCGACTGTGAGCTCCTGGAGGAGCAAACTGTGGATGGCAACGGTTGTGTGTTGACATACCTGATAATGACAGCTACCTACTGCAGGACCAAAAACAGTTTGTACCCAGGATCCCCAGACTGACTGTCCCTTTCCTCTGCCCCCAAAGAAGTTTCTGTGTTTGGTCCTCTCTGGGCCCCAGTTGCTCTGACAAAGAAAATTGAAGGAAGCCTAGAAATCTCAGATTAATTTCCTTCAGAGAAGGCAGAGTGTCCCTCCTGGGTGAAAAGAGAGAAGAGGATAAAAGGCAGACGGGAGAGCAAGGGGGCCAGGCACCTGCAGGCACTGGGTTTGGTTAGAGTGGGGGCAGGGGAGACAGGCACTGTGGCTGAGCTGTGGGATGGGGTGGAGATGGAGAGAGGGGGCTCTGGGAAGTGTTGCTTGGGAATGCACGTGCCCTTCGAGATGCTTGTTAAGGACCAGAACTGCGTTTCCATGTGTTTTGGCAATGGAGTAATGTTTTCTCTGAATGCAGCACTAGGTGGAGACGGGTCACAGGGCATCCTAAAGTTAGGTGGGTTATGCTGTCGTTGGGGACTGCCTGCTCTGGCGCCAGCAGCTTCCTTCATCGACCTTGTTTCTAGTTTGTTAGTAACACTGCAAGGTCGGAGTTAGGAATGCCATTTTGCTGACGAGGAAACTAAGTTGTAGAGAATTTAGGGACATTGAGTAGAGAGAGATGAAGAAAGGGAAAAGGGTAAATCTGGCCCTGTTTTAGATCTTTAACCCTTGACCTTCGAGTCCAGAGCTATATTTTAGGATAGCGCCACTGTGGCTATTAAGCTTTCTGTTGTGGGCCTGACCAGGCAGTAGCGCAGTGGATAGAGTGTCGGACTGGGATGCGGAGGACCCAGGTTCAAAACCCCGAGGTCGCCAGCTTGAGCACGGGCTTATCTAGCTTGAGCAAGGCTCACCAGCTTGGACCCAAGGTCACTGGCTTGGGCAAGGGGTCACTCTCGCTCTGCTGTAGCCCCCCACCCTGGTCAAGGCACATATGAGAAAGCAATCAATGAACAACTAAGGTGCTGCAATGAAGAATTGATGCTTCTCATCTCTCTCCCTTCCTGTCTATCTGTCTCTTTCTCTGTCTTGGTCACCAAAAAAAAAAAAAAAAAAAAAAAAAAGAAAGGTTTCTGTTGTGAGAGATGTGGGAGGCTCCTTTGGCTAGAAAATTATTATATCAGTTTAGCTCTGTCCACAGGGTCAAAGGTGGTGCAAGCCCAGGCCTCTGTAGCCATCAGACCCTGATGACAATGGTTTTTTTTAGCTTGGGAAAGTCTTCTAGTAGAGTCTGAAATGGGAGGGAATGGTAGTGGTGGGGGTTTTGGCAGATGTGCAGAGGAGAACTTGGGGCAGCTGGATTACCAGTCACGAGGCCTTGTGGCCAAGGACAATCTATATTGCATGGCTCACGTTATCAGTGACTTTCATCTGTTATTACACAAGGGCCTCTTTGGTAGGAGCACAATCTTACAACTAAGAATAACTTTATTTGGGGTAAGAGGCAGGGCTTGATTCAAGGCCCTAAATTTTGCTGCAGGGGAGTCCCTTAGTTTTGCTGTGTTGCCTCAGTTTTTCCACTGATAAGTTGTGGATGTAAGAGCCCTGCCCAGAGGGCGCCACAGAAGTGATAGTGATGTGATACTGTTAAGATGTGACCCGGGGCTGGGTGGTGGTAGTGTCACAGTAACTCTTCAGTGAGATGAAGCCTGTGAGGGCGAGCCAATCAATAACCCCCATCAGGGTGGGTGTCATTAGTGAGATCTCTGCAGGGACAGCATGGGTACCAGGCATGGCCAGAATCTACAGAAGGATGGAGCTGGAAGTGGGGGTCTTGACACATAGGATCTGTCATCTTGCTTTTTGGGACCCCTTGCAAGAAAGAAATCTTTGCCTTATACCCTCCGCCTTCTATCAACTGACTTGGAGCCCAATAATGAATATTAATCGTAATAAATACAATAGCTCACTTTTATTGTGGGTTTATCATATGTCAGTCTCTATTTTAGGCACTTTATTGTATAAAATCATTTCTGCCTCAGAACAACCTTATGTAGAGGGTACTATTTTTATCCCCACTTTATGGATATAGAAATCAGAGCAGTTAAGTGAATTTCCAATGGTCACAGAGCTCATACGTGGTAAAGTCATGACTCAGTCTTGGATGGTCCAGGACTTGTACTGTGCTGTCCTGTCAGGACATAATCCGTATTCATTTATGCTTCAGAGCATGACTTCTCAGCGAAAGGAACCTCATTTGCCCCACCTGCCAACTCTAGGCAGAGGGTCCCTTTCTCCCCCCAAACAGAAGACCTAGATGCAAGCCCCGCTGGCTGCTGCTCACTGTGTGTTCTTGGGCAAGTTAGTTCATTGTAAAATGGGTGGACAAACATTTGTTGAGTAGCTATTATGTGCCACATTTAATTTAAACCTCACCACAAACTTTTGAGATTGGCATTATTTCCTTCAGTTCATAGCTGGAGAAGTTGAAGTGCAGGAGGTTAAGCAAATTCCCCAAGGCCACACTGAAAGAGGCCGAAATTGAACTTAGCCTGTCTTATTCTGGAGTTTATATACGGTTCCCATTCCTCCTCCTCAAAGTGTGATCCACAAAACCTCAGCTCCTGGGCTGTTAATAAGTGTTATGTGGGGACAAAAGGTTCTGTGTTCAACTCTGTTTTGGGAAGGCCATTTTCAAAAAGTTAAATAGCCTGACCTGGTAGTGGAGCAGTGGATAGAGTGTCAGACTGGGACACAGAGGACCCAGGTTTGAAACCCCGAGGTTGCCAGCTTGAGCACGGGCTCACCAGCTTGAGCACGGGGTTGCTGGCTTGAGCGTGGGATCATAGACATGATCTCATGGTCACTGGCTTGAGCCCAAGGTCATTGGCTTGAGCAAGGGGTCACTTGCTCTGCTGTAGCCACCTCCCTCCACCCCCCGTCAAGGCACATATGAGAAAGCAATCAATGAACAACTAGGGAGCTGCAACAAAGAATTGATGCTTCTCATCTCTCTCCCTATCTGTCTGTCCCTATCTGTCCCTCTCTCTGTCTCTCTTTCTGTCTCTGTCACAAAAAAAGTTTAAAAAGTTAAATAGGTTCTTTGCTGCAGGGACTTCTCAGAGCCTTTATTATGCCTGTTTGCAATGGGTAGTTCCAAGAAGAACAGGATTAGTGTTAACTTTGCTGGGAAAACGTTTGTTGAGGAGAATCTTGAGGGAGAAGAATTCCCTAGAACTCACTTTGGGAAAAGCTGTGCTTTACCCTGCTACTTCCCTGAGGATAATCATAGTGATTCAGCAACAGTAACAAGAACACCATGAAAGGGCTCATCACTATTATGGTTAGCTTTGTCTCAGTTGCAATGATATATTCTTTTTTCTTTCCTTCTCCAGGTGAGAGAAGGGGAGATAGACAGACTCCTGCATGCACCCCACCAGGATCCACCCAGTGACCCCTGTCTGGGGCTGATGCTCTGCCCATCTGGGACCATGCTCACAACTGAGCTATTTTTAATGCCTGAGGCGGAGGCTCCATGGAGCCATCCTCAGTGCCCGGGGCTAATGTGCTTGACCCACTCAAGACATGGCTGTGAAAATGGAAGAGAGAAAGACAGAGAGAGAGAGAGAGCGAGAGAAGGGGGAGGAGAAGGGGGTGGGTAGAGAAGCAGATAGTTGCTTTTCCTATGTGCCCTGACCTGGAATCAGACCCGAGACATACACATGGCCGCCGACACTCTAGCACTGAACCAACCAGCCAGGGCCACAATAATATTTTTCTGTCCAAGATCTTTGGAGTTTTGTTTGTTTTTGTGTTTTTTAGAAATTGGTCCTTTCAGTTCACCCCTGATCTAAGAATGTGAATCCCTTTCTTGAACTCAGAGCAATTCAGGTGTCTAGGGAGGGGCTCAATATTTCTTGTGTCTCTCTCTTCTCGCCTCCAAGCCTTTGCCTGGGCCGTGCTCCTCAGGTGGCCTTCCCCTTCCTCCCCTACCCCACCTTGTTCCTGAGGAAAATGAGAGAGGTTTGGAGAGGGAAAGGGATGTGGCCAGGTGTGTGGAGAGATGGGGACTCTGTCTCTCCCGTCCCTTTTCCACGGCTCGCCTCCACAGGACCCCTTCTGAGAAGCTGTCCTGAAAGGACTCATGCCAGGCCCACCCAGGCTGGTCTGGGACTCGCAGCCCTGCGGTACCTGGTTTCTATTGCACGTTGTGCAAAGCGAAGGAAAGGCTTGCTCTGGTGTACCACACTATTTTTTTAAAACAGCTTTATTGAGGTGTAATTTATATAACATAAAATTCAGTCATCATATTTATTTTAAAATTGTTTATTTTAATAATTTTTTACATAAAGGAAATAGTACAAGTCATTACAGAGAGTGATAAATTTGTACAAAGTAAAAACACCCGTTTAGGCAGCACCCTTATCTGAAGCAGACTCTCCCTGTTGCATCTTCCCAGTTACCGGAAACACCCTCCTGACTTCTAACTCCCCTGGGGTTTATTGAAAAATATTCTTGCCAACCTTTCCCTTTTCTTTTCTTTTCTTCTTCCTTCCCTCCTTTTCCCCCCTCCTTTCCTCCCCCCTTCTTCCTTCCTCCCTCCCCCCTCCCTCCCTCCCTCCCCTTCCTTCCCCTCCCTTCCCCTCCCCTCTGTCCTTCCGTTTTTCTTTCCTTTCATCCTTCTATCCCTCCCTCCCTTCCTCTGACCAACTCTATTCTCTATCCCCTCACTCCCTTCTTACTTTCCGACTGGTTCTACTTCCAAATGGTTTGAGGTTATAGTAACAGGAGCAGCAAGAACCTAGTCTTCAGCACAGTGGCCTGGGAGCATTGCAAGGTGGGGGTCAGGAACTGAAAGACCTTCTGTATTTTTCACTCCATAAGATGCACCCCCCCACACAAAGTGGAGGGGAAAATGCCCGTTCATCTTATGGAGCGAAAAATATGGTATTTTATTAAATTTTTTTTTTTTTTTTTTTTTTCTGAAGCTGGAAACGGGGAGAGACAGTCAGACAGACTCCCACATGCGCCCGACTGGGACCCACCCGGCACGCCCACCAGGGGCGAAGCTCTGCCCACCAGGGGGCAATGCTCTGCCCCTCTGGGGCGTCGCTCTGCCGCTACCAGAGCCACTCCAGCGCCTGGGGCAGAGGCCAAGGAGCCATCCCCAGCGCCCGGGCCATCTTTGCTCCAATGGAGCCTTGGCTGCGGGAGGGGAAGAGAGAGACAGAGAGGAAGGAGGGGGTGGGGGTGGAGAAGCAAATGGGCGCTTCTCCTATGTGCCCTGGCCGGGAATCGAACCCGGGTCCCCTGCACACCAGGCCGACGCTCTACCGCTGAGCCAACCGGCCAGGGCCTTTTATTAAATATTTTAATGTACCATTTGGCTCAGAATTTTTTTTTTCTTATTTTTCTCCTTAAGACCCTAGGTATGTCTTATGGTCAGGTGCGTCTTATGGAGTGAAAAATACGGTAAATACCTGACTCTTTATTGCCAGCTCTGAGACCCAGGCTTGTGGCTAAACTTCTCTGTGCCTCAGTTTTCTTATCTGTGAAATGGGAATAATAACATGACTGACTTTGAAGGGTGTTGGTAAGATTAAATATGGTATTTTTATCTTCTGCCTGTAAAGTGTTCCCTGTGCACCTGTGCTAGGAAGCCTCTGAGGAGGCCTGCCAGATACTACATCTCTTAGGAGATGAGGCTTGCGGACATGAGATGAGAATCACTGCTCATTTATTGAGTGCCTACTATGCATTAGGGCTTTACCTTTATCATGACAACCCTGAAGGTGGGATTATTATTTCCATTTTAAAGATTTTTTAAAATATTTATTTTATTTTAGAGAGCAGAGGGAGAGAAGAGAAAGAGCAAGGGGAAGGAGGAACAGGAAGCATCAACTCCTATATGTGCCTTGACTGGGCAAGCCCAGGGCTTTGAACCAGCGACCTCAGCGTTCCAGGTCGACGCTTGATCCACTGTGCCACCACAGGCCAAGCTGTTTCCATTTACAGATGAGGAAATAAGCCCAGGCAGGTAATAAACATACATACAAACATAGGTTGGTAAATGTTGGGGCTGGAACTTGAACCCAAGGAGTTTGGCTGGAGTGCCAATATGCCTAATCATCGGACCAGCGTTATATTAATATCTCCTGGGCCGTGGCCTTTCACAGCCTCCTAAGGTCTGGCTGTGGCTGTGGGCCGAGTACTGTCACCTGGGGTGGACATCCTTTGCCATGGAGCTCCTCTTCGGGCTATCCCCCTGGACATGCTGGGGACATCCTCCTGGGGGCAAGAGTGAGTTTCCCAGGGCAGAGCATTGAGGGAACTGCCTGGCGGTAGAAGGTTCAGACCCCCTGGGTATGGGTAATGCCTGGGCCTCCTGGAAACATGGCTTCAGCTCAGGGAAGACCCGGAGCCCTGGGCAAGGGGTAGCCCTGGGCAAGGGGTAGCCCTGTGGGGTGGCTGGAGCCCACCACCCTGGGGGACTGGGGAAGAGCAGCCCGGACCCTGCAGGCTCTCCTTGCGGGGCCCTGTGCTGCCATGGGGTGGAGGGTGCAGAGCAGGGCCGGGCAGGTCAGGCGTGGGGACGTGGGGATGCTGGTGACTCTTTCAGCCAGGGCAGGACTGAGCTAGTGTAAGCTGTCCCCCTGCTGAGTGTTTAGTAAACATTGGGTCATAGACTGGAAATTCCTGCTATGTCCCCTCCAACAGAAGGAAAACTCACCAGGCCGGTGCTGTGTTCTTTCCATTAGACTTCTGTTCATCTTCCAGAACCACTGTCTCTTGGTGTGGCCTCAGGGGAGAGGAATGCAGGCATCCCCCCTTGGTGCCTCAGCCAGCCCCGCACTCCTTGGGCTTGGTGGGAGTGCCGACATCACCGGCCGCTCCCTGGCCTCCATCGGCCCTGCCCTGACCCCTAGGTTCCCCGGGGCCAGCTCGAATATCTGTATACATCTTGCCCCAAACTCTGGAGATTCTGACAAATTTCATTTCATTGCTTCTAGCCATGTTATTTAAAGTAATTAACCTTAATTTATAAATTTTTATATCAAACTGCCTTTTAACTTTTAGAACTGGCAGGAGCAGCGTTATCCCTGGGCTCCTAATAGTTCTCCATTTAATCAAAATTCATCCATCAGGTTCCAGTGTTAAATCATCTTTTAATTGGGAGTTACATTCTGGTTAATAGTTTTATAATTCGCCTCCTCTAATAGTTTTTACCACAGGGATCTCTACTCCATTTTTCCTCACTCTATTATTGCGGTTCTGCAGGGACGGCTTAGCTGGGCCCCGCCTCTCTGGCCTCTGCTGGTTGCCTCTTTTGTTCTTGGTGGTCTCATTAATTCCCTAGAAGAGTTCTCTTTCCTCCTCATTACTAGGGCAGGAGTGCTCCCATCGTGAGGTGCAGCGCTCTCATTTCCACGGCTTTCCGAGTGGTGGCCAGGGCCAGAAAGGGGGAGAGGGAGGTGGAGACAGAAGGACAGAAACACAGAGAGAGAGAGCGTGGGGAGGAAGGAGCGGTCTGGAGGCCGCAGGTCAGGCCCAGGGCAGAGTGGCAGTCGACTGGGAGAGAGAAGCGGAGGAGTTTGGAGGTGGTCCCGGCATTGGCTCTTTTCCTAGCTCCTGCCCAACACCTTCAGCCATGCCCCGTCCTGAGTGGGAGTTGGTAATGGAGGAAGGGAAGTGGCTGGGGCTGGGGGGCTTTCTGGAGGTTGGCAGGGAAGTCTAGGGCCACCCCCCCCCCCATCCACTCTAGGCTGCTCTGGACTTGCTGCTCCATCAAAATATTGAGAGGAGCCACTTGGCCTACTGACAGGCAAGAGAGAGAGAGAGAGTGAAGAGAGACGGGGAGGAGGGAAGAGTCCAGGGCAAGAAAAGAAAGGAGAAGGATGGGAAAAGTAGAGGGAAAGAGAAACAAAGAAGGAAGAAACAAAGAAGGAAGACGGGGTCCTCCTGTCAGGAAGCCCTGGTCTATGAGCTGACAAGCCTGGTGGGCACATTCATACACACATGCACACACACGTACGTGTTCTCACAAACCCACACACGTGCACAGGCCAGAATCCAGACCTAGGAGCAGTGAGCTCCGGGGTGACGCAGGGCAGGGGGCCAGGCCTGGAGTCTGTGTGCGGGGATCTTTGAGAAGGCCTCTCGGAGGGTGAGGGGGACCCGAGAGGGACGGGAACCGGATACCCAGGGCCTGGGCAGAGGCCGCAGAAGTGGGCTTCCCTGGGGAAGGGGAACTTGCAGACTAGCTTCACCCTGAAGTCATGTCCAATGGCTTATCCCTCCTCAACTCCCTCTGGTCAGTGGCTTTCCATCCCGGTGGGTCTCGGCCCCGACTGCACTTGGGGTCCTCTGGGGAGTGCTTATATTCCCAGTGCCCTGGCCCCACTTCATACACTGTGGTGGTTTCAAAGTAAATTTACAAATCCATTGATACTTCTGGAATCAAATGCCATCCCCCTAGGATGTGGGCTCCTGCTAAGAAACAAAGAAGCAGAAGAGACAGTGTGGGATTTAGGAAGTTAGGGCATCAAAGGCCCTGGGTTTCTTCTTTGCACTCTTTCGGACCCCTCAGGGAGAAGCTAGCTGCCATGCCGCAGGACAAGCAGCCCTATGGGGAAGCCCACGTGGCATGGAACTGAAGCCGCCTTCTGACAGCCAGTGAGGAACTGAGACCTCTTGCCAACAGCCACATGAATGAGTCATCTCAGAAGCGGATCCTCCAGCCCCAGTCAAGCCTTCAGATGACTGTAGCCTTGGGGGTCCTCTGAGCTACAGCCTCATGAGGCTCCTGAGTCAGGGCCTCTTAGCTAGCTGCTCTTGGGTTCCTGAACCTCAGAAACCACAGGAGAGAAGAAATGTTGTTTTTAGGTGCTACATTTTTGGGGGGTAATTTGTTATGCAGCTATGATAACTGCTATACCTTTATTTCATCAGCATCCCTGGGGGTGGGGCAGGACACAGGTGTGTTTAAAAGCTCCCTAGGTGGGCCCTGGCCAGTGGCTCAGTGGATAGAGCATTGGCCTAGTGTATGGATGTCCTGGGTTCAGTTCCTGGTCAGGGCACACAGGAGAAGCAACCATCTGCTTCTTGCTCCCTCCCTCTACCCCTTCTCTCCTTCTTCTCCTCCTGCAGCCAGTGGCTTGATTGGTTCAAGTGTGGCCCTGGGTGCTGAGGATAGCTCCATTGGAGCACATCAGCCTCAGGCACTAAAAATAGCTAGGTACTTGAGCATTGGCCCCAGATGAAGTTGCCAAGTGGATCCCAGTCAGGGCACATGCAGGAGTCTACCTCACTATCTCTCTTCCTCTCAGCCAAAAAAACAACAAAAAACTCCCTAGTTGATACAGCATGCATCCAGCGTTGAGAACCACTGCCAAAAGGCCTGTTTGTGCTTGTGAGAGTTTGTGTGTGTGTGTGTGTGTACACATGCTATGTGCATGTAGATAGGGGAGGCACTGTGTCATGTGCATTTGCCAGGATGCACTGGTATCAATATCCCTGTGTGGGTCCTTTGCAAAGTGAATCAGTGCATTTGCCCCCGATCCCTGTGTCTGGGCCTGGCTCAGGAAGGGCTGGGGCCTGAGAAGAGCCTTGGAGGTTTTGTGGCCAGACCAGCATAGATCATCCACCACTTCCTCTCTAGGAGCCCTCTCGGAGCCTCAGTTCCCCCGTTTGTGATATGAGAGCATGCAGATTAACATTCTGCCCAATCCTTTGAGGAGGCACTATGTGGCTGGCTACGTGCCTCTTGGCCTGGCTTAGGCAACAGTTTGGCAGCACCGGGACTTTTATTATAATGGCTCTAGGTAAATGAAATCTGACCTTCAGCTGTGCAGATAGGAAAGCAATCAGATGTGTGCTCCCCACCCCCACCCCCATCCCCACCCCCACGCTGTTGGACTTGACCTGAAGGAGGGTCTGTCTGCCCTGGGGGATATCCCTGGGCTTGGGGGAGGGGGGCAGTATTAGTCATGGCTGGGTTAGGGTTTGGGATTTGAGGCCAATAGTCTTGCTCTCCTAAATGCCAGCTGGTTGGAGTTGGCGGGAGAGGCCTCACCTGCCAGAGAGTTAAGATATCAGTTCTGAAGCAGGAAGCAGAATAGTTTACTTCCTTTTAACTGAGGTAGGCTGGTGGTTCCAGCTGAGTCTAGATCCTTCCTACCTGCATGTCCTTGGCTGGCCTTTTATCCTTACTAGGCCTGTTTCCTCGTCTGTGAAGTGGAGGAGCAAACAATCTCTGACCTTGTGCATGTGACAGAACCCCGGGCAGGCCCCTGGGGGTAGCCTGGGAGGTTAGGAGAGGGGGAAATCTGGGCTGGGGAAGCCCCCCAGGGTTCACAACAACCTGAAGACAGAACTGATTCCCAACTCTGCCTTGTTTGCTGTGTGAGCTTAGGCAAGCCACTGCCCCTCTCTGGGCCTTGCTCACCATCTGTATGTAGTAATGCCTGCCTCGTGGGGCTGTGGAGAAGATGGGAGAGTGCTGCGTGGTGCTTGCCCTGCGCAGTGCCTGGCATGCAGTCAAGGGCAAACTCTCTTACACAAGCCCCAGCCACTTCTTTCAAGGGTAAATGGAAAACACCCAGCTGTTTTCTTTTCTATGAAAAATGGTTTCTCATTTCTATGGGGAGGAAGGAGAAGAGGGGGAGGAAGAAGAGGAAGGGGGTAGAGGAAGAGGAAGGCAGCGTTTGAGGGGCATTACACTTAGACTTCCAGCCCACTGTGTTGTCTAAACCTTAGGACAATAAGGATGATTGATCCCATTTTACAGAAAAAGAAACTGAGGCTCAGGAAGGTTAAGGAACTTTCTTGCTCGGTGTCACATAGCTGAGGGAGCAGGCTGGAGCCCACCCAGCGACTGCAAAGCTGGGGCTTTTCTTTGGGTTCTTGAGGGCAGGAAGAGGTCCAGGCCGTGGGGCCCACCCACTTCCAATGGGGCCATCGACCTCATTTCTTGTTCCCTCCAGAGGCTGTCACCAGGTTAGGGGCGGGTGGGTGGGTGGAAATGGTGGTGGAAGAGTCAGTGAGAGGTGCCCAGGACTTCCTTGAAAGCGTTCAGGTTAGACCTGTGGGAAGAGTGCAGACCCCGGTGCCCAGCGGGGCAGATGCAGGGGCCTTGAGGCGGTCAGGCTCCCTCACACACAGTCAGTCTGAATTGGGGAAGGGTGAGGGTTGACCCTTTGGGGAGGCAGGGGAATTGTCAGATTTGACCTCTGCAGGGATCCACCAGCCTATCTTTGGATGGACGGGCCACCTCTGATTTTGCTGGTTCAACTAGTTGGTCCAGTTTATAGGTTTAGGATATCAGAACTTATATTCCAACCCCAGGCATTTGTGAGCAGTGATGTTGAAAAAGCCACCTAACGGCCCTGGCCGGTTGGCTCAGTGGTAGAGTGTCGGCCTGGCATGCAGGAGTCTCAGGTTCGATTCCCAGCCAGGGCACACGGGAGAAGCGCCCATCTGCTTCTCCACCCCTCCCCCTCTCCTTCCCCTCTCTCCCTCTCTCTCTCTCTCTCTCTCTCTCTCTCTTCCCCTCCCGCAGCCAAGGCTCCATTGGAGCAAAGTTGGCCCAGGTGCTGAGGATGGCTCCATGGCCTCTGCCTCAGGCACTAGAATGGCTCTGGTTGCAACAGAGCAATGCCCCAGATGGGCAGAGCATCGCCCCCTAGTTGGCATGTCGGATGGATCCCGGTCGGGCGCATGTGGGAGTCTGTCTGACTGCCTCCCCGTTTCCAACTTCATAAAAATACAAAAAAAGAAAAAAGAACAAAAAGAAAAAGCCACCTAACTCCCTGTGCCTCAGTTTTCTTTTAGATTTTATTATTTATTGATTTTAGAGAGAGGAGAGAGAAAGGGTGGGAAGCATCAACTGTAGCAGTTGCTTCTCGTATGTGCCTTGACCAGGCAAGCCCAGGATTTCGAACCAGTGACCTCAGCGTTCTAGGTCGATGCTTTATCCACTGCGCCACCACAGGTCAGTCTGTGCCTCAGTTTTCTTCTCTGTAAAAAACCTGTGTCATAAATGGTATAAGCCTTAAGTGAGATATGCCCTTTATAGCCTTTAGCCAAATGCGTGGCACATAGAAGTCACCCAGTGGTGTTGACTGTTAGAGTTGCTGGAGAAGGCAGAGGGAGTCAGTGACTTCTGAGTCTGGAGTCCTGCCTGGGTAGTGCTGAGAGGCGGTAGTCCCTTTCTGTGAGATCTTAGAAAAACCCGCCAAACCTCTTAGAGTCTGTTTCTTTCTTTTTTTTTTTTTTCTTTTTTCTTTTTCTGAAGCTGGAAACGGGGAGAGATAGTCAGACAAACTCCCGCATGCGCCCGACCGGGATCCACCCGGCACGCCCACCAGGGGCGACGCTCTGCCCACCAGGGGGCGATGCTCTGCCCCTCCGGGGCGTCGCTCTGCTGTGACCAGAGCCACTCTAGTGCCTGGGGCAGAGGCCAAGGAGCCATCCCCAGTGCCCGGGCCATCCTTGCTCCAATGGAGCCTTGGCTGCGGGAGGGGAAGAGAGAGACAGAGAGGAAGGAGGGGATGGGGGTGGAGAAGCAAATGGGCGCTTCTCCTATGTGCCCTGGCCGGGAATCGAACCTGGGTCCCCCGCACGCCAGGCCGACGCTCTACCGCTGAGCCAACTGGCCAGGGCCGAGTCTGTTTCTTTAACTGCCAGATGGGACCCAAGTCTCTAGCCTGTTTTGAGGACAGAGAGATATCAATGGCTAGAACTGTGTTGTAGATGCTCTGGGATTGAGCATACAAAACCCATCCCGCCTGACCAGGCGGTGGCGCAGTGGATAGAGCGTTGGACTGGGATGCGGAAGTACCCAGGTTCGAGACCCCGAGGTCGCGCGCGGGCTCATCTGGCTTGAGCAAAGAGCTCGCCAGCTTGGACCCAAGGTCGCTGGCTCCAGCTGGGGGTTACTTGGTCTGCTGAAAGCCCGCGGTCAAGGCACATGTGAGAAAGCAATCAATGAACAACTAAGAAGTCACAACAAGCAACGAGAAACTGATGATTGATGCTTCTCACCCCTCTCTGTTCCTGTCTGTCTGTCCCTGTCTATCTCTGCCTCTGTAAAAAAAATAAATAAATAAAACAAAACCCATCCCACCCTCTTTATGTGGGGTCTTTTTTTTTCCCCCTGATAAATTAAAAATAAAACATTTATTGAACTCCTCTCTTTTGCCAGGCACTGTGTCCATGGCACAAAAGTTACCAGTAGCACTTGGGTGCCAGCTCTGCATCCCAAATGCCGTCTGGAAGCTGCACAGCCTTTGAGAGAGGGTGATGGTCACCCCATATGTAGATGAAGACAGTGCAGCTTTAAGCTCTTAGGTAACTTGCCAAAAGTCACATAGGAAGACAGTCATCTGGCTGTGATTTAAATCTACTTCTTTCTACTTCTAAAGCCCCATCTCTCATTCCTTCCATCCTTTTACTTCCTGTTCAATCCACAGTACAGTCCTGGGAGCTCAGGGTTATTGTTGGTTCAACAAGGGAGCAATGGAGATTCCCAGATGTTAAATACCTGTGCAATGCCCTTCCACTGGCAGGTTACAACATCTATCCCCAACTCTGGACCCCTCGCTCCCTTCTACCTCAGTGACCCCCACCTCTGTGAGACATGGATGCTTTTTGGTCCTAGTCTCTGTTTCCCCTATGGCCCTCTGCATCCCTGAATCAGCTTCTGATCTCCAGTGACTCTGCCAGTTGAGGATCTTTGTAACTTGTAACGTCGCTGCAGGAAGAGGGCTTTCTTGGGCTCCAGTCCTGGGGACTGAGCTCTGTGCAATCACGTGAGGATTGTCAAAGGAGTCAAAGCACCTATTACATATTATCCAACCCTGGTCCTCACCTTTGACAAAACTCTCATTGAGCTTCACAGGTGAAACAGCTGATTCTCAGAGCCTAAGTTGGACTCTACTGTCAAGGAGTTGGAGCCGCTGAGACTGCCCTGACCCGGCCTGATGGCCCTGCCGACTCTGGGCTCTGGTGGAATGAGAGGTGAGTGCAGGGACAGAGGTGGGGGGAGGCGATGGAGGAAGCAAAGCTCATGCAGAGCTGGCTCCTTGGGGTGGAGGAGGCAGGGTGTGTTTGTGGGATCTGAAGAAGAGGACCGAAGGATCCATTGGCCCTTCTAGTGCCCTCAGCTGTGGGAGCCAGGCTGAGGTGGGTGGGTGATGTAGAGCTCTGGGCCTGGGTCAGCCACTGATATGCCTCCCGGCCCACTTTGCTACCTTCCCAGTGAACTGTCACAGCGCCCAGGGGTGATGGAACAGCTGAGAGGACAGAGGGGGGACCTGGCAGTGGAACAGGGAGAGAGGTGGTTCCCTGGAAGTCTCAGGGCCTTTAGCACTGCCAGTCAGGGTAGGGGAGGCGTTAGAACCCCTCCGGCCAAGAGAATGAAGTGTTTATGTTCCCCTGTGGGTGAAGCGGGTGGGTGGAGGGAAGGAGCAGAGAAGAGGCAGAAGGACTCGGAGGAAATTCCTCGGAGGCGCAGAGACAGGGAGCCAGAAGCAGGGAGAGAAGCAAAGAGACCAGGCAGCCCCGGTGGCAGCCTGACCTGAAGCTGCAGATCAGGACCTGGCTGGAGAGGCAAAGCTGGCATCCTTGAAGGGATGGCGAGGTTTCCTCTCACAGCCCTTCTTGGGGTGGCGGGGGCCAAGCAGGGTTTCTCCGGGCCAGGATGCCTCCTCTTCTACCCCAGACCCGGGCACTCACTCCTCACCCAGGCCCCCCCCCCCCACCGCTCTGGACCTGGGTGAAGCTGCTGGTTCCTAGATGCCCAGGACTGTGGGCTGCCAGGCTTCAGCCTCTGAAAAAATCAACCCTTGTCTCACAGATGGGGAAACCAAAACTCAGATTTGCCTAGATCAGGTGTCCCCAAACTACGGCCCCCACAGGCCACATACGGCCCCCTGAGGCTATTTATCCAGCCCCCCTGCCGCACTTCCGGAAGGGGCACCTCTTTCACTGGTGGTCAGTGAGAGGAGCACTGTATGTAGCGGCCCTCCAACGGTCTGCGGGACAGTGAACTGGCCCCCTGTGTAAAGTGTTTGGGGACCCCTGGCTAGATGAAGCTGGGCTCACCTCCTTCAGCCATAGCTCAGAGTAGTGGCACAGTCCAGGGCCCCACTGATGCCCATGTCCTGGCTGGGTTTTGGTTTCCTGATTATCCTGGGAGGAGGAGGGGCCTACCCAGGTCCCCTTTGCACCCCCAGTAGCACATGGGTGACTCATTTTGGGGAGTGAGGGAGACTGAGGGGCGATCAGGAAGTGGGGGAAGGGCAGGAAGCATATACCTGGGCCATCCCCGGGGGGTGTGGGGGCGGGCATTTGATGTACCTGCCCTTTTGACTCCACCATCTGTAGGGCAGAAATGATTATCCCTGTTACACATGAGGAAAGTCAGGCTCAGAAAGGTTAATTAAATTGCCCAAGGTCACTTAGCTGGTGAGTGGTAAAAACTAGGATTCTAATCCAGCTCTGGCCCCCATCCAGGTCTGGCCCCCAAATCTGGTCTTGTCTCATGCTGCCGTGCGCATGGGATTAGGAGTGGAAATGGAGGGAGGGCAGCCACCCTCAGACTGGGTCCGGAGAGAGCGGCACAGGCCAGGAGTGCGGTAGCGTCTGGGTGCAACCGGGCAGGGCGGGCAGGCACCCCATGTCTCCAGCCTCAGAAAACTTTGGTTAGAAACCTGGCTTGCCACTGTCCATCTGTGAAAGGTCGGGCCGGTCCCTTCTGTTTGTGCCACGTATGGATGGAGAGGCTGTGAGGTGTCTCCTGGATCTTTGGTGAGTGAGTAAATGAAAAAGCAAGTAAAAGTGTGAGGAGAAAGCCCACTTATTATAACTTGGGTCTAAGGCTAGAGTGCCACCTCTGACCCGGGACAGAGTCCCTGCAGGGACGCAGCACCTGAATGTCTGCCTGTCAGCCCTCCTAACTAGGGTCCCCAGCCCTCCGCACACACCATGTTCAAGCAAAGCGATCCAGCTGATAAGTGTGTGTGTGTGGGGTGCCCAGATTGGTGGCCCCAGTTCTGGTGGTTGCCTGTCACCCGATGGCATTCTCTCCTCCATAAAGTCACCCTGAGATCTCTCTTTCTGGGCTAGGTTAGTTGCTGTTTTAATTAAACCAATTGTTGGCCCTAATGCCCATCCCATTAACATGTCTCCTAGACCTATTAATCACTCACCAGCGGAGGAAACGGCATGGTAGGAGGGTCCTGAAAACCAAGCCTACCTACCTCACGAAGAGGAGAAGGGGCCGGAGAGACACTTGAATCTACCGCTTGTTTCCTTTGGGAAGTCTTGGAAACTTCCATTCCAGTCTCATCCTGGAAGCCTGCTGCTGGTCTGTATCCTGTGAGGTCCAGCTTTTGCCTCCGTGACTCTGAGAACCTCGTTCCCACTCAACCTCCCCCGGGGCAGGGCCAGCGTGAGAGGGCCAAGGTGACTGCGTGGTTTGAGGTGGGGACCAACAGCTCATCTGTGGGGTCAGAAAGGAAGGCTGGGCTGGGTGAGGGTTCCAGCTGGAGAGCCAGGCTATCGCCACCCCACTCATGCACACGTGTCCCCGTCTCCTTCCTTCAGTAGCTACTTGGGGCCAAGTAGGGCTCCCCAGACACCTCACTTCTCTGCTCAGCCCTTGCTGGTGGTGGCTGGACCTAGAGGCTCATGCAGGGGTGCTCAGACAGCTGGCAGGCCTCCCTCCTTCCCTCCCAGCTGGGGCCTCCCTCCTCCCCCAGTGTCAGGGGCCAGCTGGGCAGGGAGGCAGCTAGGGCGGGGCCAGCAGAAGGTGCATAAATCATTATTGGCGAAGATCTCAGCCCTGAGCCGCGGGTGGAGGCTGCTGCTCATGGTTCAGGCCAGGGCATAAATCATAATTCCCTTACAATAGATCCTTTTGCAGCCGCCATCAGGAAAACTGTGTTGGTTTTATCGATTTTTTGACATGGGGGCCTAGGCAGCGGGCGGCTCCTGAATCATTATGAAATGAAACTGATTAGGAATTCATGGAATACTAAATAAACTTTACGAGCCCGTTGTAAGTTTTTTGATGCATGGGGAGCGGAAAATGAAAACTAATGATATAAAAATTACACAGCGTGCTGAGTATTATTATACCGCTATTGATTTGTTTCAAACTGTACATCAAAATCGAAGAGGGCTGGGCGTTTCCTGCCGTGATGCTGGGAATGTTTGGGCTCACCAGGCCCGGAAGACTTTTTCTTTTTTCTCCTTTTATTTTTACTTATTTATTTCCTTTCTCTTTCCTCTAGCTTCCCTGCTCTGTAATGTAATCTGACTCCTTTCTGCCTGCCCCCACTCTTCTCGGGAAGGCCCCAGGGGCCACGTGGCCACCTCCAGCAGGGAAGCCTTCTCAGCTTGGAACCTGGATGCTGGCTCAACCTGAGTTCCTGGCCTCCACTGGTGTTTCTTTCTGGAGCTGCATTTTCAGTCTTTGAGTTTCTCTCTCTCTCTCTCTCTTTTTTTTTACAGAGACAGAGAGAGAGAGAGAGTCAGAGAGAGGGACAGATAGGGACAGACAGGGAGGGAGATGAGAAGCATCAATTCTTCAAATTCTTTGTTATGGCTCCTTAGTTGTTCATTGATTGCTTTTTCACATGTGCCTTGACCGGGGGTGGGGGGGTGGGGGCTACAGCAGACTGAGTGACCCCTGGCTCAAGACATTGACCTTGGGCTCAAGCCAGCGACCTTGGGGTCATGTCTATGATCCCATGCTCAAGCTGGTGAGCCTGTGATCAAGCTGGGTGAGCCGGCACTCAAGCTGGCGACCTTGGGGTTTCAAACCTGGGTCCTCTTCATCCCAGTTCGACGCTCTATCCACTGCGCCACCACATAGTCAGACTGTGAGTTTCTCTTTTCCCTTCTGCCTCCCCCGTTTCTCTGGAGGACAGTGTGCTTCAAGGAAAAGAGTTGGAGATATGGTTCCTCTTAGCACCTTTTGCTGTGTGACGTTAGGCATGTCACTGTGCCTCTTTGAACAGAAAAAAGACTGGACCTATTACATCAGGGTTTCTCAAAGTCTGGTTTGTTGTGAGCCCACATGTCATCTTCAGCGCTTGTCAAAAATTCTAATCCCTGGGTACCTTCTGAGATGTACTGGCTCCAAATCTCAGAAGTGGGACCTGGGAATCTGCATGTGACAGAGTAGCCCGTGTGACTTCCTGTGCTGTTCAATGTAAACCACTGTACCCGTTGATCTTAAGCCATATGTCTGAGCCACTCATCCCATCAGGTTGTCACAAGTGGCCTTCAAGCTGTGAAAGTTGACTTCTGTATTAGTTGGCTTTTATAAGTTTATGATACAGTAACAAATAATCCTCAAATCTCAGTGGCTTACAGCAACATGAGTTCATATTTTTTGCTCATGCTACCTATCTGCTAGAGGCCGTTTGTGACTCAGCTCTGTATGTTTTCATTCTGGGGTTCAGGGTGACAAAGCAGCCCTGATCAAAGACAGGTTATTTGAGAACAGAGGGAGAAGAGCAATAAAAATGGTGGAAACAAGTGATGCTTCTAAAGTTTCTGCTTGGACGTAGCTTATGTCACTTCTGCTTCCCATTCTATTCCCCAAAAGGAGTCATATGATCAACTCCAGTGTCCGTGGAGTAGAGAGTACACACCTCCCACAGGAGTATGGGCACTGGGGGGAGGGCAGGTAGGGAGGGGTCAGGAGAGAAGGCAGTGGATATTGTAATACACTGTACCATAGCTCCCTGGGCTTGGTCTTAGGTTCAGGACCTTATTTGGATGGACCAGAGGTTTGGCCCAGTTCAATTAGGAATGGTGCTGCTATTTTCTTTTTTATTTAAAAATTAAATTTAATGAGGTGACATAGATTAATAAGAGTATATAGGTTTAGCCCTGGCTGGTTGGCTCAGCGGTAGAGCGTCGGCCTAGTGTGCAGAGGACCCGGGTTCGATTCCCGGCCAGGGCACACAGGAGAAGCGCCCATTTGCTTCTCCACCCCTCCGCCGTGCCTTCCTCTCTGTCTCTCTCTTCCCCTCCCGCAGCCAAGGCTCCATTGGAGCAAAGATGGCCCGGGCGCTGGGGATGGCTCTGTGGCCTCTGCCTCAGGCGCTAGAGTGGCTCTGGTCGCAACATGGCGACGCCCAGGATGGGCAGAGCATCGCCCCCTGGTGGGCAGAGCGTCGCCCCATGGTGGGCGTGCCGGGTGGATCCCAGTCGGGCGCATGTGGGAGTCTGTCTGACTGTCTCTCCCTGTTTCCAGCTTCAGAAAAATGGAAAAAAAAAAAAGTATATAGGTTTCAGGTAAACATCTCTATAGCATTTGAACTGTTGATTGTGTTGTGTGCCCATCGCCCAAAGTCAGATCATTTCCCATCACCATATATTTGTCCCTCTTTACGGTGCTGCTACTTGACACAGGAGTGTCCACTTTACACAATCACATGTCTCCATGACAGTTGTCCACGGGCTTCCTCTGTCTCCTCTGAGATCCTGGCCTTCCTCTCAGGAGTCCTCAGTGGGCACGGCTTCAGCCCTTTGTCTCAAAGTGCCTTTGTTTTCTTCCTGTCTGCCTTCTAGCTGGGGAGGCCCCAAAACACCTGCCCTGCTTCCTCAGTTGAACTAGTCACTGTAACAGAATTCTTTTATAAAACTGTTCTTTATCCTTTAAATTCAGAGGGTAAGTTTATATTTTGTGTATTGATTTTCTTAAAGTGGAACACACTCAGCTTTTTTCCTAACAAGTGTTTTACCTTTTCACAAGAGAGAACTCAGGTGAGTTATCTCTTTCGCTAGTATTATTTTTATTATGTTCAACTTCATGTTAACCTGAATCTCAGAGAGTTTGAACTCTTCCCTGGACACATGGTGTGCCATTCCCAGAACCACATTACTGTCCAGCTCCAGGCACATGAGGGTGGCATTCTCAGGAAACCCATTTCTACTGGTGTCCAGGGATCACTTGAGACCTACCACATTAACTTGGGTTTGGGAGATGTCAGGGGTTTCAGTGGCACAAGCCTGGCCCTTGGGAACCTCAGCATCTCTCTGATGACACAGAAACACACAAACACACACACACACAATGTATGTACTCTGCATACAAACCTTTTCAAAACTAGACAAAATGGGTCACACAATGGTTCAGAAAGGACAGAAGAATAAGAGTCTTAAGGTTTAAGTTTGAATCTCAGCTCTGTGGCTTCGGATGTTGATTAAAAAAAATGTCTGGGATTCAGTTTCCTCTGCTATCAAAGATGGATGTGGACTCAACCCACCTGAAATGCCTTCCTGGGGATTAGAGGGGCCAGTGGCTAACACACTGACATGGTCCCCACAAGATGTTGATGCCTACATCAGTCCCAATTCTTTTCAGTTTGGGGAAAGAGACTACAGACTAAACTCAAACTGGCTTAAGCAAAAGAGGCAGTTATTTACTATCAAAGAGGCCAAGGGGGTCTTCAGGTGCAGTGTGATCCAGAAGTTCAGATAACATCAAAGCTCAGTCTTTGCCTCTCGGCTCTTCTTGTCTTCTGGGCTGGCCCTTTTCTCGGGCATGCTCTCGCCTCATGGTGACAGGAGAGCTGCCAGTGGCGTTAGGCCCACATCATAATGGTTCAACAAAGGGAGCTTTTCCTTCCTAATAGTAACTAAAATTCCCAAGACTAAATTTCATTGGCCCAGCTTAGTCACATGCCTACCCACAAGCCAATCACTAAAGCCAGGGGCAGTGGAAGGATTTCAGGTCCATAGCCACATGGGTTCATAGTGGGAGAGGGATGCAAGCTCCAAAGGAAATTTTGAGATAGTTTTGAAAGATTCTTGGCAGAGAAAAGCTACAGGTGTCCACTGAAGTCCTGGAGGTCAGGGACAGGAGCCCTGGGCAGGGGAGGTTCACCTGGCCCTCAATCATGTCAGAAACTTTGGAGACAGGTGCATAAAGCCCAAAGCTGAAGGTCAGGAGTCCTTCACATGTTGGGGGAGCTTGGGAACAGCAGTGTGGCACTGAGGCCGCCCTGTCTAAAGGACGGAGTGCTCCATCTTCACCGGCAGCCTCTTCGTTCCTACAAAAACAGGGTTGGTGAGATGTAAGCAATGCTGGTCTCTAACATTACACACCTGGGTTCACACCCAGTTTTACCTCTTTCCAGCTGTGTGACCCTGAGCCAATCCCCTACTCTCAGCTGAGTTTCTGAGGGTTGGGTGAGAAGGAGGAAGCACCGGCCCCGCCCTGGCCTCCAGAAGCTGCTCAGGGAAGACTCATTTGCACCTGTGGCCCTGGAGCCTGGCCTTGTCCGCAGGACTCCTCCCGAGTTCTGAGTGGACATGTCTGTTGGGTCCTCATTACCGAGGGCAGGGCCACATCACATACACGGTGCTCCTAGCCTTAGCACCATGCTTCGGCACTGTCCGCTGCCCATGGATGGCTGTGGAATGCAGTTACAGGGCAGCTGGGTGGGAGGCCCCCCACATGTGCTGGTCCCCCTTCACTCTCTGCACTGCCCCACGTTCCCTCTAGCCCACATCACATGTACATCCAGGTCCCAAAGTCCAGGTGAGCAGAGCGGATTTTGCTAAATTTTTTTATTTTTATTTTTTTATTATTTTTATTTTTATTTTTTTTACAGAGACAGAGTGAGATTCAGAGAGAAGGATAGATAGGGACAGACAGACAGGAACGCAGAGAGATGAGAAGGATCAATCATTAGTTTTTCGTTGTGACACCTTAGTTGTTCATTGATTGCTTTCTCATATGTGCCTTGACCGCGGGCCTTCAGCAGACCGAGTAAACCCCTTGCTTGTGCCAGCGACCTTGGGTCCAAGCGGGTGAGCTTTTGCTCAAACCAGATGAGCCCGCGCTCAAGCTGGCAACCTCAGGGTCTCGAACCTGGGTCCTCCGCATCCCAGTCCGACGCTCTATCCACTGTGTCACCGCCTGGCCAGGCTTTCCTGAAAATTTCATGGGAAGACAAGGGAATAGATGACATGACACACCACACTCCAAACTAATCACACCACACACCGGCTTCTGTCCTCTCCTAGACAGTACTCTTCTCCTCTCTAATTCCAGATTCTTAAAAAAACCCACAAAAACAAAAATCCAACAAAATTCAAACCCTCATTTTGCATCCACACAGCAAAATGAAAGCCTGATAAGGACACAAATCATCCCATTTGACCTGCTTTGTTCCATTCTTTGAACTGATCATCTGCTTAACCCCAAAACCCATCCAAACAGTTCAGACCCTGGTCCGAGAGAGGAAGGGTGGGCTCCTGGTGGCCAAGGAAGCCCACTGCCTTGATGATAAGCCAACCACCAGGCAGGCTTCCGTGCCTCACTCACGTTGGTCCCCAGGGGCTCAGAGAGGGGACGTGACTTGCCCCGTGTCGCCTGCCCCTAGGCGGGGCTTCTCCACTACGCCCCAGCTGCATTGGGAGGTCTAGGTTTGGCCCCCGGCCCCGGCCCACCTGCCCCTGTGGGGTGGGAGATGTGGGATGGGGAAGGATTGTTCCTGGTTGGTTCTCCTTGTGGAATTTGAGGTGCTACACACATTGAATTTAGATGTGGCTCTAAGCAGGCCATTCATTCATTCCTGACCATATCGACTGTAGAATTGAGTGCTACAAGTAAGAAGGAGTTTAGCTATTATTCTCCTACTGATTTGATTTAATGTTTGGTTTATTCCTGTCCCTCTCCTCATTCCTTTCCTCATCAATTTGACATTTGCATATTGTTTCCCTGCAGTTTTGTTGAACATTCACACGGTTTTTCTGGTAACTCCTTGCTTTGGCTTGAATGATTTTATTCAGGGAGTTTGGAGCCCTTTGAGGCATTTTCTTCCCTCCCTACCCTGAACTTTTTCTCCCCCCCCCCATGCAGGGAGGGGTGCATAAATAATCAGACTTCCCTGTATCTTGCCCCTTTGTGAGCTTGTAAGATTCTTGCTGCCAAGGAGCCTTCAGGTGTTTCTGAATTTCCTGGGTGGGTGGTGGGTGCGTGGAGTCCCAGAGTGCTCATCAGTAAGTCTGCCCTGCCCCCACTGGGTGACCTCTGCCTTCCCATCAGACACCTCTGCCTATGTCAGGAAGCCCTTAGTATGCTAGAGCTGCCCAGCAGTGAGGTAGCCTGTCTGTCTTCTGTCTCTTGGTGCTGCCTTTTGTTGGGGGGGGGGTCCCCCAGCTGGTCTGCTCATGTCTCAGGGTTTACTGAATACCTGGTTGTCTTAGTTTGATGTCACCCAAAAGCAGACCCTGGGACAAGTATTCAATGGAAGAGGTTTATTTGGGAGGTGAAAGGGATATCCAGGGTGGGGGGGATGTGGGACAGGGAAGGATACCCAGTGGGTAATTAAACTTAACCCTGCCCCAATTCCCCAGGTTACCCAATATGCCTGAACCCCAGGGATGACAGAGGATCAAATTTGGAGCCCCCCTCCCCACTAGAAGGCTATTGAGCCAACTGAATAAGGGCTCAGACAGCACAGGGAGGTCTTCAGCAGAAATCTGCAGATTCCTGAGTGCCAACACATGCACCTGGGCCCTCTCTCCAGCTGGGCCTAGAGTGGAGCTAGAACCAGCGGCATGAGGTGACAGCAAGGCAACTAGAAGCTCAAAAAGAGGTGGAAACAGGCAAGTGCATCAATAATGTAATGATTAAAAGTGATCGAGCAGCCTGACCTGTGGTGCAACAGTGGATAGAGCATCGACCTGCAATGCTGAGGTCACCAGTTCAAAACCTGGGACTTGCCTAGTCAAGGCACATACAAGAAGCAACTGCTTCTCGCTCCTCTCCCCGCCCCCTTCTCTGCTCTCTCTAAAATCAATTAAAAAAAAAGTGATCAAGCAAAGATTAAATGATCACCTGCCCAAAGATGCCATCGGCAGAAGGCAGGGAGCTAGCTTATATTAATTAAACACCTCTGTGTACCAGCCCTGGATATGGGACTAGAATGCAAGCTCCTTAAAGGCCAGGGCCCATATTTTATATCCCTTTGTATTCTCAGGGTTACATTGTACTTGGCTCCTGGTCATAAAATCTAGAATAACAGGAAAAAAACAGCTACCTTTTACAGTCACCTACTGGGCACTGAGTGCCTTATATTTATTGTTATGAATCCTTGTGACAATCATTCATAGTAGGTCTGATATCCCCATTTTATAGATGATGAGACTGAGGCTCAGCGGGGTTAAGTGACTTACGCAGGGTCACACAACTATGTGGCAAAGTCAGGATTTGAACTTGGGTCCATCAGTCTTCTCAAGTTCCTGAGTTCCGCCCTTCTTTGTGGCATGCCCCTGCCTTGGGAGGGAAGTAAGGACTACAGATGTCCTTGAGAGGCCCTCCAACTTCTGAGGTTCTGTCTTGTTAGCCGCCATTCTTGTCTACCCTGCCCCCCCCCCCCCCCCAGCCACAAAGGAAAGGAAAAGTCCTTTCATCCTCCTCAGGTGGTTTGTGGTAGATTACTTAGCGCTTGACACGGCGTGTCTCTGTGTCACTGTTCCCGGGTGGAATTAAATCAGGACAGGAAAATATTAATTTGGAGTTGGGGATGCAGGCCGCTCCTTTCCAATTACTCTCCACCCCATCAGGCTTATCCTGGCGCAAACAAGGAAGGAGGCTGGATTAATTGCTTTGGACTCTGCCCCACTCCAGTCCCAATTACTGGGCCGGCTTGGCTCCCAGCATTATGAAGCGCACTGCTGTGCAGGAAATTGTGTGAAATTTTAACGGATTTTCAGACGCAATAATGGAGCACAGGATTTGGGGCCAGCATTCGCTAGGTGGCTGGGCCCTCTGTGTCTCAGCTGAGGTTAAGCTGTTTGGGGTTTCTTTGTGTATTAAAGGATCATCTGGTTAGCCCCAAAGCCCAGGACCACCAGAACGGTTCAGACCCTCACTCTGCAGAGGTGGGGTGGGCTCCTGGAGAACAAGGAATAAGAGTAATAATAATTTTTAATAATAATAACACCACTTTATGAGACTTCACATGTGCCAGGTGCTTACCCACATCTGTAAACATCATCCTTTGAAGGATTTTTTCTTTAAAGATTTTATTTATTGATTTTACAGAGAGAGGAGGGGGAGGTGAGTGGTAGAGCAAGAAATATCAACTCATACTTGTTTCACTTTAGTTGTTCATTGATTGCTTATCATACAAGCCTTGACCGGGCAAGCCCAGGGTTTTGAACTGGCAACCCCAGCATTCCAGGTTGATCCTTTATCCACTGCGCCACCACAGGTCAGGCTCTTTGAGGTTCTCATTCCCCATCTTATAAAGGAGGAAAAGGGGACACAGAGAGGTAATTTGCGCAAGGTTACTTTGTTAGTTAGTGATGAAGCCAAGGTTTGAACCCAGGTCTGTCTCCAAAGCTACACTATTTTCTGGTACTGCTCTGCCTCGTCCCTCTTCTTCTATCTCTTCTTCTTAAGGATGCATTATCAGTGCGTCTTTCCCACCACACTTGAAAGTACAGAGTCCTTTCAACTCCTGTCAAAGCACCAGGCATACAACAGGGGCCCACGAGAGGTTTGTTGAACTGCATTGAACTTGGCCTGGCACCTGGACTCCAGGATTTACTAATGGCATGGGGGTGGGGGGTGCAACCCAGAGATGTCCCTGGCTCAATGGGAACAAGTCCCATTTGAGCCCATCTGGAACTCACGGGCTGGAGTGGGGAGGGGAATGTGTCTCCAGCCCTGATGTGTAACCGGTGCTGCCTGTGTGCTTTTCTTCTTTTTTTTTTCTTTACAGGGACAGAGAGAGAGAGAGTCAGAGAGAGGGATAGATAGGGACAGACAGACAGGAACGGAGAGAGATGAGAAGCATCAATCATCAGTTTTTCGTTGAGACATCTTAGTTGTTCATTGATTGCTTTCTCATATGTGCCTTGACCGTGGGCCTTCAGCAGACCGAGTAACCCCTTGCTCAAGCCAGCGATCTTGGGTCCAAGCTGGTGAGCATTTTTTTATTTTGCTCAAGCCAGATGAGCTTGCGCTCAAGCTGGTGACCTCGGGGTCTCGAACCTGGGTCCTCGGCATCCCAGTCCAACGCTCTATCCACTGCGCCACCGCCTGGTCAGGCACTGTGTGCTTTTCTTGTAGAGTTTCTGGTCATCCTCACCATGACTTTAAGAGATGGGTGGCGTCACCCACATCTGAGAGTGTTGGAAATGAGGCTCAGAGGTGAGTGGACTTGTCTGGGGCCACACAGCTAGTAAAGGATGGCTTGATCTGCCTAAGTCCAGAGCCTCAGGACTTGGGTTTTCCTTAGTTGGAACAGGAAAGGCCTGAGGTGTGGGTTTGCAGCTCCAGGGTTGCCACATCTCTTAAAGCCATGGCACCTGTGGTTTAACCAGTAAGAAAAATTCTACCCTTGCATTGACTCTGTCCAGCTAGTAAAAGTGGAAAGTCTGGTCAAAGAGGAACACTGGGGTTCTGTGCGGCTGCAAAAGGGCTGGGAGAGGAAGATGGAGTGAGCAAGCGGGGTGACTGGCTGGGAGACGGGGACAGTGGTATGGGTCTTGGCTACGCAGCTCACACATCTCAGAGTCTGTTGGGGCCGCCTCCTGGAGAGAGAATCAGACTGGATTGTGGGGCCAAAGAGAAAGACCCGGAGAAGATGAGGTGGTGGAGGGATGAGGGTGAGGCAGCGGTGAGCATCATTAGCTGTCCAATTCTCACCTGCCCCTTTTAGCAAAAGGAGAATTAATTATGTGCAGGGGATGCCCCCTTAATGGCCATCATTTAGTTTAATTTAAGAAACAGGCCTTCCACACCCCGCCTTGGCCAGCAGCACCACCATTGGCAGCTGCGTTGATTAATGGCCTTTTCCCGATACAGGAAAGCAGTGGTTCTCAAATTGGAGCTGCCTCAGAATCTCCTGGGGGGCCCTTTAAAACATGGCCTGCTCCACCCCACCTTTGGGTGGTGTCTAACATCTGCAGATCTAACAGGTTTCCAGGTAACGTGATGTTGCTGGCCTGAGGAACATACTTTGGAAATCACTGTCGTGAATTGTCAAAGCAATTTTCTGCAGTGCCAGCAGAGCACTGAGAACTTGGCCCCTCATCCCTGGGGTGCTCTAATCTCATGTGGGGCACAGCCACCTCTGCCATTTTATACCCCCAAACCCCCTCATTTCTCCAGTGATGGGTAAGACAAGTGCATTTACTTATCATCTCTGTGGCCCTGCTCTGGGCGCTTCTGTTCAGACAAGGGTGGAATGCCGAGGGCCTGATTCCTCCACCACTCCAGCTCCCTGCAACCCCTGCTAAGCTGGATTCTGGGGACACAGACTTGCTTTATCCTCGGCCCCAAGCCCAGAGGGGCCCAAGGGAAGCTGGACCCTGCTGTCCTCTTCCCCTGTCCGTCAGATGACAGAGGTCAGGCAGAGAGCATCTCCGGAGGCCTGGCCGTGGCAGGAGGGGACCTACCATTACAGGCCTAACTGTGGGCCCCAGACAGTCCCCACCCCCCACCCATTGACGCTCTGCAGGTGTTGTCAGGACTACCATCCAGAGAGCTTGTTTGCACCTGTGACAAGGTGAGCTCAGGGAACTGAATGAGCTATTTGGTGTTCTATAATTAGGTCCTTTAACAGAAGTTTTAGGTGGTGTTCATAAGCCCATAAGAAATCTATTAAGCTTTGGGGAAAGTTAAGGGAAACCCCGGGACTGTGGCACATGTGCTTTCTCTGGCCCCTCAGTGTCTTTCCTCCACTTTCCTTCTCTTCCTGCCCCTCTTCCCTCTGCATCCTCAGTTACTTACTCCTCCCCCATGCTCAATGCTAAGACCTTTTTATAGCCACTCTGTGTGTCACCCAGTGGTGCCTGTTGACTCAGTCAGCCCTCCCCACAACCCCAGGAGGGGGGCACTGTCACTGTCCCCATCTCACAGATGAGGAGGCTGGAGCAGAGAGATCCGAGTGTCCATCCTCTCTGCAGCCACATGCCCGGAAGTGGCTGAGCCGGAACTTGAGTCTGGGCTGTCTGGCTCTCACCCCCTCGGCGAGCCTTACCTTCCTCAGCCCACCTCACCTGTCCACCCACAGCCTCAGTCCTTCCTGCTCCCACACTGGCTGAGCTGCAAGTGTACAAATCACAGTCCTGTTTCCTCAGAGAATGGGCATCAGGGCTTCAGAGCTAACCTCAGATGGGCCTGCAATGGACAATGGTTTCCAGTACAGTTTGTTTTTCTAGCAACTCTTCCCACTGGACTTCTGCCAAGGTAGTAGTATGGTGGAAGGACTGGGTAGACTGCTTCCCTCCCTCACCCCTTCCCTGTACTGAGGAGCCAGAGATGAAGTCAACCAGTTTCCAGCTGAGAAGTCCAAGGGGGTCCCCTAATGCCTCTATATCTGCATTTGATACCCCAACTCTCTTATTACGCTGTGTTTCCTTCATAGTACTTATCAAAACATGACGTTTCTCGAAGGTTTGTTCACTGTTCATTTAGTTGCTGGTGACCTATCTTTCCCCGCTAGATGAAAGCACCATGGGGGGCAGAGATGAGCCTGCACATCTCTATTCCCAGGGGGCCCACACTGGTTTGAGCACAGAGCAGGAATGAGTGAATATGTTGAACCTCACCTTCAGTTGCCTTATCTCTAAAATGGGGATAAAAATATCTCTACAGGGTAGTAAAGTGCTGGGTACACACAGCAGGAGACCCGCAAATGTTGGCACCTCACTCTGCCCTCCCCTCTCATCCCCTTCAGGTAAGCACATCAGTGCCCAGAGAATTTCTATATAAAAAAACAACAAAAAACCCTTTGATGACTCCTTGTTTTTATACTGCAAAGAATTTTTCTGTAAAGCGAATGAGCCCTTCTAGATTAATCTACTTTGGAAATTGGGTGTTTCTGTTTGTGTTGGGCTTTCTTAAAGCGGGCCGACTGAATGTGTGTAACTATAGAAATGTATAAATGTGTACGTATTTGTTCTTTGTTACAATTGTTCATGGTTATGCAGATTCTGAGTCAGTATAGGTTCAAATTATGCCTCCTTGAAGCATAGCCAAGACTGCAGAGATATAACAAGTCAGATGCGGGGCCGCTGCTCCTTAGCATGGCAGGCAGAGCGTTGGCACTGGGGCCAGGGAGGGGTTTGCATTGAGGATCCTGCTCGTACTAGTTAGTTGCATGTCTAGGAGGCAAGCGATGGATTCTCTCCCAGATGGAGTTTTCTATTCTGTAAAGTGGGTGGGGGGGAATAATGTTTATATCTATGTTATAGCATAACAACCCTACTAAATGAGTCCATGAGATGAATCATTCATTCAGTGAGTTTACTACACACCTCCGACATGCCACCCTGTTCTGAATTCTGGTGACTCAGTAGTAAGTCAGGTGCCCCCTGGGGCTTACATTCTAGTGGCAGACAATTCATGTGGAGTTCTCAGAATAGCGCTTGATGAGTGCTGGACAGAAGGGTGACGGTGTTCACAGAGTGGCTCTACAATGACATGGCTATGGACGCCGGCTATGCCTCCATAGCCTCTTCTTTGGGAGAAGATGTCCATGGAGCTGGGCCATGTCCATGATATTGATCTATGGCAGGGAGAGGACCTGCTTCTCTCTCTCCTGATGCGGGGATTCTTTGTGTCGTGTTTTGGGAAAGGGTGTGTGGAGGAAGGGTGTAGCATTTAATGGACGAGTCTCCATCTCATCTTTTCTTGCTCCTTTTCACGGACCACTTATTGTTTTCTCTCATATGCACGTTTCACCTTCCTAACTCTGCTTTGGCGCACTGTGCTCCCACTCCAGACTGCCTTCCTCCTGCCCCTGTAAACTCCACCCATCCTTCGGGGTCTCCTGCAATGCTGTCCCTGCCCCGTCCGCTGGGAGAAATCCCTTCCTAACTCCCCATCTTTCTCCTCTCATCTTGGGTCCTTTCCTTCCCACTGCCCCTTGGCCTGTTCCTGTTCCCCTGCTGGACCATGAACTCCTTCAGGACTGGAGCCTGTTCTGTTCATCTCTGTGTCCTCTGCACCCCATTGCTTCACTTGAAATAGATTCTCAACAAACATTTTTTTTGGGCAGTTAAACAAATGCATGGCTCGGTGGGCTTATTTAGGATCCTCAGACTTCACTTCTTCTAGAGTTGGGAGGCCCAGGGCAGGGGCCCTGTGCGGAGCAGTAGTGACCTTCCTTACCTGGGTACAGAAGCCCCCCTGTGTGCGCTGCGCCTGCCTCTGTGAACTCTTGCACACCTCCGTGGGGCCCAGGCAGTTGTCTTGGGCGTGTACGTGGGGGGATATGGTGGCAGCCCAGTGCCCAGTGATGGATGAGGGGGGTGGAGGTGACTTTCCCAGGGGAAGATTAGCGCCTGGCAGCTATGATTTGTCTCGTGCCCTCCTGTCCTTTTGCTGGGCCCCACTGCAGAGTCATTCATTACAGAGGCTGCTGTCACAGAGCTGGGGGCAGGGGCTGAGCAATGTGTGTATGTGGAGGGGGGGGTAGCAGGCTGCACCCCTCCCCCAGAGAGACTTTCATGACAGAGACCAGAGCCCACTCTGTGGCCCTGTGACAGCTCTCTGGAGTTGTAAAGAAGGGGACCAAGTTGTAGTTCACCTTCTAGAACATACCCCTGCACTCAGGGCGACACTGTGATGGGGTGAGGAGGGGCGCATTCATTCATTCACTTGTACTTCACTGAGTCCCCACCAGATCGGTCCTCTCCTTTCAAGAAACTCACCATTGCTGAAGGAGAGCGGGCATACACACAAGCAGAGCACGGTGGGTAACAGGCTGGTGAGACAGGTACCCTTCAGCCTGGAGGACCTGAGGGCAAGTGAGAAGCTACAGAGGGTGGTATGTAGAGCACTAAACTTGGAGGCTGAAAATTTAGGCTTGAGTCTTGGTTTCATTATGTACTAGTGTTATGGCCTTGGACAAGTCACTTTAAACCCGCCTAAGTCTCAATGCCCACATCTATAAAATGGGTTTGATGATATGGCCTTCATCCATAAGGCTGTTTTTAGAGTGAAAAAGCTGTCAAAGTGCTTTTTAAATTGGTATGTGCTGTAGAGGTGTGTGGGATTATTGCTTCCTTCATCCCACTGCAGGGGTGAGGATGGGAGCAGGGCAGCCAGATGAGATTCCAAGAAAGAAATAATATACAACTCCCACACTCTTGTATTTATACAACCATCTACAACTTACAACACAGTTTTACATTCTTTATAGTTCTTAAAGGGACTTATTATTTTTACTTTTTCTTAGATATTTTTATTTATTCACTTTTTTTAGAGAGAGAGAGGAGGGGGGAGATAGAGAGAACAGGGGGAGGAGCAGGAAGCATCAACTCCCATATATGCCTTGACTAGTCAAGCCCGGGGCCTCGAACCAGCGACCTCAGCATCCCAGGTTAATGCTCTATCCACTGCGCCACCACAGGTCAGGCTCTTTATACTTCTTTTTTTTTTTTTTACAGAGACAGAGAGTGAGTCAGAGAGAGGGATAGACAGACAGGAACGGAGAGAGATGAGAAGCATCAATCATTAGTTTTTCATTGCGCGTTGCAACACCTTAGTTGTTCATTGATTGCTTTCTCATATGTGCCTTGACCATGGGCCTTCAGCAGACCGAGTAACCCCTTGCTAGAGCCAGCGATCTTGGGTTCAAGCTGGTGGGCTTTTTGCTCAAACCAGATGAGCCCGCGCTCAAGCTGGTGACCTCGGGGTCCCAAACCCGGGTCCTCTGCATCCCAGTCCGATGCTCTATTCACTGCGCCACCTCCTGGTCAGGCTTTTTATACTTCTTGATCCTTACAACAACCTTGCAAGCCAAGTCAAGGCAGGCATTGTTAACTTTTTTTTTTTAACAGAGACAGAGAGAGAGTCAGAGATAGGGATAGATAGGGACAGACAGGAACAGAGAGAGATGAGAAGCATCAATCATTAGTTTTTCGTTGCGACACCTTAGTTGTCCATTGATTGCTTTCTCATATGTGCCTTGACCATGGGTCTTCAGAGGACTGAGTAATCCCTTGCTCAAGCCAGCAACCTTGGGTCCAAGCTGGTGAGCTTTGCTCAAACCAGATGAGCCTGCGCTCAAGCTGGCGACCTCGGAGTCTCAAACCTGGGTCCTCCGCATCCCAGTCTGACGCTCTATCCACTGCACCACTGCCTGGTCAGGCAGGCATTGTTAACTCTTCAGCAGGGCAGGAAAAAGCTCAGAGGATAAATGGCTTGCCCAGGGTCACTCAGTTAGTAGGTGGATGAGCTAGGACTGGAATACGGTTCTTTCTGATACTCAGGCCTATGTGCTCTTTTCCTGTCTTCACACTAGAGTTCCCCCTCTTTGATAAGACCCTCCCACTCATCTCAGTACAGGCTGAGTGACATTACCCTCACCCCCTAAGACTTCCATCCCCAATGGATGTGGTAACTTCCCTATTGCTCATACCTTTATTGTGCCAATTCATGACCACTTTGGGGCACAATGGTGTAAGGGGTGGGGTGGGGGAATGAGCAGAGAGAGGTCTGCATGTTTGAGAGTGTTAGAGGGAGAGAAGAGGGCAAGCTGAAACTTTCCAAATCTGGCATGCCAACTGCTAAATTAGCATGGTTAAGGAGAGGAGAAAACTGAGGAGAGAGGGAGGAAGGATAAGAAAAGGCAAAAAAAAAAAAAAAAAAGAATTAAAGGGAGAGAGAAATGGAAGTTGGGGTGGAGAGCATGAAGAAGAAATGTGGGGAGGGGAAAATACAAGAGGATGGAGAATGAGACAGGAAGGAATCCAGAAAGGGTAGGAAGGAAGGAGAGAAAGAGGAAAGGAGGGAGATTTAAGAGGCTGGGAGGACATTGGGGGAGGGTCAGCTCTTCTCTGGCAAGGGGTGGGAAATTGAAGGCTGAATCACAGCAGGCTGTGGAGGAGAGGAATAAGTCATAAACACTGTGGGAGCAAAGGTCAAATATAGACTGATGGCTCCATTGTTTCCTAGCCTGTGAGGAGGACCCTGTTGGCGGTTGCCGAGATGCTTAACCCTTCCCTGCCCAGCTTTTTTTTTTTTTTTTTAATTTTTTTTAAAATTTTTATTTTATTTTTTTATTTTACTTATTCATTTTTAGAGAGGAGAGAGAGAGGGAGAGAGAGGAGAGAGAGACAGAGAGAGAAGGGGGAGGAGCTGGAAGCATCAACTCCCATATGTGCCTTGACCAGGCAAGCCTAGGGTTTCGAACCGGCGACCTCAGCATTTCCAGGTCGACGCTTTATCCACTGCGCCACCACAGGTCAGGCCCTGCCCAGCTTTTTGATGGTGAGGCTGGCAAGGGGACACAGAGTGAGAGAAGCACCTGGGTGTCAGGGATCAGGAATGGGGGGTGGATTGGATAGGGACCCCACCGGGTTGGAACTAGGTCTTGGGGGAAGGGACTCAAGGTTCCTCTCCACTTCAATTCATAGGAGGTAAACAAGATAAAACATCCTACCTCTCTTTTTCTACTGATGGTAGTCCTCTTGCATCCCTGTTGGGGGAGATTTCCTAGGGGAGAGGGAAGTACCAGGGAAATCATTCTTGAGTAACACCTATCAATAACAATGACCACACCACCACCACAACAACAAAGTGTAACACAAAAATGTTTACTAATAAAACTAAAATTAGTATCAATATTTATCATGCATATATTAATATACATTATTATGTGTTTAGTGTTTATGGATTGCAAATAATTTTAATAAAAATAATATTATTTAAATCTAACAATCCTGTGTGATTGGCACTATTAACACCATTTACCACTGAAGAAACTGATGCTCAGGCTTGTCCAGTTCGTGCCAGTTAGCAGCTTTTGAATCCTAATCCACAGATTTTCCGCTATTCCCCACTTCCTTGGGCAGTATCGAAATTATTATGGGGGGAAATAGGGATTTTTTTCCAGGAAGTATTTTATTATAAAATAACTCTTGTCAGTGGAGAAAATCAAATGTAGTAGTTTAGAGAGCAAGAGGATCGTGTCTGTTTTTGGAACAAGACTTCAGTACCACGGACAACTCCCAGACTCTTGGACCCTCGCCCCATTCAGCAATCAGTTTGGCATAACCAGACTCTCCCAGGGAGGGGCCTATCACTAGACCCCTTGGACCCTCCCCAGGGGACAACTGGGGGGCTGGATGTCGACTCCTCATGCGCTGTAATGAGCCCCCCCGACCCCCACCACCACCAATGATGTATAGACTGACAAAGGACTTAATGCTGTGAATACATAAAGCAGCGGAGGCCTGGGCGGTGGAGGGTGACAGCTGCCCTTTAATGCTTGGCTTTTTAAAGATCATGGTAGAGTTCAGAAAGTATAGTCATGAGGTTTAATGATTTAATGGGGACGACTGGGGAGCAAAAATAGTTACTGCGCCCTGGGGAAAAGTGACTCCTCATACATATTACTTTAGCCTAATGGCCTATAACGCCCTCCCCCCCCCCCACCCCCGGCGCCCATGGGGGGAGTCACGCTACATAGCCGCTGTAATACCAAATGGCCTGATTAAATGCATATTAAACAATACTAAATTGGGGAAAAAGGGGTGGAGGTGGTGCTCAATGTATTTATTCAGTTCTGTGGGGGAAAGATGTGGCTCCTCCTCTGACATTGGGTGAGAGAGGTCTTCTTCACTAACCTGCTTCCCAAAAGATGTGGTGGGACCCAGAGGGAGGTGGGAACCCTGTGTCTCTGGGAAGAGCTTAAGGAGGGAGACACCTTTAAAACTGGGGGAAGATGCTGGGCAGTCAAGGTCTGGAATGCCAGGAGTAAGAAGGAAGAGCCAGATCCACTGTCCCAAGAGACCTCTGGTAGTTCCCTGCTTGGAGACTTGTCTACAGAAATGTGGTTTGATTCTAATTGGCCATTTTTGAGAGGCTGCTTTTCTGTAAGTCTTGGGGCTGCTCTGGGACTCTTGGGCCCATTAGAATGGTCTCTTTACTTGTAAATCACTTCCCCACAATCCTCCAACTATGGCCCTAGTCACCTGTTTCTAAGTTCTCTGATTAGAGTAGAATGAGAATGCAGCCTCAGTTCTTCAATGCACCTGAGCTCTGTAAGACCACAAATACACACTGGAATCACCCAAGGAGGGTTTTGGGTTTTTTTTTTTTTAATTTTTTTTGACAGAATCAGAGAGTCAGAGAGAGAGACAGATAGAGACAGACAGGAAGGGAGAGAGATGAGAAGTATCAATTCTTTGTTGCGGCTCCTTAGTTGTTCACTGATTGCTTTCTCTTATGTGCCTTGACTGGGGTGGGGTGGGCTATAGCAGAGTTAGTGACCCCCTGCTCAAGCCAGCAACCTTGGGCTTCAAGTCAGTGACCTTGGGCTTCAAGTCAGCGACCTTTGGGCTCAAGCTAGTGACCATGGAGTCATGTCTATGATCCCATGCTCAAGCCAGTGACCCCACAGTCAAGCTGGTGAGCCCATGCTCAAGCTGGCAACCTTGGGGTTTCATACTCAGGTCCTCTGCATCCCATTCTGACTCTCTATCCACTGCACCACCGCCTGGTCAGGCCAGGGAGGTTTTAAAAATGCCAGTGTCTAAGGGTGATATCTCAAGAGGTTCTGATTTATTTGGCCCAGGTGTGGCCCAAGTGTTGATGCTTTTTTTTAAAAAAAGCTACCCAGGTGATTACAACATGCGCCCAAAGCATGAGGGTCAAAGACTCTGTGACCTTTTCCAAAATCCCTAGGGATGAACCAGGCTCTTGTCCCACTATCCTGTGCTCTTCCCATTGTCCCCCTTCCTTTTTCATGGTAACATGAACAGGGCCAGCATCAGAGCCAGTGACTATGAAGAGTCAGTATTCTGACTCTGCAGCTCTATGCTCCAAAGAGGCCAAAGCCAAACATGGACAAAGAGGACCTAAGACAGCATCTCCTCTGGACTTGGGGAAGAGGGATTCTTTGTTTGGTCACTTAACTCCATCTGAGATGCTAACACGTGGGTTTTCTGACCCCAAGACTCTTCCAGACTGCCTCACTGGCTCTGGGTGTCCTAGGCTTTAGTTGAACTATTGGCATTAAGTGCCACATTGCTTATATTTAAATCCTGGATGTGCCACTTATTGCTGGTATAACTTTGGGCAAGTTAACCCCTGTGTCCTTCAGTTTTCTTATCTACAAAATGGGAGTGATAACAGTATTGACCTCATAATGTTGATGTAAGGATTAAATGACTTAATGTATGTAAAAGTACTTAGAACAGCCTCTGGAGTATATTAAATTACTGTGCAAGTGGGTGGTAACTATTGCTGAGTTAACGTTTTAAATGTGCCTTACTTGAGGCCCCATCATAGACTGTTGATGTATTTATATTTGCTATTCAGGTTCCTTAAGGATAAATTCTAGGGTCTGTACCTCAGGGATTTTATTCCCTCAGGTCCTGAATGGCCTCAGGTTCTAGTCAGGATCTAGGTAAGTTCAGATATTGCCTTCCCCAAAGGAAAGGGAAAAAGGCCTTATGATGTTTGGATGAGAGTGGGGCAAGGAAGAGAGAAGCATAGTTATGTAGAAACCCAGTTCTAGGCAGAATGCCAGGATCAAGACTCTGCCTGTTCATTTGGGATGTGTGAAGCACTTGAGACTACCTAAGTAGGTGGTGATGGATGCTGGACTCAAAAAAGTCCACTGGTAAGTGAGTATTAAATAGAAAAGAGCGCTGTTTCCGGCTTCCTGGTGGGAATAGTGGGGGTGCATGAGTGGACATTCATCTTTTTACTTGCCTGCTGTCTAACTTTGTAGGGACATAATCTTATTTCCAACATGACTGCTGGTTTGCTTAGCCACTGACTAGATGTGGTGGTACAGGCCCAGGAACTATCCATGGCATGGGCTGTGGTCCACAGTGCTCTTCTCCCGCAAGCATCTGCCCTTGTATCTTGGGGAGAATGAGGTAGGAGTATAGACTCCAGGGAAGGCACTGTCTTCTCAGACTAGCTTCTGTAATTTTGGATGCCTGACATAACAAGACTTTCTGAGGTTGGCCTTCCCGATCTCATGGCTAATGAAGACCCTTTCCAAGCCTTCTGTTCTGGACATTAGCCCACTGTCTCTTACTCATGTTGCCCTTAGATACCATCAGTCTTGGTTCATCCTGCTCCCCTCTCAAAATTTTATGTCCAAATTACGCCCACCCTTCAGAGCCTAGGTTAAATGCCATCACTTCTAGCAAGTGTTCTATAGTGGAATGGGCTCTCTATTGAACACTCTACAGCTTTTATATTTTCCACCCTTATTGCCCTCATTACAAACTGCATTGTACCACAGTTACCTGGGCTTCTCCCTCAATCACTGGACTCTAAGCTTTTGGAGGGTATGGCAACTTGCCTAACCAATCCATGTGTGTCCCACCCTCTGAAATCTGACATAGGGTTTTTATCCCAGAATTAGCATGTACTGTTGAACAGAAGGATGGAGAGAGTTGATCGAATGAATGAGTGTTGTTACCTACCAAAGCTCACATTAAGTAAGGATGTGTGAGTTAGCATTCCTTAGACCTGGCCAGAAAGGCTTGGAAGGGGTGGAAAGCATTCCACTGTGGGAAGTAAGTGGCAGAAAGCCCTCAGTTCCAACCCTAGATCACTCCCGTGGGAGTGAGGAGGAGGGAAATGGGTCGATCCCTCCTTCCTATTTCACAAGACACTCCTCCACACACTCACACACCGTTACACTCACGGACCTCACTACCTGCCTTCCTACCTTTCTCCTCCCTCAACTGCATTTTAAATAAATGCCCATTAAAAAAAAATTCTCTTCTTGTCGCTACACAGGCCAGACCCTCCCACCCCCAGGTCCCTGACGCTCTTAGATTTTCCTGCTGCCACGTTCCACCCTGAGCCATGTCTTCTAGTATTTTGCTTTCAAATTGTGTCTCCTGCCATTTGTGCCACATTTAAAATGCTAACAGTACAGAATGTCATTTACAGAACCGGGGCGTTTGCTCCGGAAAATTAATTTGACTTATTCCTTCTGCCTGTTCCTATCTCCAGGCCAATATTATGCTACTCATTCTACAAGAGTAATACTTAATGAATAGGACTATTAATAATGTCAAGGTCCGCGGGGGCCTGGCGGCTAACGGATAGGCGTAGACGGAAGGAACCCATCACCTGACTCCTGGTTTAATGTCCCATGAAAATATCAGGCACTGCAGTGTAATTATGGAGCAGGGAGAGGCGAGTGGATGACGACCCAGAGTTTCTTAAATATTTTTCAAATTAGTTGATGCTTTTCCTTTGGGTGGGGGAGAATGCTTATCCCCCTCACCCACCTCTATTTTTAGTTTTGGTTTAGAAGAGGAGGTAGACCTGTTTTTATTAAAACACACACACACACACACACAGAGAGAAAACAAAGTATAATACAGAGATGTTAATAGCTGCTCTCACCCCAACATGTTGAGACACTGTCGGGTATGAGGATGGGGAGGGCTTAGGTTTTCATTTAGAAAAAAAAAAAAAGTGAAATGAGAAAATCTGATTTACAAAGAGCATACCAGTGACCCTTTTTTTCTCCCTCCACCTCCTCCTTTCTCAGTGCTTGCAGAATCACAGAGCTAATGGGCTTCTAGAGACAATGTGAGTCCCCTGCTTACATGCAGCCCCCCTACCCCACTGCCCACAGTCAATATTCAAGGAGAGGGAAGAATGTTCCTTGGTCTATAGCTTCTTCTTTGCTTGAAGCCTGAAGCCTTTCAAGCCCTGAGTTGGCCCACTTGGCTGCTTTTATAGGGATAGATCAGCAAGGTTGGGCTGGAGTGTGGGGGAGGGGAGGAACAGGGGGAGGCCAGGATTTGAGGTGAGGGAGTTGGTGCTGGGCTCCTGCGTGTCCGTCTTATCTCATGTGCAGGAAGGGGGGATAAGGATATCTACCATGCAGGATGGTGGTGAGGCCATGAGATAATGGGTACAAAGGGCCTGGGGCTATGGCTGGCACATGGAGGTGGCTGATAATGTTAGTCTCTTTTGTTCAGTTCACAGATGGCATAGTCACATTCAACCACAGCAAGAAATAAACACTTCTCCTTGGTGCAGGGTTGGACAAAGGATACACACCTCTTGCCTTGGGGCAGCCTGATGTGTGGGGACTTCCAGGGTAGTGGGGGAGCCTCTGTCCTTAAGGGGCTCCCAGGAACCTATGAAGAAGTCAAAGTCCCTAGCCTCAGGACCCTTAGTCTTATGGTAGAGGCTCAGCCTCTGACCTGAGAGGGGCTTCTAGTTTGGTGGTGAACAGCTGTCCTTGAGGGGCTTATGAAAGAATCAGTGCCTATTGTGGGGGACCCCAGTACTAGGAGAGAGTTCCAGCCTCTGGTCTGGAAGACATTCCAGTCCAGTGGGAGAAACCCAGTTTCTGCTTATGGTGGAGGACTTCTAACTGGTTGGGGAAAATGAGTCCCTAGCCTTGAATAGACCCCAGTCTGGTAGAAGAGACACAGCTCCTGTTCTTAGAGGGACTCCCAGTTAGATGGTGGAGACAAGGTTTTTGCTCCAGGGGAAGTCTAAGTCAGATGAGAGATGGATAACCCCTGGCATAGTAAAATCAAATGGGAGAGACAGTGTCTTGGAGAGATTTCAGCCCGATAAGAGCAAAAGCCTGAAGAAGTCTCTTCGGTTTGATATGCTGGAGACTTCCCTCAGGGAGCACCCAGACTCCTGGGGGAGACAAACCTCAGGGAGTGATGGTGTGATCAGGGGGAGGCCTTTTCTGCAGGGACAGATCCTTCAGTCTTATTGAAGAGACACAGTACCCACTCTGGAGCAGCTTCAACACTGACCGACAGGGATGGCAGGGTGAGTAAAGGCAGGCAAACTGCAGAAACCCAAAATAAGGGAGGGCACAGGCTGTTCAGCTTAGCTGGGAAGAAACCAGCCCTAGTTCATCAAAGTGGCAGATACTCAGGAAGGCCAGGTGCACCTAACTGGACCTGTAAAGCTAGGCTGGAAACTGGGAAGCCCAGCCTACGGGCTACTTTTTCTCAGAGCCTGGAAATCTGTTTCAGCACCAGGGCCAGCACCCACACAAAGGGCACAGCGCCACAATCCCACCCTGGCTGCCTGGGCCCTTCTGCCTGTGACTGTGTCCACTGGGACCCCGCGATTAAGGGGCAGATGGCCAGGGTGTGTGAGAGGCGGTGGGGCGCCTCCCTCGTGTCTCTCCGTGAGTATCTGTCTCCCCCATGTGTCCACAGCCGCATCTGGAGTGCCTGTCAGCTTCTCCCTCCTGCTCAGCTGCTGATGGGTTCCTGGCCCCGCGAAGAGGGGGAGAGGGGGGATGCTTTCCCTATCTCTTTTCCCACTTTGGAATTGGGGAGAGAGTGAAGACTCCCTTTTGGGATCGGCAACAGGTCTCTCTGAATGCCTAGGGGTGTGTGTATGTATTTGGCGGTATTTCTGTGAAGGGGTCATCTGATTATCCATGTTTCTTGGGACACTACAGAGCTGATGAGGAAAGGAACAACCTCCTTCTGAGCTCTGGCTGCCTCCATCACCTCCTGACTGGTCAGATCTAGGTCTATATCGGGTCACAAGCGCTGTCCTCCCCCGATCCAGAGCTGCCCGCACGAGAGCCTTATGGGAGTCCTGTGCAGGAACACGCTGCTTCTGCAAGGGGCCCTGAAGGGCCAACTAGGGGCAGATCAGGGGCAGATCAGGGGTGCTACAGTTACTGTGTGTTAGCCCTTCCTCCTGGTGGGGGGCCCTTACCTACGAAAGACATGTTCCTGGCCCCTGCTCCTTTCCACACCTGAACCTTAACAGATCCGGGAGGTTGACTTAGACCCCATCATTTCACTCCTCACACCCAGCCTCTCAGAAGAAAGGTACAGAGGCTGAACGACCTGGACATGGAGAGACACCCCACTGTCACCCCTGCCTCCCTCCTAATAAAAAGGGGGCAAAAGGCCAAATAAAAAGTAATAAGGTCATTCATCTAATTAGTAATTATTATGCTAGACGCATCAGAATTCACAGCTAGGCCAAGGAAAGGGTGGAAGAAGGGGATCAGAGAGGACACATGTGGGGGGGCGCCTTCTTATCCCTCACTCTCAGGTGAGAGTAAAAGAACCTCCTGTCAAGTTCTCGTTTTCTCGCTTGCTCCTTTTTTTTTTTTTTTATGGGGCATCCTGAGTGTAAAAAATATGACTTGCCTTTATGGTGCTCCAACAGGAATGAAGCTATAAAATTATGAACAGTTTTTATGACGGCTATTCGGGGGATGCTTTTATATTGATGGTATACAGCCTGAATCTGTCTTTTTTTGCATCCCACCTCCCTTCCCTAGGTGGGGAGGGGAAGTCTGTGTAACTATTTTTCATGCATTTAATATATTAATTATCCGGTAAATGCTCCCCAGGCTGTGCTCGGGACATTGGAGAGTGACAGGTTCTCAGCGAGCCTCCAAAGGCAGCGCATCAGCCTGCAGTGTATTATGTCGGAGAGGTCAGGGTGGGGTTAATGTAACTTTTTATTTGCTGATTTTTCATAGGCCGGAGCAAAGCAGGGATGGAGGGAGGGAGGGAGAGAGGAAGAGGGAGGGAAAGGGGGAGGAGGAGGGGAGGGAGGAGAAGGTACCACACGAGCAGAGATAATGGTGAGGCAGATCTCTCCACCCCCAGTTCACCTCTGTCAATGCCAGGAGGCTTGATTAGGTAGGAAAGGAGCAGTGGCCTCTCCTGGCCGGCTCTGTTGAGAAACGACACACACCCCTAGTGACACTTCTGAGCTCTCCCTTGCTGCATCTTGCACACTTGAATGCAGGCACATTTTTCCCATTTGACTCCTTCTCACTCTCTGAAACTGAAACCCAGGATCTCAGTCAGGCCTGGAAAAAAAACCTGTGAGATTACGTGAGGAGTGTCTGGCTGGCTTTCCCTTGCAACTACCAGATGGGTGCTTATCCACAGACACTTGCACACTGCCATGTGGACTTGTGCACACACGTGGGCTGGCAGTGTGTACACTCGGTTCCACATTGTTCCTTCTGATTTCACGCCCCAAATTCTCGCATAGACACTTACTTTTCCCTTTCACAAAATATAGCTTCTGGCAATTAAGTAAGGGGATGACATGACACCAACTGCCCTCATGTCTAGAGCTGAGACCCTGTCCACCATGCAAGAAAGCAAAACTGGATGACGACCAGAGAGCCTTTCTCACCTGGGTGAAAAAGGTGGTCCAGGGTGCCCATTGCCAAGGCGCTCCCTGGGTCTGCGTGTACTCCATGTCTTGGGAAAGGTGAAGGTTTCTTGCTGCCTTGACAAAACTGGGACCCCCCTGTCCTCGCCTCCTGCCCCTGCCCCACCATCTGCCGGCCCCAAGAGGGCAGCACAGCTGGGTCTTCTCTGCTTTTACTGGTCTGTGATCCTGAACACCTGACTCCTGGCTCCCCAAGCCTTTGGAGACTTTATTTTTGTTTTTGCATATATGTATATGTACGTGTGTGTGTGTGTGTGTGTATAAACTCTAAAAAATTTACTCATTCAGAAAAGTATAGAAAAGACATTATTTTAAAAATATTAATGTGAATGCTTTTGTGTGTTGAAGCAGTACAAGGGCTGCTCCTGTTGAACCAGGAGCCTGGATGTAGGGATTCAATGCTGATACCCTTTTTCCTTCTACCAAAGAAGACAAAGTGAGGTTGAATACTTCTGAGGCTCTGCAGAACCACCCACCCATCCTTGCCTGGCACTGAGGCGTGTGTGTGTGTGTGTGTGTGTGTGTGTGTGTGTGTGTTTCCTATCTCTCTCCAAGGGGAGAAGTTAAGAATTTGAGTCTTAGGCCTGACCTGTGGTGGCACAGTAGATAAAGTGTTGACCTGGAATGCTGAGGTCACCGGTTTGAAACCCTGGGCTTGCCTGGTCAAGGCACATATGGGAGTTGATGCTTCCTCCTCCTCCTCCCCTTCTCTCTCTCTCTCTCCCCCCACCCATATCTGAAATGAATAAATAAAGTCTTTTAAAATTTTTTAAAAAAGAATCTGAGTTTTAGAAACATAGGGTTCAGATCCTTGCTTTGCACTTCCTGCTTTGTGACCTTGAGAGAGTTTCTTCACTACTTTCAGACTTAGCCTTTCCATCTATAACTTGGGGTAGTTGTATGGGGAGTAAAAGCTATGGTTATGGAAGAATGTTGTGAATAAAGAAGTTAATCCATGTAAGATGCTTCGCTCCATGCCTGGCACAGACACCATTGCTATTGTTGGTCATTACTATTTGGATTCCACTTACTCCCATCCACCCATGTTTTGTGCAACCCAGCCTCTATGAAGTTTCTACCCCTTCACAGGTTTGCAAATTCTGCATTCCAAGTGGCTATTTCTCTTAGGCACTTGGTAAGAGCTGTGATATACTGTGAGTAGGTACGAAGTGATGTCTAATTGTGGCCCAAACATCCACGTAGGCTTAGTATGCACTTGCCTTTTATTATCCCTACTAAGCAGACATAGGGAATAATATTAAGGACCTAAGATTATTGGGCACCTATTGAGAACTGGGGCTGTCACGTGCATGACCTTCTTTATTTTCTCAGTGATCTTATGAGGTATATAATATCATTAAACCATCTCACTGGTGAGGAGTCTGAGGATGAGGGAGATTTAGTGAATGACATGTCAGCTTGAGGTCACCCAGGTATAAGAACCAGGATTGGGATTCAAGGCCACCCTACTCTGATGCTGTGTTCTTCCTGTTCCCTCGGGCTGCCTCTTGCTGTTTTTAAAATGATACATCAAACTAAAGCCATGATAGCAATCTTGCAAATATATTAAGTGCTTACTATCTGTCAGGCACTGGTGAGGGGCTCACGAGAATGAGATGTTGCTGCCCTGGAGGAGTCTGGAGGCCACTTGGGGGAGAGAAGACATTTAGTGACAGTATCAGTTGTACCACTGCTACTACTGTGCCGCTGACAATACTGTCAAGACAACCAGAGCAGTTTATGCTCACTCTGGGCCAGGCACTTTTCCCAGAGCATTATCCTGTATAACCTGTTTTATCCTTATTACCTCATAAGATAGGTACTCTTATTACCCATTGGTCTGTAGATGTGGACACTGAGGGGCAGAGAAAGGAAGGTACAGAGAATTTGCCCAACTAGCAAGTGGAAGATTCTGAATTGGAACAGAGACAGGCTGACTCCAGAGGTGAAGCTCTTCGGCCCCTAACCGCTGTGTCCGGAAGGGGGGGCTGCCTTTTCTCAGCTCCCTCCCCAGTTTGAGATCCTCATTCTCAGTTAGATGTATATAAATTTGCTGATCCTTTAAAAATGTGCACAAGTGGGGGAGCCAGGGTTTAAGCCCAGGCACTCCTCCCAGACCTTGAGCTATTGACCCAAAGCTCTTAAGAATGAGAGAGAAGCTTATGGAATCAAAGGGAGAAGCCCCCTGTTGCCTCTCGCCAACCCAGTCACACCCCTCCTCCCTCCCTCCCTCCCTCCCTCCCTCCTTCCCTGCTTCCCTCCCCCACCTCTCAAACAGCTATGAGGTAGAATTTTCCAGGGCTATGAGGTAGAATATTTCCCCCATAATTGTGATACTGTCTTGTATTGTTCTGTGGCTGGCTTTTCTTTTTGCTCATTTGATGTCGGCATATGTAGATCTATTTCATTTTTTCATCTTGTACTTAATATTCCACAGAATGGATTTACCATAATTCTCCCCTTTATGAACATGTGGGCTGTTTCCAATTTTGGGGTATTGAATGCAATGGGCAATGCTTCCTTGAACATTCTAATACGGGCCTTTTATGCACATGTGCTCAATACTTAGAAGTGGAATTGCTGAACGGAACAGAACATGGGTTTAACACTTTTATAGCTGCTGCCAAACTGTCCTCCAGAAAGGCTGTCTGCTACTGCAAAACATATGAGAGAACCCCCATTACCTTATGTCCTTGCCATTAATGGCTATTATACATTTTTTTCCCACTTTTGCTAAGCTGGTGTATGAAAAAGAATCTTTTGGTTGTTTTAATTTCCCCTATTACTGCTGAGATTGGGAACCTTTATATTTATTTGCTATTTTAAAATCTTTTTTGACCTTTTCACATCTCACCTATGCGTATGCTTTGCACATTTTTGGATTGCGTTGAGGGCTTAAGGTTTTTATAATATTAATTTTCTAAATATTAAAATAATTCTTTTTTTTTAATAAGAGAGAGAGAGGAGGGGGAAGGGTGGAGAAGCAGATGGGTGTTTTTACTGCGTGCCCTGACCAAGAATTGAACATCCACACACCAGGCTGATGCTCTACTACTGAGCCAACTAGCCAGGGCTAAAGGTAATACTTTCTAAATGAAGAACATTATAAAACACAGACAATAATAAAGAAATAAAATAGATATTATATATAACATCCCTCCACCCTGGGATGAGACTTGGCAGCCAGCATATCGGTGCATTTTTGCCATTCTTTTATTTCTCTGCAAATATATATGCTTCCTATCCACACTTGTAGCATAGCACTGTGTATGTATATATAATATATATACACCTATATAATATATACTATATATACATTATATATACATATATATAGTCTTGTACACTTTTGCCCAGTTGATATTATAAAGAGCATATGTCCCTGTGCTTTTCAGTATTTTCAGAGCACAATGTTTATGTGTGCTCAGGGTTGATCAAATTGATATGTCAAAATATATTTAAACTTTGCCCTGGCCGGTTGGCTCAGCGGTAGAGCATCGGCTTAGCGTGCGGAGGACCCGGGTTCGATTCCCGGCCAGGGCACACAGGAGAAGCGCCCATTTGCTTCTCCACCCCTCCGCCGCGCTTTCCTCTCTGTCTCTCTCTTCCCCTCCTGCAGCCAAGGCTCCATTGGAGCAAAGATGGCCCGGGCGCTGGGGATGGCTCTGTGGCCTCTGCCTCAGGCGCTAGAGTGGCTCTGGTCGCAACATGGCGACGCCCAGGATGGGCAGAGCATCGCCCCCTGGTGGGCAGAGCGTCGCCCCTGGTGGGCGTGCCGGGTGGATCCCGGTCGGGCGCATGCGGGAGTCTGTCTGACTGTCTCTCCCTGTTTCCAGCTTCAGAAAAATGAAAGAAAAAAAAAAAAATATATATATATATATTTAAACTTTATTCAAATTTCTGGATGTATAGGTTGCTTCTAATTTTTTAAAATTATTATAAATAATGCTATAGTGAACATCTTTTTACATAAATCTCTGTCCACATCTCTGATTATTTCCTTAAGATAGATTCCTTGAAGTGGAATTACTGGGTCAAAGGGTATATATATATATATATAATTTATTTATTTATTTATTTTTGTATTTTTTTGAAGCTGAAAACGGGGAGAGACAGACAGACTCCCGCATGCGCCCAACTGGGATCCACCTGGCACGCCCACCAGGGGGCGACGCTCTGCCCCTCCGGGGCGTCGCTCTGTTGCGACCAGAGCCACTCCAGCTCCTGGGGCAGAGGCCAAGGAGCCATCCCCAGTGCCCAGGCCATCTTTGCTCCAATGGAGCCTCGCTGCGGGAGGGGAAGAAAGAGACAGAGAGGAAGGAGAGGGGGAGGGGTGGAGAAGCAGATGGGCGCTTCTCCTGTGTGCCCTGGCCAGGAATTGAACCCGGGACTTCTGCACGTCAGGCGGACGCTCTACCACTGAGCCAACCGGCCAGGGCCAAAGGGTATATATTTTTAAAGATTTTTTACCCATATCGCCAATTTGCTTTCTAGAAAGGTTATATTGATTTACATCTCCTCTAACCACATAGGAGACATACATTTAAGTGCATGCTTTATAATTAAAAAAACAAACAAACTTCAATTGGGAGGCAAATGTATCTCATTATTGCCTTCATCTCCTTTGCAGTGAAGTTCAACTTATTTTCTACCTCTTGGCCATTTGTAGTCTATGAATTATTCGTCCATGTTCTTTGCTCACTTTCTATTGGACTGATTATCCCCATTTTATTTTTGGACAAAGAAACTGAGACTCAGAGTAGTTAAGTTACCTACCCATAATTACACAGCTTGGCAACAGGCAGAATCCAAACCTCTCTTGCTCCCAATCCTGAGCTCTTGCACCAGGGGCTTCTCTTTTGTTCTAGAGCAAGAGTCAGCCACCTGCAGCTCAGCCTGCTGACTGTTTTAGTAAATAGAATTATTGGAGCCCAGCCACGCCCATTTATTTACTTTTCTCTGTGGCTGCTTTTGCACTACAGTGTCAGAGTCCAGTAGTTGCCACAGAAACCAGTATGGTTCACAAAGCCTAAAGTATTTACTAGCTGGTTTTACAGAAATGCTTTACAGAAAATATTTGCTGACCCCTGAACTATATATATAGCAGCATTGTATGGATAAGTTTAAATGTCCTAGTAGCCACATTTTAAAAAGTAAAATTAGAATTTGGCTTGTTTTTGTTTACTACTTTATTCATTCGTCAAACACTTCGCCAGTATCTATTGTCCCCCAGTCTCTGATTTGGGAGTTCTTATTTCATAAAGGATTTTCTCAAAAGATACATTTGCAACAGAGTTATTGAAATTAAAATGGAAAAACAATGAAGAAGTAAAGGTGTTTGGACATAGTGATAGTGGAACATGATATTAGACTCTTAGTTTCTTGGAAACCAGGGCGCAAAAGGGGAAATATACTGACTTACGTCCTTTCCGGGAGGAAAAAGAGTGCCCCTTTTTCAAGAGAGACACACTGTTGCCTGGTACTAACTACATTCAAATGGGCAGTCATCACCTAAGGCACTGCTGAGGGGCTCGAAGCGGTGGAACGGTGGAACGGACAAAGCCTTCCACCGCAGTTTTATGGTAGGTATGGCCCTGATCTTCATGTGGCTGTTTGCTTGTAACTGCCCTCAATAAAAGCCAAGGCCACATTGTGAAAGCTTAGAATCAATGAAGGTGATCCTACAGGAGACTAACCTAGTATGGTCCAGGTATGTGGCTTTCTAGGGAGTTAGCTGAAAGCGAGATGAGGGTATAGAAGGCTCACTGGAGCATATACCCCAGATGTCTGTCCAAATCCAGTCCATCCTATTCTTCCCCCCTGCCAGCACCTTCGGATGGGTCTTTATCATTTCCTGCCTCCTCCCCTATCCCCAGACTTCTCATCACAGACCTCCCTCATCATCATCCCCATGCTCACAGGCTTAAAATCCATCAATGACCCAAGTGGTAGATTTGAGATGAATTTGTTTGCTCTCAGCTTAGAATTTTTAGTTATTGTGTGAATTCTTTATAATGGGCATAGATAATAAAACAATAAGGTGATTTTATTTAAAAAACAAAAACAAAAACCTGGATCAAGATGCCCAGGTATGCCAAGATCCTAATAGCAGTTAATTCTGGGTGATGGGACTATGGTTGACTGTTTTCTTTTTTCTCTAAGATATATTTTTAAAGTAAAAATGCTTCTTTGTTGCTTTCATGTCACCTGGCAGCCGTCCACTTCTTCTCTGAGCTCTCACAGCATCCTTTGTATAGTGATGACACTGGTTAGGCATTTACTGTGTGTGTGCCAAGCACTGTGCTAGGCACGTTTTAAAATTATAAATGTTATTGCACTTGACCTATGTGTTGAGTCCATTTTATGGATGAGGAAACTAAAGTTAGAGGGGACCTTGTATGGGGTTACAGGGCTGGAGTTACAGAGCCGTGATTAGAATACAATGTAAAACCAGACTGTGAATTTTCCTTCTCACCAGTCTCCTACTTAGCACATTGGGTCTTTTTATTCATTTTATTTTATTTTTTCACTGATTTGAGAGAAGAAGAGAGAGGGAGGGAGGGAGAGAGAGAGAGAGAGAGAGAGAGAGAGAGAGAGAGATTGAAGCAACAACTGGTTGTTCCACTTAGTTGTTCCATTTATTGTGCACTCACTGATTGCTTCCTGTATATGCCCTGACCAGGGGTTGAACCCATGACCTCTGGTGTGCTGGGTCAACACTTTATCCACTGAGCCACAGTACTTGGCATATTCTAGGTGTTCAATATATGTTCAGTTAACCCTTTGAGCAGTGAGTTTTTTTCATGCTTGCTGACCCCAGGGAGTGAGTTCTTTTTCAAAAAATGAAATTAGTTCCAGTTCCAGTTTTATTAACTTAAAATCATGTTTGTTTATAACCAATTTATGGAAACAAGAAGAACATACATTTGCCTTTTTTTTTTTAATGCTGCCTTACACATTTTAAAAATAAATCGATTGTAATCTGGATGGTCAGGAGGCACAAGGACGTACATGAACGTTCGTACTACTCAAAGGGTTAAATAAAGGTACTTACTAAAGTACCACTCACTTCTGAGGTGGAATATTTTTGAAATGCTTATTGATTTTTCCCCCTTCCCATCATAACTTCCCCTCTCTCCACCCCTTATTACCTTCACCTCAATGGGGGATGGGGCAGAGTGGAAAGTGAAAATCGTGAAGGCTTTCAGGCTTTGATCATCAAAATCTCAGACCTTTGGGGGAATGGGGTTATGCTTCCAGGTTGAGAGTTTAGGCTTAGCTGGGCCTCAGCGGATGAGGCCTGAGCCCAGGCAGTCCCTGAGAGCCAAGAAGGCGTGGCTGAGAGGTGGGTCCAGGCACCTGGCATCTTGATGGCTTCACGGAGAATCCCAATCCCAGATAAAAGGCATAGAAGCACTACGATGCCTTTATCATGGCCAGGAAGAGCACAGAACTGATAGTCCTACTTGGGCAAGAGAGAGGGCCCTTTAGATGGTGCCCAGATGAAGAGATAACATGGTGGCTCACGTGGTACCCTCACCCTCAGCTTCAGCACTACATATGCCCCCTGCAACTTGGAAGTAAGTCTAGGGAAGGAGCAGGAACTAAAAAAAATCCAGAAATTACTGAGACTGAATTTTTTTCCACTACCAGTGGATTGAGGACTCAGAATGGAAATTAAGCCTGACCAGGCGGTGGTGCAGTGGATAGAGCGTCAGACTGGGATGCAGAGGACCCAGGTTCGAGACCCTGAGGTTGCCAACTTGAGCACGGGTTCATCTGGTTTGAGTGAAAGCCCACCAGCTTGAATCCAAGGTCGCTGGCTCCAGAAGGGGTTACTCGGTCTGCTGAAGGCCCATGGTCAAGGCACATATGAGAAAGCAATCAATGAACAACTAAGGTGTTGCAACGCGCAACGAAAAACTAACGATTGATGCTTCTCATCTCTCTCCGTTCCTGTCTGTCTGTCCCTGTCTATCCCTCTCTCTGACTCACTCTCTGTCTCTGTAAAATAAAAAAAAATTAAAAAAATTAAAAAAAAAAAAAAAAGAATGGAAATTAAGTCGCGTTCAAAGAAAATAAAGTGTTATCTTACACAAAGTCTTTGGACTGAGACTTTTACTACCCTGGCCTCATCTGGGCATTTGCTCTGGGCTGAAAAAACACGTTCCAAGCCTGCCCTGTCTCCTCAGCATGAAAGAGGAAGCCTAGAATCCCAAACCACCCACAGAGGGGCGGGGGCAGGGGACTCCTGAGACTTTGGAACCCAGAAGAGTCGTTGATAGCCTAAGACAAAAGTTAAGGAGACTGGCCTGACTAGGCGGTTGCACAGTGGTTAGAGCGTTGGACTGGGATGCAAAGGACCCAGGTTTGAAACCGTGAGGTCATGGGTTGAGCACGGGCTCATCTGGCTTGAGCATGGGCTCACTGGGTTGAGCACGGGGTCGCTGGCTTGAGCGTGAGATCATAGACATGACCTCATGGTCTCTGGCTTGAGCCCAAACATGCTGGCTTGAAGCCCAAGTTTGCTGACTTGATCTCAAGGTCACTGGCTTGGGCACTCTCTCTGCTGGAGGCCCCTCCCCCCCATCAAGGCACATATGAGAATGCAACCAATGAACAATTAAGGAGCTGCAAGGAAGAATTGATGCTTCTCATCTCTCTCCCTTCCTATCTGTATGCCCCTCTCTTTTCCTCTCTCTGTTCCTCTCTCTGTCTCTGTCACACACAAACAAAAAAATTAAGGAGACTGATAAGTGTTCTCTGTATCTGGAAGGTCTGCCCACCTTTGTGTGCAGATGGATTGAAGACCCCCCTTGTAGGTAAATCCAGGTTTCCCCCTTAAGGTGGGTCTTTTTGTACCCATTATGCTCACAGACAGGAACTTGATTTAGACCCACAATCCCACACCATTGACCATGGCAAGAATGATCTCGGCCTGAAAAACTTTCAGAGCAGATATGACTAGTTGCCCATGTCTGCATCATTAGTGGCCCAGTGGACTGTCTCCTTCGAGCAGCATTGCTCCCTGGGGGACCTTCAAGGTGAGTGAGCCATGAAATGGCCCCACCCAAGGTATAAAAAAGAGGGAGTCAGCTGAAAGAATTTACATACCAGTGACCCTTTACATTTGAGCCGTGAAGTACAGTGAATTTGGCTTTGCCATGGTTGATGCTCTCAGTGCTTTGGTGGGGGGGGGGGGGGAGGACAACACTAGTGAATTAGCAGGACAGTGGACCAGAATTGGAAGCTCTGATTGAAGTTTCAACTCTGCTCTTACCAGCTTGAGCTGGACATCCTTCCCCCTTTTGAACTCTGGTGTGCTCATCTGTTAGGAAATGCCTACCTCACACGGTTGTGCAGAGGAGAAGAGGCACTGGGAAGCTCTCCATAGCTTTCCCTATGGCTCTCTTCTTCTGTTTCACTAGCAGCAGCCTCATCCGGTCTTAGCTGCAACTCCCTGTCACCCATGGAAATCCCGTTAGCCCAGAATGGTATGAATCAACGCAATTAGGATAAGAAGGTACTTGGGAGAACCTGGAAAGCAAGTGGCTTCTTCACTCCCAGGAAGCCCTGTGTGTCCCCCAGCTGAGTTGGTTCCCAGGCTGGTGCTGGGCCTCCTGGTTGAACCTAGACCTCCTATAAAGACAGATACCCCGCCCTGGCCGGTTGGCTCAGCGGTAGAGCATCGGCCTGGTGTGCGGGGGACCCGGGTTCGATTCCCAGCCAGGGCACATAGGAGAAGCGCCCATTTGCTTCTCCACCCCCCCCCTTCCTCTCTGTCTCTCTCTTCCCCTCCCGCAGCCAAGGCTCCATTGGAGCAAAGATGGCCCGGGCGCTGGGGATGGCTCCTTGGCCTCTGCCCCAGGAGCTAGAGTGGCTCTGGTCGCGGCAGAGCGACGCCCGGAGGGGCAGAGCATCGCCCCCTGGTGGGCAGAGCGTCGCCCCTGGTGGGCGTGCCGGGTGGATCCCGGTCAGGCGCATGCGGGAGTCTGTCTGACTGTCTCCCCTTTTCCAGCTTCAGAAAAATAAAAAATTAAAAATTAAAAAAAAGAAAGAAAGAAAGATACCCCCTATTTCAGGTAAACATTTATTATGCTCTTCCCCTAAAGTAGGGGGAGATTGGTGTTATTTGTGGGGCTGTTCAGAACAAATTAGTTCTGAGTCTGAAAATGTTTTTGTTTTAGTTGGAATTTTCACAGCAGATAAGCCACTGGGGTGACAACCTTTCCTGTATATTATCTCATCAATCCCCAGAACACTTTGGTAAGGCAACCCAGGCCGGCATTACTTTACCTTTTGAATATCTCTCTGTTCTGTCCACATCTTTTCATTGCCTCTACCACCTTCTTAGTCTAAGCCACTGTGATTTTTTTTTAATCAAGCTCTTTTTGAAGCACAACACATTCTTTTTTATTTTTTATGGAGACAGAGAGAGAGTCAGAGAGAGGGATAGATAGGGACAGACAGGAACAGAGAGAGATAAAAAGCATCAATCATTAGTTTTTCATTGCAACACCTTAGTTGTTCATTGATTGCTTTCTCATATGTTCCTTGACCGTGGGGCTACAGCAGACTGAGTAACCCCTTGCTCAAGCCAGCGACCTTGGACCCAAGCTGATGAGCTTTGCTCAAGCCAGATGAGCTCACACTCAAACTGGCAACCTCGGGGTCTCGAACCTGGGTCCCCTGCATCCCAGTTTGATGCTTTATCCACTGCGCCACTGCCTGGTCAGGCACAACACATTTAGTAAAGCAAGCAAACCCTAAACATTCAGGTTGATATATTTTTGTACAGTTGAACCAGCTCCCAGATCAAGATATAGAATGTTTGCAGCTTTATAGCAGGTTCCCTTCTCCTCTCTCATAGTCATCATCCCTCCCAAGAATAACAATTATTCTGACCACTGTCCATATAGATTTCTTTTGCCTGTTCTTGAATTTCATATTAATAGAAACATACAATATCTCCTCACTTCTGTTGTGAGATTCATCCATACGGTGTGTATCATATTTTCTTTTTTATTGCTGTATAATGTTCCAATCTGTGAATAGATCACAAATTTATTTTTTGTGACAGAGACAGAGAGAGAGACAGAGAGAGGAACAGATAGGGACAGACAGGCAGGAAGCGAGAGAGATGAGAAGCATCAATTCTTCATTGCAGCTCCTTAGTCTCCTTAGTTGTTCATTGATTGCTTTCTCATATGTGCTTTGACATGGGGGGGGGTTGCACAGCAAAGCGAGTGACCCCTTGTTCAAGCCAGCGACCTTGGGCTTCAAGCAAGATACCTTTGGGCTCAAGCCTGTGACCCCATGGTCAAGCTGGTGACCTTGGGGTTTCAAACTTGGATCCTCTGCATCCCAGTTCGATGCTCTATCCTGCACCACTGCCTGGTTGGGCCAATATAGCACAATTTATTTGTTCATTCTGCAGTTGTTGGACATTTGGGTTGTTTCTGGCTTTCAGCCATTAGAAATAAAGTCCATGTCTTTTGGTGGGTCTTATTCTGAGTCATAGGATACACTTATATTTAACCTTAATAGATAATACCAAATATTTTTTCCAAAGTGGTATAATAATTTACATTCTCACCAGCAGTGTATGAGAGTTCCAGTTGCCTCACATTCTCACCAACCCTTGGTATTGTCAGTCTTTTAAAATTTCAGCCATTCTGTTGGGTATGTAGTAGAATTTCATGGAGGTTGTACTTTGTGTTTCTCTGATGACTAATGATGTTGAGTATCCTTTCCTTTCTCAACTGCAAGCCACTGGTAATGATCTCATAGACCACCCCTGAGAAGGACACCTAACTGACTTTCCTGTTTCTGCATTGAGCCTCTCCAATCCTGTCTGCCGAATACATCTGCAGCCAGTGGTGTTTGTTTCTAACATGTAAATCTAATCATGCTACTCTCCTGCTTAAAACCCATCAGTGGCTTTCTCTGGCCCTTTGGGTCAAGGGCCAATCCTCTCCCTGTTCCTATTTGCCCAGGACCACTGCTCGCCTCTGCAGCCTCATCTAAGACCATTCTCCCCCTTGTACTTTAGCCACTCTGGCTTTCTTTGGGCAACATGTATTGTTTCCAGTTTTGGGGCTATTCCAAATAAGCGCATGCATTTCTCCTTCCCAGCATTTATAACATTCTGTGATAATATACTGGTGGGACTATTTGATTGACATCTGTCTGTGCTACTAGGCTGTAAGCTTCAAGGGAGAAAGCCTTATACTCGTCTTGCTCATTATTGTATGTCCTGTGCCTACAATATAATAATACCCAGCATACAGTAAGTCCTCAATAAATATTTGTTGAATGAATAAATATGCCCTCAGTTCACGATGAAGCTGAGGTTCTGAGAGGAAAAGTGCAGACCTGGGGCTAGAAATCAGGCTTTCTGACTACTCTGCTCTTTCTACCACCATACCCCGTTACCTCTGATGAGACAAAGCACTTTTCCATAATTCTAGCGTAAAGATGACTATGTCATGATTGTTGTTGTTGTTATCAACTCCCCACCATAACATCAGCTCCTGGGGGGGGGGCAGCGATAATGTCTGTTGTGTTCACCCCTGGATCTCCAGCACCCGGTATAGTGCCTGGAATATCAGAGATCATTAACACTAGTTGGCTTGACAGTTAACTATTGCTTGAATTGAAGCATTGTTAGTATAGACCCATGTAAAAAAAATGTCAGCACCAGTTAAAAGCAGATGCTATGGGACTATCCACACATTTTCATTCTGCTGGGATGTATGGGACTAGTATTGCTCTAGTTAGGAAGCTGGTTAATGGTATCGGAAAACCTGTCACAGGCTAAACAGCTCTCACTGAAACCTCAATAATCTAAGACTCCTTCTGGTTGCACCAAGGCAAGTCGACTTTCATTTGCCCTCTTGGGAAAAAGTTAGCTTAAACCACAAAGGGTGGAAACCAGAGGACATTCCAAAGGCCACAAAGAACCTACCAGAGAGAATTAAGACTTTGCTCATTGTTGGCAAGCAAATTGATGCTGCTCATTGCAAATGGATCTTGTTTGCTCACCATCAAGTCTTATCTGCTCATCTGAGCAGGTCTGGCTGCTGTGCAGCTTGGCAGCAGATGGGTTCCAGGAATGTCAGCCTGGTGGAAGTAATAAAGTGGCGTTTCTTTTCCAATTGTCTCTCATTGAGGCCTCTTAGTAATTCGGATTGATTGTGCTGTAGCCCAGTGCTGCGACTGACTGAGTGAGGTTTGTCTGGGATTTTTATCTCCGTCTCAGGAACTGAATGATATACACAACAAGGTTGGTCCCAAGCTGCCCGGGGACACTGTCCTTTCCAGTGTGTGAGTGAGGTGAGGAGGCACTTTCAGGCCTGGCACCAGGCTGCTGGACTCCTGATACATTCCCAGGAACAGGCCTGTGATGGTCTCCATCTCCCTACCTCTGCCATGGCCAGGCTGCCCCAGAATTCCCATGGGCTTCAGGCTTTGTCTGCAATGGGAACAGCTTACCCATCCTCTAAGACCCATCCAGCCGGGAGTCCCAATGTTTCCAGATGTGCAGCTCCCACACTTTTCCTGTGGCCTGGCAAAGCTCTGGGTGCCTGCCCCCTGTCCCAGGCGGAGAAGGTAGGTGAGGAGGTAGGGAGAAACAATAGCTCCTTCATCCTGAGCTGTTTCTCAGTTTATTTGAAGGAGCAGGGAGAGGCTGAGGTCCAGGCGTGAAGCTGGTACCCGGCAGGGCACTACACACTGCCTCACACCACCAGCCCGGCCACCGGCCAGCATCTCTGCTCAGCTCAGAACCCTCTGGCAAATCCTGTGTTTAAAGGACCCTGCTCCTGAGAACAAAGTCAGCCTTGTGCCCCCTCATTCCCTTTCCTTTCAATTTCTGTGCATTTTTAGTTTTCCTCTTGGTCCTGTCTCCTCTCTCCCCCAACTTCCACATCCCCATCCCCTCAGACTCATCTACCCCTCAACCCCATCCAGCTGCCAATTGAAACGGCCTGAAAATAATGTGAAATCATATAGTTTATCACCCAGAGGCTGCTGACAGGCAGTACGGCCACCTCTGAAAACAGGCAGGGAGGCAGGGAGGGCGAGGAAATTATAGGCTGCACAAAGGAGAAAAAGTTAAAGTGAGAGCTCCATAAAAGAAAGTGGAACTATTATGCTGCAAAATGCCAACTCATTACAAAGCGGCCAAATAAGAGAGAAATACGGTGCTGCCTGTAATAGCAGTTTACAAGGGAACATTGTACAGCAACAGAAGAGACGCTGCTATAATTTGCTCTAACAACTCCAATTATCCCTTTTATTGATTTGGCAACACATTTAATAGGAGTAGCCACACCTCTTCTGTTACAAATCATTAAAGGTGTTGAACGGTGTAATTTTAAAATTGTCCTCCTACAGTTGTCAGTATGACAGCATAATTCCCCCTGATTTCGGCTGTGTAAACACCGAGGTACGGTCATTTCCCCCTTACAAGGCCAGAGATGTTGTCAGCCTGGGGTTTTTGTGCAGAAACATCCATTTAATACATATCTTTTTCTTCAGTCAGCTCTCCTAATTGCAGTGAGGCTTGGTTTAGTGGTCTTTTTATTTTTTTCTTCCTCCCTTTTCTCTCTCATTCTTTCCCTCTCTCCTTCCAACTAGGTGGTGTGTGTGATGGGGATAGCGGAAGGAGGGAAATAAACGGGCTGTTTGGCCTTTTCTTTCTTCCCTGGGCAGCCTTAATTGCTACTTAAATCTGGGCCCTGCACTTAACATCCAGCGGGGAAGCCCTGTGCGCGGCGCACAGACTCGGGAGGCCCTCGCGCGCGCCCCCGCCCGCGCGTTCCCGGGAACGGCCGGCACGCACGCGCGCTCGCTCTCGCTCGCGCTCTCCGCAGGGTTTGTCCTCCGCCGGGAGAAGGAAGGTCTGCTGGGTCCCGGCGTGGGCCCGGGTCAGGCTCTGCGTTGGAGTAGGGTAGCACAGGCCTGCGCGGGGTGCAGGTTTTGGAGCGTCGGAAGGGCTGGGCAGACGGGGCGAGGATGCTCAGGCTGGGTGGTATCGGGTGGGAGAGGCCAGAGGGGAGGGATTGAGGAACCCAGGCGAAGGGAGACTGAGCCCCTGCCCCACAGCCTGGCCTCTTACTCGCTCCTGGCCCTGTTTGTTCTGCTGGGGCCTTTGGTGTGATTATTTGCCCTGAATCTCCTTCCCTCGTGCCTCCCTGGCCCTCCCGCCAGCTCAGGGGGGTTCTGCCCTTATGCTGCATCCTGGTGCTTAGCCCAGTGACGTGGTCCCCAACAGCTCTCTGTTAAATGGACGCAAATATGTGAAGAAGGAATCTGAGGAAAGTAGGTGACCAATGGCTCAGTTGTTTGGAAGAGGCAAAGGTGAGCAGGTGACTCATTGGGTGTCTAAACCCTGTGCTGTTAGGTGGGCGTGTAGGGCTTTGGTGGGGTTGTGTGGGGTGGCTGGGGAGGGTCGTTTCCTTCTTTTACCCAAACCCTCTCCAGTCCCATGTGTGGGCTGTGTTCTCTTGTCTTCAAGTCCACCAGGGACCATGCTTCTGCTAGGAACCACTGGCCAGACGCTGTGGAGAATGAGGCATGCTTTCAGGACTCAGGACCCCTTTCCAAAGCTACCTCTGCAAAATTTTGGGCTTCCCCCACCCTGACTCCTTTGCTCCGTATGATGGAGCGAGGCCTAGAGGCTCTCTGAGGGGGTGCTACTTTAGGGGTCGTCCAGTGGGCCAGGCTCCCGAGCAGGAGATGAGAATGAAGCAGGCATCCTGGGAACAGCTGCTCCAGGGCCTTGAGCTTCTACCTTACCACTGGAATTGGACCTCAGCTGCAGTAGGAGGAATTTAAGTTAGAGCCAAAGAATGTTAGTTCTCAGAACTGCATGGTTCCAGATTTGGTGATTGGGGACTTTCTTAAGGTCAGGAGAGACCCTTACTCTGCACTGGGCCAACTGAAGGGCTCTTGGTTTGGGGCAGGGAGTGTTGACTCAGGCCTAGTCATCACTGAGAATCTGCAGGAGCTATGTTCTTGGCCTTGGCTCCCAGGACAGGTGGGGGATGGGAAGCAGTCCCACCCACTGTCATCTCCCTGTCATCTGAAGACTTTGCCTTCAACAGGGCCTGACTCTTCCCCATCTGAGTCTGCTTTGTGCCCCTCAAGGAGGAAGCTTGGCCGAGTCAACAGGGCCTTGACTCTTCCCCAAGCCTCACTGCTGCATACTCACAGTAGAAAGCTTGGGGTCTGCTGGAAGGGGTCCTGGGAAGGGGTCTTTTTCTGTACTCCCGCAGAGCAGAGGTGTTGGTGTGAGCATCTGTAGGTGCCCTTCTTTTGCTCTCTAAGCACTTCTGTGTCTCAGCACCTCTAGGTTTCTCTTTGGGCCTTTCTCTCTGGCTCTGTTTTTGTACTTCTCTCGGCTTTTCATATTTGTGCTTTTTGCCCACTGTATTGTAGTTGCCATTTCCATGCTTGCTTTCTCTCACCAGACCATGAGCTCTGTGAGGGCAAAGACTTTTTTAGCTCCCTGAGCCTGCACGTAGTAGGTGCCTAATCCATTGCTGCAAAATCAAAGAGTGGACATCTGACTGTGCCCAGAATCCTTTTATGTCTGCATCTTTCTGGGTCTCTGTGACTCTCTCGGAAGCTAGTTTTGTGGCTCTGGATAGCAACACCTAACTTATTCTCAGGTGTATATGAATTTCTTGGCGTAATTTTCCTCTGTCTGAATGTCTCTCTGCCTGTAGCCCCACATCTCTCTCCAGGCATGCTGGATCTGACATGGAGTGTAAAGGGTGCTGTGTGCAAAACAGGTGTCCTCCCTGGGCATGAGTGTTGGGGCAACTGGACTGCCAAGTCTGCACCTCTCTCCATGTGGGTGAGCTCTCAGACTCTTCATCGCAAGAGGCTGTGAGCACCTGCAACTGATCACCTTCCTTCTCAGCCTTGGATGGGGGTGAGTTGTGGTCCTCTCCATCTCTTCCTCACCATGACCCCAATCACAGCACCTGCCCTTCTCTAATTGGCCCATGTCAGTGGAATGGGGGGAGGGAAGGCTGATGTCCAGGGAGAAAATCCCATTAGGGGAGTTGGAGCCAAGTTATTAGTGGTTAAGATATAATTGGAGTTAGTGAATAATCTCATTCGATCCATCATGTATTTATGGTGCACCTAGCTATGTGACCTTGGGTGAGGTGCTTCACCTCTCTGATGAAATAAGACCTCAGTGTTTGCCAAAGACCTCTGGATTTCTGGCATTCTGAGTTCCTTAAGTTGGAAGGAATCTTTCTCCATTGCACATTGATCACTTGCTACTGCCTTTCTCCTGGGAGGCACTCATTACTTGCCTCTAAATAATTTGAGCCATTGCCCAACTTCTCTCCTAAACTCTGCACTCTTTGAGGACAGGGTCTTATTTATCCCCCACAGTTAAGTGCCTGGCACCCAGTGGGTGGTTTATCAGTTTTCTGAATGGATGACTGAATGATTGAGTGCTAAACACTGTGATTAATAACAAAGGAAGAGAATTTTATGACCCTGCACTTAAGCAGCATACCATTTTTTTTTGGGGGGGGATGATCCTGCCCCTTGATAACTTGGTGAACTTAAGTGAGTTTCCCAGCTTCTTTGTGCCTTTATTTCTTAATTAATAATATGCAAGTAATAATGGCTGCCACACAAGAGTTTTGTGAGGATAAAATGTGATCATATGTATAGTTAAATTCCCAATGCACAGCTTGGCACTTAGCAGACTGTTCCTGGTCGGTTCCTAAGCAGAGAAGGGTCACTGAATCCTACAGATATCAGAAGGGGAGAAATCAGTGTTGGGTGGGTTTTTTGGATCAAGGCTGGGGCATGGGAAATCTCTATTGGCCGGTTAGACACCACTTTGTCATGCTCTATGGGCTTTTGGCTTCCCCCCCTACTCCCACCACCCCAACACAGACAAAGAGAGCAGGTGCTCAGAAAGTGTTTGCTGAATTAGTGAATAAAATGAAACCTATAGCTTTGCAGCTTAAGAGAGCAGATCCTGAATTCAATTCCTCAACTGAGTCACCTGGATTCTTGAAGAAATCCACTTTCACACCCCCAAAATACACCTCCCCTTGCACGCGCGCGCACACACACACACACACGCACTGATTCAGAATCTCTAGGTTTGGGCTCAGAATCTAATGTTTTTTTTAAAGCTGCCCAAGTGATTCTGATATCTGGACAATTTAGGATACCCTGGCTTAAGACATGACCAAGATTATATATACATATTTAATGTACATTGGGAAATAACTGTTATCTGGTTTTAAAATAGAAACACTAAAGGTTATTATTTGAACAGTGTTTATAAAAACCTACCCTGTGTTCTACTGCCACATCTCCTCTGGTAACCTGTGTGTGGGGAGTGCTTTCAGAGTAACATTGGAGTCAGGATGAAGAAGGATAAATATTTCAGCTTTGAGAGGGAACACAGGAGCTGGAGAAAGCAGTGTTATCCCCCACATTGTGGGTCAGCCCAGCCTCAATTTTCCAAGGAGTAAAGACAGAAGTAAGATGAGTACATAATAATAATAATAATAATAATAATAATAATAATAATAAACTGCTCTGTGGAGATGAGTTGGTGTTTTTGGCATCCCTGGTTTATTGTGTCTGTCATGCTTGTCATTTCAAGGCATTGTGCTTCCACTTAGACGTGATCTACACATGCTGGGTACCTGCTATATAGATGCTAACCCAGTTCTGTAAGGTAGAGGTCATTAGTATCTTCATTTTACAGACAGGGAACTAAGGATCAGAGAGATTGACCTACTTGAGATTATACAGCTAGCAAGAGGTAGAGCTTGGTGGAGCCCAGATCCCATGACCCTTAGTCCCAAGCGTTTCTCCCATGCCTGTCTGGGAAAGGCCCCGGGTCATTGAGTTGGGGGATTCACTCTAAATGTAGTTGAGCCCCAGCAGGACTGCATCTGGCTGAGTCCTGATCACTGCATTGGTTCCCTCCATTCACTGAGTGGCTCTAGCTGGTGGAGCCTGAGGAGAGAGGACCAGTGTTCTGGACCACCCCCCTATCCTAACTCCTTCCCCAAGCCTTTTCCTGAGTGGCCCCTTTTCAAGTATGTGTCTGATGCCTGAAGAGGCTCTCCCCTGCTCAACCCTCTTCCCCCACCCTGTTTTATTTACTTCATTCACTCACATCTTCATCCATCCTATCACTCAGCAAGCAGTCACCCAGCTTGACCGGGCACCGTGCTGGGCTTGCGTGTCCAGGGGTGAGGAATACTGGCCCTGGCTCTTTAGGAGCTCTGAAACAAGAGAGGCAGGAAATTTAATCCCGATACACTGGGATTAGCACTCCATAGGAGAGACAAGGGCGTCTTCCAGTTTGGGGTTTTTCATGTTGCGTGTTGCAAGGGTCCAGCTGGAATGCTTAAAGTGGCCAGTGTGGGGGTATAGTGAACACTTGGTGTGTCAGCTGTTGGACTGCCACGAGGATGCCCACTGGCCAGTCACAGGGCTTCTGGCCTCTGCGGCTCTGTCCCTCTTCCTCTCACCTATCCCTAGGGCCCCTCAGAAGGCTTCTTTCTTCTATCTTATTTTCAGATCCCTCAAAATAGTCTTTCCTTTCAGAAGGGCCTCTGCTTCTCCTAGGCTGTGTTCTCTCCCAGAGTTCTGTTCTCCCACTGTGCTCACGTGCTCATGTACATGTGAGCATGCGTGTGTGCGAAAGAGCAGGAGGGAGGGAGAAGGAGCATGTGCGTGCAGCCCCTCTCAGCCTCTCTCCATCTCTGGTCTTAGGCAGGAGATGGACAGCTGGAGCTCCCATTCTGGGCAGAGAGCCCCATCACTGCCCTGCACAGGGAGCACAGTGGCCACAGTAGTCCCCACCCTCTGGGAGCTTGCAGCCTGGCCATAAGAGAAGGTGAGCTCATTGTGCATGACCTGAGAGTTCTCACCAGAGCCTAAAGAAGAGGAAGGGGGAGGAGAGGCATGAAGTGGAGCTGAGAGAGAGAAGACCAAGCCAAGAAATATGGGATGAAGGGCCAACAGCGGCCACCATCCAGGAAGATAGTGACCCAGGGACCCTTGGTAGGAGCAAGAAGACTCACTCCCTTTTCCCACTAATGGCTGAGCCTCCAGTTCTGGAGGTTGGCTGGACCAAACCAGGACTAGGTTGTGTCCCCCAGTGGGCGCAGCATGGGTGGGTGGGGGTGGAGGTGGGGAGTTCTAAGGTCTCAAGGCCAAGGGGTTGAAGTCGGCAGCGGAAAAGTTTGTTGTGTCAGCCCTTTCCTATCTGCCTGTCCCTCATCCCGTGCTACCCCCCTACCCCCCAGATTCTCCCAATCCTCCTCCTTCTGTCCTGCTCCTCCTCCCTTTTCCATTTGGAAGAAGGAGGCTTGCTGTCTTTGTATTTTAACTGTAGCAAAAAGATTAAATTGTTTACGAGCCCGGGAGCCTCGGCTGGCTGGATGAGCCGGAAGAGACAAAGATAGACATTCTAATTCTCCCCTGTTCTCCGGGCCTCCGTCCCCCTGGCTGCTGCTAATTCTTTTATCTGCCCCCAACACTCCAGGCATTATGTGCATTCATAAAAAAGGAGGGGGGGAGTGGAGAGAGCCCTCGCCGAAGCCGCAAAATTACTGTTCTCTGCGCGGTTTCTCTGATAGCAATCTCTTGAATGCTGATTACTTTTCCCCCCCTCTTCTGTGCCCCCTCCCCCTTCCCTTGCACCCAACATAAGTTGGTCTTTAACCCTTTATCTTTAGCAAGCAGAAAGACACGGAAAACATCTCACTCAGTGGGTGGAAAAAAAAAGCAAGGAGGGGGGCAGGAAGAGGAAAAAAAAAACCCAGCACAGAGAAGAATTACTGTTATCTCCCCACCAGAAGAGGAACAGCAGAGATAAGGGAGGCCTGAAGAATTAAAAGAATCGTAGCATTGGGGGCTCTAAATTCACGCCGAAGCTGGTTGTATTTGTCTGTCATGGGGGTTCATAATTTTCCGAGGTTGTTTTGATAGACTTATTGTGCGGACTGCATAGAAAACTCATCAGCATTTGTTGCCTCTGAGCATTATTGTCAAAGGTAACTGCATGTCTATAGACTGGGGGAGATAATGGCTGAAGTAGAAAGCAGATAAAGCCAGGGCCCTTCTCATTAAGGGCTATCTCTGCCTCCGCAGACTGGCTGGGATTGAGTGACTAGGGCGGCAGCATGGGGCATGCATTATGCCAGCAAAAGCAAAAGGCGGCGTCATGACTGCGGGCAGCCCAGTGGACCCTGGGCCTGCAGTGAATGGCTGAGGGGGGCTCTGGCATCAGGGTCCCTGTTTATCAGCAAGGGTGTGAGTCGGAGGTGCCCCCGGGCTCGCGGGGTGCAGGGGTGTCTTGTAGAGCGCTGCGCGTGGTGGAGGCGCTTCTTTGGTTCGATTCCCCACTGCACGGTTGAGGTCCAGAGAAGGGAAGGGGTGTGTCTGAGGGCACTGCAGAGGGAGGGCGGAGCCGGTTCTTCTGATTCTGGGGACTTTCATTTCAGTCCAAGCCTCACACGTGGAGTTGTTGAGAGGATAGGCTTCCCATAACCCGGGCCACTGTCCATGTGGAGATGAGGAGGGCTCGTGTCCTCTCAACAGCTAGAACCTGTGGGTCACCCCTTCCTCCCTCCCTTCTCTGGCACATCGCAGCCAGGCATGTGGAATGCTGCAGGCATGTTTTATGTGTCAACCCACTGGCTGTCCTCTTCCTTCCCTCTACCATGGGACCACTTCCTTCTACCTCCCTCTGGGGCCCCCTACTCCTAGGAAAGCCAGCAAAGGGAAGTGGGCACATCTGGGCAGAGAGACTCATAATGTCCTCAAGCCCTATATTCAGGCCGGACTAAGCCATCTAATGACTGTGGAGGCCAGGCTCAGCACCCTGGGCTCTGTGCAGTATGAGACATGGGCCTCTCTTCTGACCCTTTCCCACCTGTGAAATGGGATTATAATGTAGCTTGTTTCATAGGGTGGTTGTAAGCAGTGATGGGATCATTTATTTAAGAAGGTTTGTTAGCACAGTGTCTAGACAGACTAAGTTCTCAATAAACCTGTTATTGTCTTGACAGTTATTGTTCCTTCAGTGACTCTGAGGGCCTTTAGTATAGCTCAGTGCTTCCTCCTTTATGTGGCTCAGGGTGGGGGCTCTAGGAGAGGTGTCTGAGCTCTAAGTGAATGCTTTATCCTTGTCCTGCTCTCATAAAGGGGAGGCCTTGGTGTCTCCTGAGTCCATCCTTCTCCATTGGCTGGTCAGAAACTGAGGGCCACCAGTGAACAGACTGATGGTTGCCGGAGGGGAGGGGTTTGGGAGACTGAGTGAAAAGGTGAAGGGATTAAGAAGTACAAATCGGCAGTTGTAATAGTCACAGGCATGTCAACTACAGCATAGGGAATATAGTCAATAATATTGTAATAACTATGGTGTCAGAGGAGCATTGGAAACATCAGGGAAACATTTTGTAAAGTATATGATTGTCTAACCATTATCATATAGACCTGAAACTAATACAAAATAATATTGAATGTAAAGTGTAAATGAAAAATAAAATTAAAAAAAAGAAAGAAAGAAACTGAGGCCCAGAGAAGGAAGGGACTGGCCCAGGGCACATGACAGACCCCAGGCAGAGAGCTAGATGAAGGACAGGTCTCCAGGCTTTCGGGGACCGTTTGCAACATCCTGCCTTCCGCCCGGCCAGCTGGAGAAAGCGCTGGTGCTTGCAACCACGAGGGCAGAGGGGACCCGAAGCCCTGCCACTGGCCCCAGGGGCCCTGAGCCCGTATCCAGTGATCCCATGTTCCCGTCTGCGGCTTGCTCAGCATGACCTGGGCCAGGCTCGAGGATGTGAGTGCTTTTAGGAATTGATTGATCTACATTTGGTTCGGCTCAGGCGCACTGAGAAGCATCATCAGCACAGGGGTTTAGTGATGGGGGTGGGGGAGTCGTACACAGACATGGGGGAGTACAGAGGGTCAGCGTGGGGTCACTGGCCACAGAGTCTGCAGTGTGTACACTGGGGAGCCACCAGACCAGCCTCTCCTGGTATGTGATTGAGCCCAGCACTGCCCCACTCACCCCTCCCAGGCACCTGGCCAAAGTCCAAAACTGGGCAGGGCATAAGTTAAGGGATCCAACATCTGTTGAGCACTTCCATCATGTCTGAATCTCACATTCATCTTCTGTTATCCTCACAAACCACCTAAGAGGAAGGCATTACCATCCCCAGTTTACAGGAGACAAAACTGAGACCCAGAGAGATGAAGTAACAGTAAATCAAACTGGGATTTGAATCCAGGACTCTCTGACTCCAAAGTCTAGGATTTAGCCACTCTAAATCTGCCCTTTATCTTTTTTCTAGGGCCAACTGGTTCTCAGTTCCTCCCTCCTTCCTCCCTTCTTCCTTCTATTATGTAACACTCACAAGCTCCTACCATTCCCTAGGCATGGTGTTGGGTTGTAATACACCCTTCTGGCCCTTTAGGATTGATGGGGAAGACTGATACCTAGTATAAATTTCCACAGACAAGCAACATAATGGGTGTGAGTGAGAGAACTATGGGGATACAGAGAAGGGAGAAACTAACTCTATCCATGGTGGAGAAAGAGGGTCAAAGGGAACTGAAGCCTGAAAGATCAGAAGGTTGACAAGGTGGGGAAGGATACTCCAAGCAGAGGAGACAGCCTGTACAAATATCTGGAGACTAGGAGGAGTGAAGAATGAATGTTGAGCCAGGAGTTGAGTGTGTGTACTTTGGGGGGACAGGTTAGGAAGGGCCTTAAATGTCAGAGGAAGGAGAAAGGCTTCATCCAGAGTATCACTGGGAGCCCCTATGTTCCAAATAGCTTGAAACTCTCACTTCCTGGAAAGTCAGGCTCTGTCAGTCATCACCACTCTCATCAACCCCGCCCTCGTCAGCTGTCACCTGCTCAATGAGGGGCTGATTCTTGATGACAGATTTTGGCAGGAGTGGCAGAATATGGAATAGAAAGAACATAGGCTCAGGAATTCCTGAATCTTGTGGCCTGAGATTCAAATCTCCACTTGAAGCTGTGTAGCCTTGGGAGTGGGCATGTCATTTCCCTGGACTCAGTTTTCTAATCTATAAAATGGGGACATTTATCTCACAGAAGTACTGCAAGAATTAGCCAAGGATGGTGTAAAATGCCTGGTATGTTGTAGCCTAGGACCAATAGCCAGTTCTCCCCTCCTCCCCTCCCACCCTGCACTCTGCCAGCATGCTGATCGGAGCCGGTGTACCTGGTACCTATGTCCTTGCCTGCTCAGGAAGATACCTGCATGGCTCACTCTCCTTGAGGCCCAAGGTAGTAGGTTCAGTAGATTGGGTGGGAGAATAGATTTAGGTCATCCTGGTGGCCAGTGGGCTTTGAATGAGGAAGATGGCAGAGGCAGCTCAGCTCAACCCAGGAGAGAGAATTCTGGCTGAGACTCGGAAGACTTGACTGAGCCCTGGCCAGCTGGCTGTGTCTGTGTCAAGTCACTGGCCCTCTCTGGGCATCATACTGTTTACCTATAATCAGAGCCCACCCATTTCTAAAGCCTGTTACAGCTCTTAACAGTCAGATTCTAGGAGGGAAAGGCCAAGGTTCCACAGCAAAGATCTGTAACCCCCTTCCTTGGTGCAATAAAGGGGACTGCAGAGAAGCTGGTGGGGCTTTCAGCGCAGCCCCGCCCCTCTGGCTTGGAGGATGCTCTCCCTTCAAAGATTTACAATGAGCTAAATTCATTTGCATGACAAAATTGGCTCGTGTATCCAAGTGTTGCAGGAAGACAAGTGTAACATTACACAGAACAAGCAGCCAGGAGGAAGGTTACAGCAGACAATGAGGGAACAAGCCGCCAGCCTACCCGCTGCCTCTGCCAACCTTTCATCTGCAGGTGTGGGGGGCTACCTGGGGGTGGTGTCAGTGGTCAGGTAAGGAGAAGTCCTCAGGCCTGGGTGATGGTGGCCTGCCCAGGGATCTGGGGTTGGGGCGGATTCCTGCTTTCTGAGTCGTCCTGAATGGGGTGAGGTTTCCTTTGCTATTCTTAAATGCCTCCACCCTTTAAATGATTGCAAGGTTTTCTCCCCACTCAGATCTTGATAACATAAGCATTTTCTGAACCACTATTCATGCACCTATTCACTCACTCATTCGTCCATTCACTCGCTCATTCATCTATTCACTCACTCATCCACATATCCACGAACTATCCATCCACCTATCTGCCCACCCATCCATTTTTCCTTCCTTCCTTCCTTCCTTCCTTCCTTCCTTCCTTCCTTCCTTCCTTCCTTCCTTCCTTCCTTCCCCCCCTTTCTTCCTTCCTTCCTTCCTTCCTTCCTTCCTTCCTTCCTTCCTTCCTTCCTTCCTTCCTTCCTTCCTTCCTCCTTCCCTCCCTCCCTTCCTCCCTCCTTTCTTTTCTTCCTTCTTTTCCTCCATTCATCTATCCCCCATTCACTCATCCATTTATCCTTCCACATGCCCACCGCCCTACTCACTCACCCATATACTCACCCATTTACCAGTATATCTGTCCGCTCATATGCAGTCAACCATCCTTTCAAATACCTATCCATCTACCCATATACCAACCCACTCACCCATCCATCCACCAGTTCACCATTAACTCGCCTATCCACCCTGACATCTCTCTAATGAAACCAGATATTTGACACTTTTTTTATGTGCCAGGTACAGTTCCGGACATGCCTCTCTGCCTCAGCTTCCTCCTTTATTTTATTTTTTAAAATTTATTTTATTTTATTTTTATTTATTCATTTTAGAGAGGAGAGGGAGAGACAGAGAGAGAGAGAGACAGAGAGAGGAGAGAAGCTGGAAGCATCAACTCCCATATGTGCCTTGACCAGGCAAGCCCAGGGTTTCAAACCGGTGACCTCAGCATTTCCAGGTCAACACTTTATCCACTGCGCCACCACAGGTCAGGCTCAGCTTCCTCCTTTATAAAATAGGGGTAATAATAGTACCTACCCCATATCTACCTCACGATCCTGTCCCAGAGGAAGTGCTACATGTTTTCTACTGTGAATTTATTAGGCACTAGGGATCTTAAGGTAAATAAAACACAGTTGCTGCCCCAGAAGAAATCATAACTTCTGGGGGAGGGGTGCCAGAAAATCGGTATTACGGTCCATGTGAGATGTGCCGTGGGAAAGTATAAAGGACTGTTGGGGAGGGGGCAGAGCTGGGGCATCCTATCTCATTTGAGTCTGCTTGAGAGGTAGGTAGGGATAGGAAATATGATTAGTTTCTCTGATGAGGAAAGTGAGGCTCAGGAATGTTACAGGACTGCCCATGACCACACTGCTGCAGAGTCGCCAGGATTGAACACTGTGTCTTCTGACTCGGGGATAGCCCAGTGACATGGACCATGTACTCCCTGTCCCCTTCAGGCAGCAAGATGAGGCTGCTCAAAAGCTACCTTACTGCCAGGTTGCAAGAGCTGGACCGTGCTGCCCAGATCCCTGGAGGAAGACAATGACTGAGCTCTAAAGCAGTTGTCCCCAACCTTTTTTGGGCCACAGACTGGTTTAATGTCAGAAAATATTTTTACAGACCGGCCTTTAGGGTGGGACGGATAAATGTATCACGTGACCGAGACAAGCGTCAAAAGTGAGTCTTAGACGGATGTAACAGAGGGAATCTGGTCATTTTTAAAAAATAAAACATCGTTCAGACTTAAATATAAATAAAATGGAAATAATGTAAGTTATTTATTCTTTCTCTGTGGACCGGTACCAAATGGCCCACGGACTGGTACCGGTCCGTGGCCCGGGGGTTGGGGGCCACTGCTCTAAAGGACCACACCAAGTCCTGGACCCTTTCTGAGCCCCTCACTTAAAGTAGGGAGGGACAATGGCTAGATAAGACGGGCCAGCACTCGGGACTGGGGTGGGGTGGCCATCGGAACTGAGGACTGAGCAATGAGTTCCTGACTATGCTGTGGGAGGTGCCAAGGACATTTGGCCCCAGGATGGAATATGGAGTCTGCTTCATCCCCTGAGGCCCAGCTGGCACTCAGGGCAGAGATGTGCTCCACGCCATCCCAAGAGCTAGACAAGGACCAAATGGAAGCCACAGGGGAGTACATTTGGTCATTATAACAATCATTTCCTGACTACAAAACTGTTCCTGTTGAAGCGATCATTTCCTTGTCACTAAAAGTTCTAAAATATTAGAGGCAGCAGAGTGTGGTAGAAGGATGGGAGGCTTTGGAGAGCTTCCAGACTGGGTTCAATGCCACTGTCACCTAAGTATCTGCATGATCTTAGGCCAGTCACTCAACTTCTCTGAGGCTAGTCTGAAAAATAAACCTCCATCACATTATTTTAAGTCATAAATCACCAATACTTATGCTCAGTGAGTCTCACAACAAACTTATGAAAGTCTTTTTTGTTTGTTTTTTGGATTTTTCTGAAGTGAGAAGCGGGGAGGCAGTCAGACAGACTCTCACATGCTTCCCACAGGGATCCACCCGGCATGTCCACCAGGGGGCGATGCTCCATTGCGACCAGGGCCATTCTAGCACCTGAGGCAGAGGCCACAGAGCCATCCTCAGCGCCCCGGCCAACTTTGCTCCAATGGAGCCTTGGCTGCGGGAGGGGAAGAGAGAGACAGAGAGGAAGGAGAGGGGGGAGGGGTGGAGAAGCAGATGGGCGCTTCTCCTGTGTGCCCTGGCCAGGAATTGAAACCGGGACTTCCACATGCCGGGCTGAGTTTCTACCACTGAGCCAAATGGCTAGGGCCTGAAACAGTCTTTTAATTTTTTTTTAAATAAATTTTAATTTTTGGATAGTTTTAGATTTACAGAAAAGTTGCAAAATAGTACAGCCAGTTCCCCTAAGTCCCTCACCTAGTCTCCCCAATTGTTAACAGCTTATATAATTGTAGTTAAAAACAGCAGTGACACATTAGAGCCTTTAATTTTTAATTATGTCCACTTTAGAGATGCGGTACAGAGACGTTGAGTGTCTAGCCCTATGTCACACTGCATTATGATATATAAAATGAAATACAGTGAGTGAAAAGGCCTGTGAGAATGCCAGGCATCAATTCCTTTCCCATCCCAGGACAGCTGGGTCGGGCCCGGCCTCCACGCTCTCTCTAAGAGACCCTGGCAGGCTAGAATCCAGCCTCTCCATCTGTGTCCACTGCCCTGAAATATCATAGAGCAAGGAGCCAGCGGAGAGAAACCCTTGGAGAGCACCCTGTTCAGAGCAATGATGAATGGAGCAGTGACAGACCACTGCAGTTTTGTCCAGGATGGCTGTCTTATCAGTGTGTAGCCACAGTACAGAGTAGGTGCTTAGTAAGGATTGTTGAATAAACAAACGAATAAGTGAATGAAAGAAGTTGAGGGCATTCTGCTCTGTGTAGAACGGGGGTAGTCCACCTTTTGTATCTATACCTACCGCCCACTTTTGTATCTCTGTTAGTAGTAAAATGTTCTAACTGCCCACTGGTTCCACAGTAATGGTGGTTTATAAAGTAGGGAAGTAACTTTACTTTATAAAATTTATAAAGCAGAGTTATAGCAAGTTAAAGCATATAATAATAATTATTTACCAAGTACTTTATGTCGGATTTTCGCTAAGTTTGGCAGAATAAATCTTTATAAAACAACTTACTATAGTTAAATCTATCTTTTTATTTATACTTTGGTTGCTCCGCTACCTCCCACCATGAAAGCTGGAACACCCACTAGTGGGCGGTAGGGACCAGGTTGACTACCACTGGTGTAGGAGATTGAACTCAGGCATATTCAGGAGCTTTTCCAAATCAAGAACTCTGGAATTCAAAAATGGCTGGTCTCCTCCCTCAACAGCCCTCTTTTTCCCTTGAGGAATTGGAATCACCACTGTCCTGCATACAGTGAGTCCTCAAGGAATGGTGCCAATGCTGATGATATTTGTACCTGCATTTTTCTTTGGTCTCAATTTCATCTCCACTTAATTTAAATTTTATTTTACCCTGTTGTGTGGTTTTTGCAAGCTGCCTCAAACCCTTGAGGGATGAATGTGTGTGTATGACATGGTGGTACATAAAGAACCCCAGGTGTCAATCATTGGTGGTAATGGTGGCCTGTGTTGAAGGGGAGGGGGGTGGCTGGTCCCCCTCACTTCAAGGTCCCCAGGGGCCTTCCCTGAGAGGCTCCCTTCTAAAGCAGTCTTTCGTTCATCTAGTCACTTAGCCAACAAATGTGCCGGCACCCTCTGTTTCAGCTCTGTCCTGGGCTGCTCTGATGAAGTGCCTCGCCTCTGTTCTCAGGAGCTCCGTTCCCGGTGGAGGGGTTAGTAAGGGATACAGCCAGCGACACCAACTGTGGTAAGAATCTCGGGGCTTAGGTTGGAACCTCCTCCCTGCTTCTCTCCTTTGAAGTCCTTGTCATCCTTCAGTGCTAGACCCTAGCATCACCTCCTGACTGTCTCGTCTCCTCCTTGTCCCCTCGCAGCCCTGGCACTGCCCCACAAGGTCACGTCAGCCTCAGCTGGGCACTCCGCCTTCCCTGTGTGTGAGCCTGGCTCCCCCTGAGGCTGTGAGAGCCCCTGAAACAGGGATTCACTCCCGCTTAGTTCCTCCCAGCACCCAGCACAGTGCCTGGCATGTGGGAAGCCACAAACAATGTCCTGCTCTCTCCAGGACGTGGTCCCTCCAACACACTTCCGGACTTGGGCCCAGTCCCTGGTGGCAGGTGGTCAGCCACTCAGTTACAGGGTAGGAATGAGTGAAGAGGACACACTCCAGGCTGCTGGGGCCCGGGCGGACAGGCCAGAGCAGAGAGGGTCAGACCTGGGGGCACTGCTGCTCCCCCTCTTTCATGGTGACCCACAGAGCCCCTGTAGTGGGTGGAATTGTGTTCCCCCAAGGAGACTCATGCAGCCCTTTCTGAATATCTTGTTTCTCCTGCCTCCAGCATGACATTTTGGCAGCCTTTTAGAACTGAGAGGGCATCACCCATCCTTGCCCCTCAATCCAGGGACTGTGCAGGGAAATCTCACGAGCAGTGCTGCCACCCAGATGCTGGTGACTCACAGCACACCCTTCTCTGGGCCTCAGTTTCCCAATCTGTATGGGGGGGGGTTTTGGACAAGTTGATTTCTAAGGCCTTTTCTAAGGTTTTGTGGACCTATGAGCTATGAGGTACTGGTCCATTCCAACCCCAAGGGCAGCCCCATCATTAGGCGAGTGGGAGGCAAGGACACTGGGAGTGGCCACCCTGGTGTCAGTGGGCTGGAGGGGTGGGTGATGCTTGACACTGAAATTAACTCGAGGTGCTTAGTTCTGCTGAACCCCCATTCTTCCCCATCTCCCCGCAACCCCCTACCCTGCCCCCTTTACACATCCCATCATTCCTTCCCCCTTTCTTACCTGTGGGTGGGTAAGTGACTGCCCCGGGTCAGATTGTGTCCCCAGTGGCCTGTCCCGCCAGGGTTTTCCCTGGGAGGCCCGGACATCTCTGCTCATGCTTGTCAGGCAGCAGTCATTCCAGCAGTGATTCTCAGCCCCCCTGGCTGCACATTAGGATCTCCTGGGGATTAAAAATACAGCCATGCCAGGGCACCACCCCAGAAATCCTGAGTTAATTGCCAGGGCCACCCTGGGCATGGGAATCCCAGGAGATTCTCTGTGCATTCCATGATGAGGACCCCCAAGTTGGTTGTCTCAACATTTCTGTGTAGGGGGTGGTGTCCCTCACAGGATTGGATACTTCTCTCTTTGGCTAAGTGTGGGGTTCTCTGAGGGCAGGGCCTTACTGAATGTGGAACGTTGTAGCCAGACCTGGCACAATGTTCCCAGCACTGAGCATTGGAGGAGGGAAGAAATGCATGAGCCTGGGACCCAGGGGCCCAAGCCTGGGGAAAAGGCGTGGGAGAGGAGGGCCAGGATCTGTCACGGGCCTGGGGGTGCTGCTGAGGAGTGGTAAGAAGAATCGCAGACAGCCTGATCTGTGGTGGCGTAGTGGATAAAGCGTCAACCTGGAAACACTGAGGTTGCCGGTTCAAAACCCTGGCTTGCCTGGTCAAGGCACATATGGGAGTTGATGCTTCCTGCTCCTCCCCTTTCTCTCTCTCTCTCTCTCTCTCTCTTTCTCTCTCTCTCCCCCCCTAAAATGAATAAATAAATAAATAAATAAAATTAAAAAAAAAGAATCGCAGACATAACTGCATTTCTTGCGTGTTCATCCCATGCAGGCATTTAGCTATGGGCTTTTCCCAGTCCTCTCAATTACCACCAGGTGGCCCCTCCCAATGTCCTTGCCTCCCACTCGCCTAATGATGGGGCTGCCCTTGGGGTTGGAATGGGCCAGTACCTCACAGGTCATAGGTCCCCTAGTCACAATCTGGGTTAGAGAGGGCAAGCGGAGCACAGAGCCATCCCACTCTCTGTCCATTACCACCACCACGTTGTAGAAACAGGAAAGGTTAGAAGAAGAAAAAAGATTGCCTTTTAGACACGTGAACTCTCAAAACCTTAGAAAAGATGAGGAAGCCAAGTGGTTGCGGGAGTTGCCAGGGTGGAGGACTCTGCAGATGCAGAGAGGTCCCACTGTGTGCCGTCCAGCTGGGCGGGCAGGGCAGGGAGGGCCGCCTTGGTGAGGACGAGAGGTTGCGAACCGAGGACTGAGAGTCACTCAGACTGTGTGGGAAAGGGAAGGAAGGAGGAAGGGATGAAAGAAAGAGGGCATGCAGGACTTATGGTAGCATTCAGGGGTTTCTGTCAGCCAGAGTCCAACACAGGCTCTCCAGTCCCTGGGTTCCCTCCCAGCCAGCTGCAAAGGCCCCCATTCTGTGCGGCCCCCAACCTGGGAGGCCTGCTTAGAGGACGTGAGATTGGAGAGGTGATGTCAGACACAGGATGGGACAGAGGGGACCTCAGTAAGGAGCTGCCTCTCTTGGGACCTCACTTCTCCCTTCTACCAGGTGAAGGAGTCTAGCCTCAGGCTGAGTGGGTCTGTGATCCATGACCTCTCTCTAATAATGACAATGGCGTCACTTCCAGGTGCTGCAGCGTGGCCTAGCGGTTCCAGCAGAGATAAGCGGGAACCAAGCCCCATGCCTTTCTAACTCTGTGGCCTGAAGGAGTTTCTTCATGTTTCTATACCTCAGTGTTCCCATCTGTGAAACAGGGGTGATAATTTTATCTCCCTTATAGACTAGGTGGGGACTAGCTGGGCTCATGCATCGGTAGAGAGCTGGGGACACAGTAAGCTCTCTAGTCAGGCAGTGTTTGCTACCAGCAGCCTACCTCTGTTGTTGTTATTATTACAACAACATCAATGACTTACCAAGCACTGTAGTAAATGCTGTGTTAATTCATGTCATCCTCACAGAAACGAGGAGACTGCGGCTCTCAGAGATTACACACTGCTTAGGCCAGGCAGCTGGGCAGTGGCAGAGCCCAGAGTCAGCCTAGGCCGTCCGACTCCCAAACCTAACCTGACCGGAACCCAGCCCAACCTTCCAGGGACAGTGCCTGCCCACGTGCCGTGGGAGGCAGAAGCACTTTTTGAGTGCCTACTGTATTTTTGTGATCAAATTTAATCTTTACAACTGGCATAGGTGGTTGATCTAAGTATTCCCAAGGTAGAGATGAAGAAACTGAAGCTCAAAGAGGATCAGCAATTTATCTATTGCCGTGTGGTAGGACAGGGCTTGCCATGCTGGTGTGATTACAGCTGACAGCAGTGCCAGGCGCTTCCAAGATGGAGCTACTGTGTGTGTGTGTGTGTGTGTGTGTGTGTGTGTATGTGTTGGGAGTAGGAGGGTGGAGACCTGCTAGGCTGCGTATGACTGTGAGAGTGTGTACAGTGTGTATGTGACTGTGTGTATGAGTGCCTCCGTCCCACTGAACCTGGAGCAGGCTTTGCTCCGATATGAGCAGGCAGGTAGGTTGTGTGTGAGAGAAAGAGAGAGAAAAAGAGAGAGGTGTGTGTGAGAAAGAGAGAAGGATGTGTGTGTGTGTGTGTGTGTGTGTTTGACCAGGGATGGGTGCCTTTGTCTCCAGGACTCTGTGTACAAGGGTGATGGTCTATGGGGGTGGGTAGAAGGTCACCTTGGAAAGCTTGAGCGTGGAAGTGGGTTGGAGGACAGGGTAGCCTATTAACACTGCTGTCCTGGGGTGGGGGTAGATAAGTGGCCCCAGGGGACCATGCTGAGGACCCTCTAACTACCTTGTTGCCATGGGAACGCAGGCTGTGAATACAGGCCTGGAAGTCTAGCTTGAGCCTTCTAACTCCTCCCCTTCCTGGCAGGTGGAGACCCCCAGCTGGGGTGTGTTTGTGAAGGGGACTGAAGGGCCATCTTATTGACCTTCTCTGTTCTTAAAGCAAGGCCTCCACGCCTTTCACTGCCCTTAGGCAGGCTCTCCTGGGTCAAGGGAGAAAATGTCTCCATATTCCTGGGAAATAGTGAGTCTCAGGATGGGGGCTGGCCTCCTGCCTCCTTGGGTGCTTGCTGGCAGGTGGCCAGGCAGAAAGAGAAATACATGAGATCACCCATTTCAGACAGCACAACCATGTCCACCAGGAGACCAGACCCCTGCTGACCCTGGGGACACTGGGGATTTGAGACGGGTCCCTGAGTAGTGGCCAGTTTATCTGAGAATCAACAACTGTCCTAGATAGGACTACCTGGACTCAGAACACCTGAGGGTTTTTGTTAATGTTTTATTATGAAAAATTTCAAACATTACAAACTAGAGAGAGTAGTTTATGAACCTCTAGTATCATCACTCGGTTACAATTATCAGATTTGCTGTTCTTAGTTCATTTGCCCCCTCTTTTTTTTTCTTTTTCTGGGGTAGTTGAAAGCAAATCCCAGATAGCAGGCCATTTCATCTAGAAATACTTCAGTGTGTATCGCTCACTGATTACTGGCCATGCTATGATCATACCTAACAAAATGAACAGTAATCCTAGTGATGAATATCATCTGATTTTCCATCTCACTTCAAATCTGCCATTAAATATGTAGACCCATGCTCCAAGGGTGAGTGGAGGCCACGTGGCAAGGGCGGCTGTCTGTGCTGCCGCGTTAGAGCCACAGAGAGTGATGGGTGAATAGCTGTGGCTTTGGGGGAGTTATTTTTGCCTTATGGGGCCTCAGATTCCTCCTATGCCAAAGATACTTACACTTTTCCAAAGGTACTTACCTCTGCTGGGAGGACTGAATGAAATTATAAATGTATAAGCACCTGCATGGTGGGGACTTAGTAAATGATCATGATGCTTTCAGAGGAAACTGAAGTTCAGAGAGGGACTTTCCCAAGGTCACACAGCGCAGAGTAGTGAAGCTGGGATGGAATATGGAAGATATCTTCTAAGTACACTGGACTATCCATTCAACACAGCCCCTCCTACCTCCTCTAACCCTGCCCCTGCCCACCACTGCCCCACACTGCAAATGGAAATGACACAGAGGGTGACTTTACCAGGGTCTCTTTTAGCTTGACAACCAGCAGGTCAGCTCTGGTGCTGTGTGCTGAGCAGGTGATGGGACATCAGCTGGCTTGGCTGTAAGAGACCTAGAACAAGATCCTTCCCTTCCCTTCCCTGGGCTCAGTTTCTCCATCTGTACCAGGAGTTCATTGACCTCTAGATGATCTCTGAGACCTCTCCCAGTTCTGCTTTGCTTCTGCCATGGTTAGTAACCCTGGGAATGTGGCAGGTATTTAAGGCTGGTGGGGTGGGGGAGTTCACAACTGACTACAGGATGGTGTGTGGGGGGAGGGAGAACATCCTGTACTGAGGAGCAGAGATGGGGTGGCCCAGGTGTGTAGAACTGAAGCCCCCCATTCTTCCTGGATTGTAGGCCCCTGAAATGGGGGTTGTGCCTTGCACATTATAAGTACCATGTGAGGTTCAAAATCCCACTGATATAATAGATGAGCAACTAGATAGAAAACTAGCAAGACAACAGAAGACTTGAAAAACACTATAAACCAAGTAGGCCTAACAGACACTATTTTCTAATAGTGATCTAACAGCATATTTCACCCAACATTCCTCTCAAGTGCTCATGGAATATTCTATAGGGTATACTGTATCTCAGGCCACAAAACAAGTCTCAGTATGTTTAAAAATGTCAAAAATATCTAAAGTATGTTCTCTGACAATAGTGGAATGAAATTAGAAATCAAGAGCAGAAGGAAATTTGGAAAATTCTCAAATATGTGGAAATTAAACAGCATACTCCTAAAAAACCAATAAAAGGTCAAGGAAGAAATCACAAGGGAAACTAGAAAATACTTTGAGATGAATGAAAGCGAAAATACAACATACCAAAATTTATGAGATGCAGCAAAAGCAGTGCTCAGAGGGAAGTTTATAGCTGTAGGCCCTGGTTGGGTAGTTCACTAGGTTAGAGCATCATCCTGATACACCAAGATTGCAGGTTTGATCCCTGGTCAGGGCATATACAAGAATCAACCAATGAATGCATGAATAAATGGAACAAATTAATGTTACTCTCTTTCTCTCTCTACCTTTCTTTCCCTCTAAAAATCAATAAACATTTTTTAGCCCTGGCCAGTGGATAGAATGTCAGCCAGCTGGCTCAGTGGATAGAGTGTCAGCCTGGCATATGGATGTCCCAGGTTAAATTCCCAGTCAGTACACACAAGAGAAGCAACTATCTGCTTCTCTCCTCCTCCTGCAGCCAGTAGCTTGATTGGTTCCAGCATTGGCCCTGGGCACTGAGGATAGCTTGGTTGGTCCCAGCACATCAGCCTCAGGTGCTAAAAATAGCTCAGATTTGAGCATCGGCCTCAGGCAGGGGTTGCTGGGTGGATCCTGGTGGAGGCACATGTGGGAGTCTGTTCTCTCTGTTCTCCTATCTCCCCTCCTTTCACTCAAAAAAAATTTTTTTTATTAATAAAAAGAAATTCATAGCTGTAAACACCTATATTAAAATAGGAGAATGATCTGAAATCAATAACCTAACCTTCTTCCTTACTAGAAAAAGAAGAGTGAACAAAACCCAAAGCCAACAGGGGGAAGGAAATAATAAAGACTAGAGTGGAGATAAATGAAATAGGGAATACAAAATAGAGAAAAGCAGTAAAACCAAAAGTTGGTTCTCTGAAAAGATCAACCAAATTAACAAAACTTTAAACTGATCAAGAAAAAAGAGAGAGAGAGAAGACTCAAATTCTTAAAATCAGGAGCGGAAGTGAAGACATTACTACTGACCTTACAGAAATAACAAGGAATATAAAGTTTCATTGATGTAGAGCTATACATTTCTAGAAACATGAAGAAAACAACCAGAAATGGTTTCCTTCAGGGAGCAGGATGGGGTGGGGCTGGGTACTTTTCATTAGAAGCCCTCATAGGCTGTTTTTATAAATTTTATTGTAAAATACGATACATTGTACAGGAAAGTGAATATAAAGAGAACTATTTAGCTCAGCAATTTTCATCAGTGGAACACCCATGGGACCACCACATAGGCAAGAATTACAACAGCTGCCCAGATGACCCCCTAGTACCCTCACCAAATCTCCCTTCCTCAAAGATAACCATTATCCTGACATTCAAGGAAAGTTCTTCCTTGCTTTTCTTGATGGTTTTGCCATCTCTAAACAACTATGGTTGGTTCAGTTCGTTCTTTGGACTTTAGATAAGTCAGACCATACAGCGGGTCTTCTTGCACTTAACATCACACATGTGTGAGATTCACCCATGTTGTTGCAAGTAGTATTTTGTTCAATTTCTTTGCTGTGCTGCATTTATTCCATTTTATGAGTATACCACAATTTTTGTGTCCTTTTTTTTTTTTTTTTTTTTTTTTTTTTTTTTCATTTTTCTGAAGCTGGAAACGGGGAGAGACAGTCAGACAGACTCCCGCATGCGCCCGACCGGGATCCACCCGGCACGCCCACCATGGGGCGACGCTCTGCCCACCAGGGGGCGATGCTCTGCCCATCCTGGGCGTCGCCATATTGCGACCAGAGCCACTCTAGCGCCTGGGGCAGAGGCCACAGAGCCATCCCCAGCGCCCGGGCCATCCTTGCTCCAATGGAGCCCTGGCTGCGGGAGGGGAAGAGAGAGACAGAGAGGAAAGTGCGGCGGAGGGGTGGAGAAGCAAATGGGCGCTTCTCCTGTGTGCCCTGGCCGGGAATCGAACCCGGGTCCTCCGCACGCTAGGCCGATGCTCTACCGCTGAGCCAACCGGCCAGGGCTTTTGTGTCCATTTTTTAAAGCTGTGTGTGGAAATAAATTGATAAAAATATTTTCAATAAAATAGAAACTAAAGATGAAACTCAATGAGTGTTAGTTTAATTTTTATTTCTAAGACCCTCACTTTCTTTTTCTGCTCCAATCACTCCTGAAGTCAGTCTGTGTCCAGGAGAAAATAGGTCACTTAGGCAGGAGCCCAGAGGGACCAGATCTGAGAGATGCCACAGACCCTAGGGGTCCTATTAGCCTTCCTCTTCACATTTTCAGCTTCAAATGTGGGAAGTCACACACCTGGAGCAAAGATCACATTATCCCTTCCACCCGAGGTCTGCAGCTTCCCAACATACCTCTGAATGCATGCACAGGAAGCCGGCAAGAGCATGCCCCACACGTGGGCACACGTGTGGGCACACATGCGCGTCCTGGAGGTGGCGGTGCCTGGAGGCACCTGACCAGCAGATGAGGTCTGTGCACAGAGAAGTTGGTGAAAGAAGAGGTGGGGGGAATTCCCCTCATTTCTGAAGAAATGTCCCAGATTAGATTTGTAAATCAAAAACCAATATATAACATGCAAGAATTGATCTGTTTTATATTCCTCAGTTACATTTTTGTGAAGCACATTTAGAAGATTTAGAACGTATTTGCGCCTGCTGGTTGGGCCATTATATGCTTGAGTTCATACATCTATTTGTGAGGCTATAAAACAGGCATCGACTACCATGTAAATTGTGTTCTCCACAATAAATTATATGCATACTTGCAAAAATACATAACTGCCGTGGCTGGGCCAACGCGGCCGGAATACTAATGAGGGCGAAAGTTGCTTTGTCCCTCTTCTCTAGCCTAATTTAGCCTCTACATCAAAAATTATGTAGGAAAAATCACTTTATCCTCTCACTGAGAAATAAAATAGCACTCACGGGCACCCTCATCTCTTCCCACCCCCCGTCCTTCTAACCGAACACTACTACTTTCATACTAATTTTAGCCACTCCAGGTTTACCGGTAAGAAACCTGGCTGAACTGAACCCGGGGAGTCACCAGGCTTTCTGCATGCATGAGAGGGCTCTTGGAGCCGGGCTCGTGCACACACATGTGCACACATGCGTATGCATGTTCCCTCCTTGAGGTTTGAATTCACTCGTGCTGGGCATGTTCATGCATGCAGACAGACCCACATATCAGTGTGGAGACTTGGCCCAGACATGCACGCACAGACAATCCGTGAGCGCTCACCCATGTGGCACATACTCATTTCCTCTCCCTGGTACAGACTTGTATGCGTGGAGACTCACCGGGAAGATCCAGTTCAGTTCAGCTGAATTCAATTCAATCCAGTTGAATACCAGTCCAGCAAATGTTGATTGAGCACCTACTATATGCCATGGTCTGTACTTGGCACTGAGAATATTGAAATTGAAAAAAAAAAAAAGGGCAAAGTTTCAGGTCACAGTTCAGGGGAGGAGGCAGCCTTGTGAACAAATGCAGCAAGTCAGTGTTCTGAGGGATGCAGGAGATGCACAGAACCACACGCGTGTGCACACACACACACACACACACACACACCGTGGTAGCCGTAGGCACACATGTTCTTCCATACTCACGTGTACACACACAGTCTCTGCACTTACACAGACACACAGAGGGCCACACGCAAGCATCAGCACAGCCGCCTTCCCACTCTTACCGCTGCATGCTGATGCCTGAACAGCCGCTGTATTCTCCAAAAGTCTGAGTTAACTTCATGCACTGTCTGGCATGCAGGCCTTTGGGTTTTGTTGCAATCTACACTGGAAACAGAGCCACTTTCAATGTGAGGCTGGTTGGCATTGCTCCTACTTCTCCTGGTGACTTTGCCCAAAGTTCCATCTAGGTGGGAGTTCCAGAGGGCTCACACAGGGAGATGGAGACACAAAGTTGATCTTGCTCCCCTGATCTCAGGCCAGTCTCTGCCCCGTTCTGGGCCTCAGTTTACCCATTTGAACGATGTGGGTATTGGATAGTCTCTGAGGCCATCAAGCTCCAGATGGCCACAGTTTGTTCTGGGCCAGAGAGTGTGAGACAACTGCAGAGATGACTCCTAACTGGAGGAGGCTCAGTCCCACTTCGATCTGCAAAGTAAGAGAAGTGCTAGCCCTGGGGGCAGGACCAGAGGTTGTGGGAGCCTCAGGGGGGCCATCCTGAGAAAAAAGGGTGGCAATATGTGGTGAAGGAAAGAAGCCTTGTTGGGGCCAGGACTCAATTTGATCCAGCTCAGTTATTTATAGGTGCCAGACATGGTTCTCCTGGAATTCCATTCTGTCTTCAAAGAGCCGAAGGGCTGCCATGGGGCAGAGGGAAGGGACTTCCTCCGTGTGACTTGGTAGAACTAGCACAGTGGGAACTAGGGGGAAACTCCAAGGAAACTGACTTTGGTTCAACATAATGATCAATGTGGTTGTGTGTGTGTGTTCTGCTATTGCATCTTTAGTTCCCTTGTAGTTCTTTATCTCATCTACTCCCCTATATCTCACCCTATTTCTTTTCCATACCATACCATTTCTCTTTATCTCCACCTGCTGTTTGAGTAGGAAACATTTTCAAAAAAGTAAATAGTATTTTTATTGAGAAAAGTACTATATGTACATGATGAAAAATTCAAATTGGTCAAAAGGTGTACAGAGAAAAAAAAAGTAGGTCTCTCTCCCTTCCCAGACTCCCAGTTTCATAGCCATCCAGCCTCCCTCTCCATAAATAATCGCTGTTACCAACTTTTATGCTTTCTTTCAGAAATTTGCTGTGCATATGAATATGTATCTATCTATCTATCTGTCTGTCTATCACCTATCATCTCTATTTATCATTATCACCATCTCAATCCTTTATTGTAATACAAATGAGAGCATGCTATATGACCTAATCCTGGCTCCCCCCAACCATGTAGCTTGGAAAAGTTTTCCATTAGGCAGCGTCCAACATGGGAATGAGTTCATGAGTTCCCCAACACTGACAGATGTGGAAGCACTGGCTAGATGACCACTTGGAGAAAGGAAATGGTGGGATTGAGCCCTTGGTGGGGGGAGGGAGATTAGACTCATGCCTTCTCAGTCTCTATTCATCCACCAGTGTCTTGAATACGAAGAGAACAGCTCTTTATCTCTCTCTTCCTTTTCTCTGCGCTCCACCCTGCACCCCCTCCAAAGCCAGCCGGGGTCACCAGGGCCTAAAGCCGCCCAACCATGGCTTCTAGCTCTACTGTAATTGACAGGAACTCCCCCGGGGCAGACTCTCTTTGTGCCAGCCTCATGCCACTAAACTCCAAATTAAGAGACCCAGCTGAGATTTCTGTCATATTCCTCCTATACCCCTGTGGCCAATCCTGTCTCATTTCAGGAGGGGAATGGAACTAGAAGTTTGGATTTGGGAAGGGGGGTACCGAGGGCTCACTACCAAAGCTGGTGCCTCTATGCTCCGGAGAGATGTGCGTGTCCTACCATGCAGCTTAAGACTTCTCCAAAACACCGTCCCCTCCCCAAATCCAATAAAATTGCAAATTTCACTGTATTTCACAATATCCTAAATAAACATGAACAGCATGCATTCTCTTCCTTGCATCAAATATTAATCTGCCCATGGCCAGCGCCTGCTCCCCCGCGTGCGTGCACACGCTGGGTAAACACTGGGGAGATTGGGATGCCAGACCTTTCCTTCTCTTCCCCAAGTCGAGAGCATGACAAATTTTTCTCCTAATTACACCTGCCACTGTTTGCCTTCTAATACTGTAAATCCTCCATCACATAGTTTTTCAGATTCGGGATTAGGTTCTCTTCCTGACGTATGGGTGATTGGAAGGGGCAGGGATGGGGGAGCTGGGCAGGGCAGTGCGGGCTATGTGGCATTGCTTCTCACAGTTTCTCCAGGGGAGTCCCTGAATTGGGCATAGACAGTGTTCCGAGGCCCCTGGCCCTTCTGCAGAGTGGGAAGGAGATGTCAAGTGGAAGGGGAGAGGAGAGAATGGAGCAAAGACACCTGCTCAGGTGTGCAGAACCTGATCACCCCAGTTTAATTAGCCCATAATTGCCCCCCAAATCTGGACATAATAAAAATCCTGAGAGGAGGGGAGAAGATGGATAACAAATGTCCAGCATAGTGACCTGCACACAGTAGGTGAGCAATAAAGTATAGTTTCCTTTCCATTTGCTCTGTCTCTTGGCTGATGCCATCATCATCTCTCTCCTGGACTATGAAACCTGACTGGTTTCCTATCTTGCTTCATCCCTCTCCAATGAACCCTCTGTCCCCCAGCTACCAGAGCGTTCTTTCAAAAGCCCAGGGCTTTCCGTTCCTGGCAGGCTACACCTTAAAACCCCCTATGACTTTCCACTGTGTTTGAATCATGTCCAGTCCCAGCATGGAAGACCCTCTGCTGCTGGGCCCATTCTCTGGCCTCCCTGCCAGCTCTACCCCGGCTCCCTGTCCAGCCGCTCTGGACTGTGGCCATCCTTCTCACCACCTCACCCTTCCCCAAATGTGCTGCGAAGTTGCCGCCTCCATTTCTTTGCTCACCCTGTTCCCTCCCTCTGCCTGTTGAAATTTCAGCCTTCTTTCTATTTTTTTTTATTTTTTTGCCGAATTTACTCTCAGACTATAAATATTTGTTTCTTCAGTTTCTTCTGGGATAACTTTTACTTCTGTGCAAACTCCCCTTCTGGTTGAGGAACCATCTGCTCTTCTCAGTCAGGATCACCCAGTGAGGCCGGGAGACCTCATAGAAGAGCTCATCTGCCCACGAACTCTGTAAGTTCTGCACTGCATGTGGGAGCTCTGTTCACCTGGATGTGTCGATGACCAGTGTCTATATCTAACACTTATTTAGCATTACTTTCTGCATTTTTAAGCATGTACAGCAAGAATTCAGCACTCTGTTTTGGACCACCGACCCTGTGTCAGCCCCAGGGTTTGGCCTGGGCACACCTACCACCTCCACCATTATAGGGACAGAATAGCACACATTGCTTCTGTGAAGTGACATCCTTCAGATGCTTGATGCCATTTCATATATGCATTCCCTTGATGGCCTGGGAAGTTTCATGAGTGTTCTTAAAGTGAACACAAAGATTTGAAATCCCCCCCCCCTTTTTTGTATTTTTCTGAAGTGAGAAGTGGGGGTGGGGTGGGGGCAGACAGACTCCCACATGCCCCTAACCGGGATCCACCTGGCATGCCCACCAGGGGGCGGTACTTGGCCCCTCTGGGGTGTTGCTGTGCTGCAATTGGAGCCATTCTAGCACCTGAAGCAGAGGCCATGCAGCCATCCTCAGCGCCTGGGCCAACTTTGCTCCAATGGAGGCTTGGCTGCAGGAGGGGAAAAGAGAAACAGAGAGAAAGAAGAGGGGAAAGGGTGGAGAAGCAGATGGGTGCTTCTCCTGTGTGCTGGTCCGACGCTCTACCGCTGAGCCAACCGACCAGGGCTGAACCCCTTGGTTTGCATGATTTTGTGGGGTTTTCTGGATCAAGTGAATAGCGAACCATTTTCAGAGGTCACTTCTGGCCACTTTGGGGAGGAGCTCAGCCTTCTTTCTAAGTGTTCAAACCTGATGACACCACTTTCTTGAGTCTTTCCTGAGCCCCCAATCATTATAAATCATGGCCTCCTTTGTGCTCCTATGGGGCTTGACAGCTACCACGTCTTGGCTCAGACCTTTGCCTTGTCTGTCAGTGGTGTTGGAGGTCTGTGGGTGCCTTCGAGGTAGGGACCAGGTTTTAAGCATCTTTGTCACCTCAGTGTCCCTCTAGCTTCCACGTCTGATGCCACAGAAGATGATATTTGGTGTGTTCCCTTAATCTCATGACAAAGTCAACTGCCTGCTCCATCTGTGAGTGAGAATGGGCACCCCAGGGTCGGCCCTTCCATGCCTCTGGGAGCAGCTGCCCAACCTGGCATGAAGCACAGAGCCTCCAACTCCAGCACAAGATATCACCCCTTTAAGGCCACAATGGTGGGAGGGAAGGGAGTCTGAAGACCCTCTCCTCCCACCATTGCTGTGATCATACCTGCTCCCTGATTTCCTCCCTGAGCCTGGGCTGGTCTGATAGAATTATCTATCAGTTACATTCCAGTTCTCTGCGTTTCTGGAGCACCCACACTGTGCAAACAACACCCAAATCATTCCTATGGGGCTTTGGCATATGTGGTGTCATTGGCTGCTTTTATGTGGTAAGGGGGTGCAGGTAACAGCTTTGCCTTTCTTATTCTATTCCGCTCACAAAAATGAGGGGATATTTCAAAATGAATATGAAGTGATAAAATATCCCCTCATTTTTGTGAGCCATGTAGATGGCTCCTAGAGGTCATTCTGCCTCTAGGGATGTGCCAGCCCATTGGCTAAGGAGGGGGACCCCACCCTCTGGGGCTGGAGGTCTAGAACTGGGCTAAGGAGGGCAGCCGTTGTCATGTTCCGTGCTACCCTGGTGAGGTCTTCACCCTGCTAAAGCACCTCTAAAGTTGTTCTTGAAGTCTTCTCTCAGAGTCATCTTGCTCAGTTTGAATAATAACTGTCTCTGGCCCTGTCCCCTCCCCACACATTTCACCTTCAAAGGGCTGGGAGAAATTTCCCTAATTAATTAACTCCTCTGCAGCCTGCCCTCCATGTCATTGGGTGATTAATTGTCACTGTGCCTTTAAATCCAGAGGCGGAGGGAAGGCGGGTTGAGTTGGCAGTGGGATGCCAGAAGCTGGCATGCTGGAGTGAAGGAAGCCTGAGGGCCTTTCCTGGGGTTGGAGGACCCCCACCTTCACCCTCATTCTCGTCCTTGCCCAGGGCCTGACCGAGAGGCCCCAGAGCCAGACCACAAATGCATCTGTCAATAATCAATCAATGAGTCTCAAATATGAGACTGTGGGAAGTGGGGCATTCTAGAAGAGGCGGCATGGCCTCTCCTAAAGGCTACAAAACAGGGTAGGTCACATTGCCTTCCTGGGCCTCACTGTTCTCACCTATAAAATGGGGGCCAGTCATAGGACCTTTCTCCCTGATGGTTGGGAGGGTGAAATGAGACTAATGTGTATACAGCTCTTCATGTGGTACAGGGTACAGAGCACGTGCTCAGCAATGGTAGCAGCGACTGTGCAGCTGCAGCAGCAGCATGAGAGGCTGTATGGCCACACTCCCACCCCCAGTGTCCAACTCAGAACCTGGCCCCATAGCACTTCTTCTCTCCTTAGTAGCTCCCACCCATGCCCCCCACCCAGCTATAGCATTCAGCTGCTGCATGACCTGGGCAAGGTTCTTACTTTCCTATGTATTTATTTTCTGATTTAAAATATGTGGATAAAGCTACCCTACCTTTGTGCATGCAAGGCACTGGGACCCAAACAGAGATAAGGTCCAGACCTTCCTCCGAGAAGTTCCACAGCTGCAAAGACCGATGAGGAAATGAATGCATATACGGTGTGACTGACCTGTGACAGAGGAGCACAGGGCATTCAGCAGGAAGCAGGCAATGGCATCAGAGGCCCAGAGTCTAGTGAGGGTAAAATGTGATAACTCTCAGGACTTAATAGTTGCTCAACAAATGACTGTTCTCTTTTTCAGCCTTCCCCTTCCTCACATGGCCTTACTTTTTAGACTCAGCTGCTTTCCCCCTCAAAGCCCCAATTTCTGTCCTTCCTGCTGAGCCTGCAAGGTCTGGAAAGAGGGACAGGGGTAGCAGGGCAAAGGGTGGGTCCACTTGGGGAACCCCTGCTCCCCTCAGCATCGCTCCATCACCCTCCCCCCATTATCGACGTTAGCTAACATTTATTGAGTGCTTGCTGTTGCCAGGCACGGAGCAAGTGCCTTACAACAGCCCCATTTGACAGTTGAGGAGACTGAACCAGAACCTAATGGAGACAGACTGGGGTTTAAACCCCTGGCAGGCTTTGCAGGAGCTGCGGAAACCAAGGCCTGGGAAAGTGGGTGGGACCAAGGAGTGCGATCCAATCAGAAGAGCAAATGGGCTCACGGACCTCAGGCAAAACCCAGCTGAGGCCTGTGGTTTTCAGGTGCATTCACTCATTTAACGAAGCTGCGTTGATCTTGTCTCTGTAGCTGGCCAGAGTTAAGCAAGCCCAGCCCTCATCTCTCCTCATGGCTCCTCTCCCTTGAGATTGGGGAGCCCAGCCGCCCCCGCCCCCAGGACGCAGGCGTGCACAGTCGCGTCTGCTCAGCACCCCGGGTGCTCTGGTGGGAGCAGGCGCAGGGTGGGGGCGTTAGTCCTGCCTGGAGACGGAGTTATCTGGGCAGGTCACAAGAGGTCTTTTTTTTTTTTTTGTCTTTTTCCGAAGCCAGAAACGGGGAGGCAGCCAGACAGACTCCCGCATGCGCCCGACCAGGATCCACCCGGCATGCCCACCAGGGAGCGATGCTCTGCCCATCCGGGGCGTCGCTCTGTCGCGACCAGAGCCACTCTAGCGCCTGGGGCAGAGGCCAAGGAGCCATCCCCAGCGCTCGGGCCATCCCTTGCTCCAATGGAGCCTTTGCTGCGGGAGGGGAAGAGAGAGACAGAGAGGAAGGAGAGGGGGAGGGGTGGAGAAGCAGATGGGCGCTTCTCCTGTGTGCCCTGGCCGGGTTTCGAACCCGGGACTTCTGCACGCCAGGCCGACGCTCCACCACTGAGCCAACCGGCCAGGGCCAAGAGTTCTTGATAATAGAATCTAGACCCCTGGGTCAGGGTTTTTCAGAACAGACTGGGAATGGTGTGGGTAGGAGCGGAAGAGGCATTGGGATCTTTGACTTGTGTGGGGAGGGGGAAATGGTCAGAAAGCATTTTACGTCTTTGCTGGAAGATACCCATCTTTGCTGGAAGATACCCTTGTCAGCAAGGCCTTCCCTGACCACCCTACTTCATACTGTAGGCCTGCCCTGGCCCTCCCTCTTCCTTCCTCTGATTTAATTTCTTTCCATAGCACTTGCTACCATCTTTTGTAGAACATATTACTTACTCTGTTTATTGTCTGTCTCCTTCCATTAGAATCTAAGCCTCCTGAGGGTAGGAACTTCTGTTTTGATTTTTTTGTGTGTGTGACAGAGAAAGAGAGGGACAGATGGGGAAGACAGAAAGGGAGAGGGATGAGAAGCATCAATTCTTTGTTGCAGCTCCTTAGTTGTTCAGTGATTGCTTTCTCATATGTGCCTTGACTGGAGGGCTACAGCAGAGTGAGTGACCCCTTGCTCAAGCCAGTGACCTTTGGGCTCAAGCCAGCGACCTTTGGGCTCAAGCCAGCGACCATGGGGTCATGTCTATGATCCCACACTCAAGCCAACAATCCTGCGCTCAAGCTGGTGACCTTGGGGTTTCAAACCTGGGTCTTCTGTGTCCCAGTCCGAGGCTCTACCTACTGCATTATTGCCTGGTCAGGCTGTTTTGATTGTTTATTATAGTAACATATTGTTTATCATTTTAATCAGCTGTAAGTGTACAATTCAGCGGCATTAAATACATTTGCAATGTTGTATAACCACCACTTCTATCTATATCTTATACTTTTCATCATCCCAATATAAACTCTACTCACTAAACAATAACTTCCCTTTCCCTCTCCTTCACAATTCCTGGTAACCCCTATTCTACTTCCTGTCTCTGAATTTGCCTAGTCTAGATATGTCACATAAGTGGAATCTTACCGTACTTGTCCCTCTGTGATTGACTTATTTTACTTAGCAAAATGTTTTCAAGGTCCTTATATGTTGTAGCATGTATTAGAATCTCATTCTGTGTTTATGACTGAATAATATTCCACGTATGGATATACCACATTTTGGTTACAGCTGCATGCTCAGTGCCTGGCATAGTGCCTGGCTCATAGTCAGTGCTCAATAAATATTTGTTGAATTATAAGTGAATGAATGGATGAATGAATAAATGGAAGGAGTAATGAGTCTTTGCAGGTTTCCTTTAGTTTTAGAACTATTGCATTTGAGATCCTAGAGGAGCATTCATATAGAGATGACAGTGAGTGGCCTTGGGTGTTGAGGATGAAGGAGGCTAAACAGTAAATGAGCTTCTAGGGAGATGAACAGGGGTATGAAGAGGGGCCAGCTGTTCTCCCACTGAAGGGGCTCCTACCTGCCCTGGGCGAAGCACCCCCACCCTCCCTCACTACAGAGAAGATGGGGGGGGGAAATGGTCTTCGGTGGATATGCAGTTTAGGGCTCCCTGAGCCCTGGCCTGATGTGGCTCCTCTTCTTTTGGGGTGCTTAGAATATATATGAAGTACTTTCTGTCTTTGGAGGGGGCCTAGGTCTGGCAGGCTGGAGATATTGTCCCTGCTTGGCAACTATCCTCAGCCTGAATGTGCTGAGGGTATGAACTAACCCAGGAGAGGGTCCAGATGTCCAGCCTCATCCTTGCTAATTAGTGCAATTAATTAACAAGTGGCTTTGTGGCTGAGGGAGTCCTGGACTTCCTTGGCATGCTGGGGCAAGGTGCCGCACTATAAACAGGTGTTGGGGGCCTGTGAAGGGGGAGCTAGTACTCCAAGATGTCCCTGCCCTGGGAAGATAGCCCCCCTTTCCTGAATAATTACAGTGGTGTCTTCCCATTCCCCCCCCTTCCCCTCTTCCTCTCTTCCCCTGTCTCCCTCCTTCTCCTCCCTCTTCCTCTCTGTGCTTCCCTCTCCTTCCCTCCCTCCCCACATCTAGCTGGGCCCAGGAGAGCCACAGCTGGGAAATGCTGGGATCCAGAGTGCCTAGATGGGGAGAGGCATTTGGCCAGGCTCCACCAGAGGAGGCCCAAGTCCCTGGACAGAGCCACAGAAGGAACAGGAAACATGGTGTTACCTATTCCAGGTTGATGGAGGAGCCATGGGTTCTGTCAAGAGGACCTCCTGGGATGACAGGGAGAGACTCAGCGTCTGTCAGGAAGTCTTCTTTGTCTGCTGTGAGAGAGAGACCTGTCCTGGGAGATCTGATGGTAGAGTTACATCTGCTGCCCTTAGGGAGCTCCTAGTCTGATTGGAGAGACAGTCCCGGCCCTGGGGGACACCCTAGTTTAGTGGGAGAAAGAGAGACAAACTAGAGAAAAGGATCTTAGCTCTTTGGGTGATACAGAGATAAGTGCCAGAGGAGGAAGTTCAGAGAAGGAAGGGCAGGTTGGGTCCTCGGGAAAGTAGTGGTGAAGGAGCAGAGAGAGGGAGTGAGCATACAGGAGCAAATTCTCAGCCGGGATGCCCTCAGCACCTCCTGGGGACAGTGAACTGCAACACTGAATTGGGACATGGGCAGGCGGACTCGTTTGAGGGAGACGATGGCCAAGGTTGGCCGAGACCTGTCAGGCAGCAGCCTTGTGACTTCAAGCTAGAGATAGTGGAGACCTGCTCCAGGCTAGGTGAACACTTGCCACCCAGCCCCCAGGGACGAGGGCTGGAGCGTGATGCGCTGGCTTGAGTTGTAGAATCAGAGAAGGAGCAGAGAGGGTGTCCCTGCTGAATGTCGATTTGACCAGCTAGTCGTAAGCGAGAGAAAGAGGGTGACTGGGGAGAAAGACAGCCTGGAGGGAGGCAGTCCGGATGAAGGGATGAATCGTTTCAGGTTAGCTTCTGTTTTCCTGACTCTTGTGTTAGAACCACTGATTTGGAGGTCCAAGGGGAACATTCAAATAGAGATGATGAGGCCTGACCTGTGGTGGCGCAGTGGATAAAGCATCGAACTGGAATGCTGAGGTCGCTGGTTCGAAACCCTGGGCTTGCCTGGTCAAGGCACATATGGGAGTTGATGCTTCCTGCTCCTCCCTTTCTCTCGCTCTCTTTCTCTCTAAAATGAATAAATAAAATAAAAAATTTTTTTAAAAAGATAAAAATAAAAAATAGAGATGATGAGTCATCAGGAGCGGGCCTGAGGCTGAGGAGGAGGTCAGACCAGAGGTCAGAGAGTCTAGGAAGCCTCCACACCTATGCCTGATGCTAATTTGGTGTTAATAAGAAAAGCTCCTTTTCCTCCGAGTGTGGGCCACGGGCCAGCAGGACACCCTGGGAGCTTGTGAGAACTGCAGACTCCAGACCCAACCCAGACCGATATTTAGAATCTGCCTTTAAACAAGATAGTCCAGCAATCTGTGCACACTGAAGCATCAGCAGCTCTGTTCCAGGTGCTATTATTATTATTAGTCCCCTAATTTTATAGTTGAGGAAACTGAGGCTCAGAAGTGGGAGAAGGTGGTGAAGCCTTGGGTGGTGTAGAAGTTCGGGTGGTTAAGGTACTCACTCTCCAGTGGGAGCAGGGAACATGCACGGTAGGGTGCTGGTGAATGTTTAATAGTAGGCTCTTTGGGAGAAAATGTCCTGAACTTGTAGCATTTGTCAGTTTCCATGGTGTAACTACTTTCATCATGATGTTTCAAGCAACCAACATGTCCCTGAGCATGGACGTGAAAGGAGGTGTGTGTGATTGGCTCTTATGAGATTGTAGCTGACCTCAACATGTGCATATTTCTTGGCCTGAGAAAATTATCAGATGAAATAACCAATGCCTCCCCCACTGGCCTTAACTTCTGCCCACTCCCTCCACACCCCTGAGTGTGGATAGGTGCCCAGAAAGATCGATGGACAGATAGACAAGCGATGCCATGCTAGTGCCTCTGCGTGTGGTTGGCTTTAGGTATTCTACTTGTATATGTCCCCTTCTTGAGGACAAGATCAGTGACATAATGACCTCTGCTCCTATCCTAGCTGAATGTCACCCTTAGCCAGCCTGCATTCCAGTGAGTTCTCTCCAGGGTGTGACCATGGGGAGCTCAGAGCCCGGGCCTGGGGACCTATCAGTGGCCAGACCAGCCTAGTTCACTCTTTTCACCTGAAAAACCTCATTTCTCCAAAGACTCGGATTACTGTGTGGGAGCAGCCTGAGCGAGCAGCCCATGCCACAAGTGGTCTCAGCTGTAGCCTGCTTATCTCACACCCCCTGAACCCCCTGAGTCTGCGCTGGTGCTCTGTCTCTCCTGAAAAGTTGTAGGCAGTGAAGAGGCTGGGCAGGGTCTAAAGCTGTGGGTTCTGGTCATACCATTGCTGCTTTTTCGTGGGTGACCCTAGGAATCCATTTGTATACTTGGATAGGGTGCTTTTGCATTTACAAAGTACTTGGTCATACAGTCATACCTTGTTTTATTGAATTTTGCTTTATTGAACCTCACAGATGTTGCTTTTTTAAAAACAAGTTGAAGACAAGGCCCACCAGCAAAAAGATTGCAACTCACTTTATTGTAATCCTCACTTTACCACGATGGTCTGGAACCGAATCCACAATACCTCTGAGGTGCGCCTATACATTGTCTCATCTTATCCTTGCGACAGCCCTGTAGGGCAGGTGCTGTTATACCTTTATAGTTAGGTGAGGAAGTAGGGACTCTGGCATGAGAGATTTACCCAAAGTCAACCAGATAGTGAGGGCCGAGCCGCTGCTGCCGGGCTCAGGGCCCCTCTTCTTCCTGCTTCCACACTGCCTACCAGGCCCCTTCATCCTGCTGTGCCTCAGTCTACCCACCTGTGAGTGAGACAGGTGGGCCCAATTCTCTTTAAAGTCCCTCCCAGCTCTAACATCTTAGGCATTGGAAAGGTCAAGGGGAAATGCCAGGGGCTCTTTTATTTTTTTAAATAAACTTGGCAGAGCCTGACCAAGTGGTGGCACAGTGGATAGAGCATCGGACTGGGATGTGTAGGACCCAGGTTTGAGATCCCAAGGTCGCCAGCTTGAGTGCGGACTCATCTGGTTTGAGCAAAGCTCACCAGCTTGAGCCCAAGGTTGCTGGCTCAAGCAAGGGGTCACTCGGTCTGCTGTAGCCCCCCCCCCCCCCATTAAGGCACATATGAGGAATCAATCAATGAACAACTAAGGAGCCGCAATGAAGAATTGATGTTTCTCATCTCTCTCCCTTTCTGTCTGTCTGTCCCTATCTGTGCCTCTCTATGGCTCTCTCTGTTTCTGCCACAAAAAAAATAAAAAATAAAATAAAATAAACTTGGCAGATTTTGCTGAGTGGACCAAGTATGTGTGAATGTATGGAGGAGTGTGTGTGTGTGTGTGTGTGTGTGTGTTGATGAGTATGCACGAGTGTGGGTGTATTGAGGGTATGTGGGTATGGATGTGTCTTAATGTCTGGGGTGTGAATGTGTGCAGGTCCACAGTTATACTTCTGGGTGTTGGCTGTGATGAGCATGTGGGTGGCTGTGTGAGTATGTACAGGTGTCATTGTGTCTGGGTGAATAAGTGTACTGCTGGCTGCTGGGTGTTATGAGTAAGTGGACATGTTGCATGAGAGCGTGTGCAGGTGTATGTGTGTAGAAGTGTATGTTAGTGTGCACTTATATTAGGTGTATTATATATTGATAAATGAATGTATATTGGGGAGCAAAACATAGCAGGACAGATTGATGTCTGTCTGTCTTTCCACTTCTAAGACCCCACCTCATCCTCCCTTGCTGTGGTCTCTGGAGCCCCATCCACAAAGAATTTGTGGGGGTTTTGGAGTTGACCAGACCCTGACTGCTGCCCCCTCAAGGCCAGGAACCCCTCCTACCGGGAGCGGGTGGCCACAGCCCTCCCCAGCGGGCTGGTGCCCATGATGGATGCTGGATTAGTGGGTGAGTGATACAATGGGCACATATGGTCCTGAGTGCCGGGTGCAGCCCAGGGCCCCTTACTCAGCACCACTAGGATTAGACCTAATGAACTGGAAGGAGTTAACAATGCTTTGGGGCCCAGCCGAGGCCCAGGAGGCCCGCTAAGGCCCTGCACAGTGGCTGCCTTTCACCACTGAGGTGTAATCCTCTTTGAAATCAAAGGTGGTACAAAGTATGAATTTAAATTTGACATTTACAGCTCCGGTGAGATGACATAGTCTGGAAAGGTCTCTTCTTTAAGGGGGCTAGGAATGGGGAGAGGGGAGAACGGGAGAGAGGAGAGCGAAACCATCTGCTCTTAGAGGAGGCCTGGGCTGGCCCAGTCCTGGCCAACTTGCCTTTATGCCTTGGGCTGGGGGGGGGGGGGGGCTTGGGGGCAGCTGGAAAGAAGCAGGAGGGGGAAACAATTCATCTTTCCACCCTCACTCCAGAAGGTTCACCAGCACAGTGTTCCCCTAGTCCTAGAGCAGTCCCAAGAAGACAGCTAAAGCAGAATTTTTGCCAAAAGGTTTTTGGCTTCTATTTGTTTTCCTGTTGGATTAAAAAAAATTTTTTTTTAATTGTGGTAAAAGATATAGAACATAAAGTGTGCCATTTTAACCATTTTCTAAGTGCACAATTCAGTGGCATTAGTTACATTCACAATGTTGTGCAACCATCACCAGTATTTCCAAAACCTTTCATCACCCCGAATAGAAACTGCACTCATTAAGCAACTACCTTCCCACTCCCTGTAGCCCCTGGTAACCTCTAATCTACTTTCTGTCTCTCTGAATGTGCCTACTCTAGATGTTTCACGTGTGATCATAGAATAGTTATCCTTTTGTGTCTGGCTTATTTCACTTAGCATAATGGCTTCAAGGTTCACCTGTGTTGTAGCCCGGAGTCAGAACTTCATCGTTTCTATGGCTGAATAATATTCCCTTGTCTGTCCAGTCCACATTTTGTTTATCCATTCATGTGTTGACAGACATGAGTTGTTTCCACCTTTTTGGCTCTTGTGAGTAATGCTGCTTGAACACTGGCAGATAAGTATCTGTTTGAGTCCTTCTTTCAATTTATTTAGATATAAAATTAGGAGTGGAATAGCTGCATCATATGGTCATTTTATATTTAACTGTTTGAGGACCCTCCACTGTTCTCCACAGTGACCGCACCATTTCACATTCCCACCAGCAGTGCAGGAGTGTTGCAATGTCTCCACATTCTCACCAACATTTATTTTCAGTGTGTGTGTGTGTATGTTACAGCAATCATTGTAAAGTGAAATTGTACGTCCGTTTCCTTAATGACAAATGATGTTGAGCATCTTTTCATGTGCTTATTTGCCATCTGTGCATCTTGTTTGGCATCTACCCCCATTTTACAGAGAAGGAAGCTGAAGCTCTAGCCCTGTGTGGTGTATATTTGGGCCCATCTGTGTTTGGCGCCAGCCCCTGCAGGCTCCCCACCCTCGTACCTCCGGTGGCCACAAGGCACACCCACATTCCCAGACACCTCTGGGACACTGCTGAGCTCCAGGCCAGGTGGAAGGAAAATGGGGAGAGGTATCTGCTGTGTGTCAACACCAGCTTGATTCCTTCCCCCTGGCCTAAGTCCCCTTCTCTCCACATCCCTCCATGATGACTTCCTGCTCATACTTCTAACCCAGGTCAGACAGCACCTCCTCTGGGAAGAATGTAACATCCTCCTCTGGGCTCTCAATATCCCATGTCCCGACATTGAGCTCCTCACAGCAGAAGGTACGTTTCATGGGTCTTCTCCAAGAGTGGGAGGCATGCCCCTGTCCCTGTGGCCCTCAGCGTGGAGCCCTGGAGCAGGCGGGTGATCCACATGCTTTCCTTTCTCCCATGGCACCACATCGCAACAGCATTTGTTTGGGAGAGGGGAGAGGAGAACATTAATTCTTTCTAACGTTTATTGAGCACTTACTATATGCCAGGCTGTGCCAAGCCCTTATATAATTTGTCTCAATTTTGCAACAGCCTCATGAAGTAAGTACTTTTATTATCTCCTTTTTATGGACAGGTTTAACTTCTAACAGCTATGCACAAGGGGGCCTGTTTCCTGCTGTCCTTGTGTCTTCGATGGTCAGCCCTCTTAAGCATTCCCTTCTCCAGCACAGCCTTCTAGCTCTCCTATCATTTCATTCCATAGCTGTCATGTCTCACCCTTGGAGGGCAGTGATCAGCAGGCCTGGTGACAAGAAAATAATGGCTGACCCCTTACCCAAGTGTAGGCTTTCATGCTTCCTAAACTCACCCATAAGGCTTAGCGAGTCTGCTGTCTGGTAAATAGGGTAAGGGTTTTTCTCTTTGTGGCAGATGAGGAAACTGAGGCTCAGAGAAATTAAGGAACTTGTCTGATATGACAATTAGTGGGCCTGGAAGCCAGCCTCAGTTTCAGATTTTTTTGCCCTCAAATCCAGAGCTTTTTTCTCTAATCAAGTTGCCTCTTTAGATCTAAAAGTTGGTTTAATCAACCTATAACACATTTTAAAATATGACCTCGACCTTAAGTTGACTTTCCTCTAGCCCTTAATTGTCTCATCCCTAAAATGGGAGTAATCAAACCTCCCTCCCACAGCTGCTGGAAGAGGTTACAATGAATGAGAAGCATCCAGCACAAGGCCTGGCATGTGGTAGGCGCTCCATAACCACTTCCCCTTCACTCATTGGGCACTGCCCCGATTTTGGGGGGTCTGCTTCAGTGGGAAATGAGAATTTCTGGATTGGGGGGTAGGTGACTGTTTGAAGTGACAGTGACAGATGGGTGCAGTGGCTCTCCCAGGCGCCTGGCCAGCCCTGTGGTGCGTGTCCGCCAGTCCCCGGACATTTCCTCCCTCCTCCTGGCCACGATGAGGTGTCATTTGCCGCCTGTCCCTTCTTGTCATCGATTTCCAAGTCGTTAATTAACGGGGCTTGTCAGCTGGGAAGATGAATTCTGTCCTCGGCCCTCGGGGCCTTTTGTTTTGGGATTGTAAATGTTATAGATCTCCCATGATGGAAGGCCATGGGGTCAAGGGGCACTGGGCTGCCCAGTGGGGGTGGCAGGCAGGAGAGGAGTCTGTGGGCCTGACAGGGCCCCACTGGTTGGGGACAGGCCCCAGTGGCCCCTCACAACAACCTATCAGGCTTGGCTCCCTGGGGCTGGGGTGGAGGGGTGGGGGAGTTTTATTGTAATCCAAAACTTATTCTGGGAGAAGCTGCCCTGTGCCACATGGTGTAGGTTCCGTGGTGCCCAGGATGGAGACTGGCTAGAGTGTAATACAGACACTGCTTAGCCAGATGGAGGAAACAGCGTTATTCTCAGGGAATAGCTGGTCTGAGGGGGAGACACGTGGTCTTTGGGGAGTAACCAGTCTGATGAGGAAGTCACAGCCCTGGCCTGGGAAAGCCCCCACGCTGATAGAGACACAATTCTCATTCTGGGAGAACCCCCATTCAGATGAGGGGACATAGTTCTGCCTCGGGAACTCCCCAGTCTAATGGACAAACACGCACCCTACACCAGGGGAATTTAGGTCTTGAAAAAAATAAAATATTGGCTGGCAAAATGCTTCTCAGAGCTTGACTCAGCTAGGCTTGGATCCTGTTTCCTGGTGTCTGAGGCAAGCCACTCCCTGAGAGGGTAGGCCCCTGCCCCTCGGCGTGAGGTCTGAGCAGCAGTCTCACCAACAGCTGAACTGAATTCTCAGTGGGCAAAACCGACACCTAAGAACACTGATACCAAAATAAAAACGACACGCTTGTTTTTTTAAATTTTATTTTCAATTACAGTTGACATTCAATATTATTTTGTATTAGTTGCAGGTGTACAGCATAGTGGTTAAACAATCATATACTTTACAAAGTTGTCCCCTGTATTTTCAGTAACCACCTGGCACCATATATAGTTATTACAATATTACTGACTATATTCCCTATGCTGTACTTTATATCCCTGTGACTGTTCTGTAACTACCAATTTGTACTTTGCAATCCTTTCACCTTTTTTACCCAGTCCTCCAACCCCCTCCCCCGGCGACCATCAGTCTGTTCTTTGTATCTATGAGTCTGTTTCAAGTTCTGTTTATTTTGTTCTTTAGATTTCACATATAAGTGAAATCATATGACATTTGTTTATCTTTCTCTGATTGGTTACACTTGTAGTTTTGTTTGTTTGTATTTTTCCAAAGTAAGGAGTGAGGAGGCAGTCAGACAGACTCCCACATGTGCCTGACCTGATCCACCAGGCATGCCCACCAGGGGGCGATGCTCTGCCCATCTGGGGCATTGCTCTGCTGTGGCTGGAGCCATTCTAGCACCTGAGGCGGAGGTCATGGAGCTGTCCTCAGTGCCCAGGCCAACTTTGCTCCAATGGAGCCTTGGTTGTGGGAGGGGAAGAGAGAGATAGAGAGGAAGGAGAGGTGGAGGGGTGGAGAAACAGATGGGTGCTTCTCCTGTGTGCCCTGGCCGGGAATCGAACCCAGGACTTCCACACGCTGGGCCAACGCTCTACTGCTGAGCCAACCGGCCAGGCCTGCACTTAGTTTTTGATGATTTGTGCTGTGGGAAGAGCTTACAGACCACTGCCAATAGCCATGCAGCAGCCGCAGACACAAGGAGGCCCAGCTTTCCTTGAGCCACAGAGAGGTTGAGGGTGGGCAGGTTGCCCTTCAGTTTTCTGGGAGGTGTGGGGCTACTCTTCCCTGGAGCTCCCTAGCCTGGCTGAATATGGACGGGGGCTCAGTGGGACCCAGTTTAAGCAACATATGGTAGCTTTTGTCTTAGCTATGTGACCTTGGGGGACTTTTTTCTGTCTCTGGGTCTGTTTCCCACAAAAGGAGAGCAGAGGTGTCCCCACCCCTAATGCTCAGGGTGATGAGTGGAGCTCAGGCTTCTGAGCAGACCCCTGGGGTTTGAATCTGGCCCAGGTCCTTACCTTGGCTAAGCAGTTCTACACCATTGAATGTCATTTCCTTATCTTTCAATTGGGAATAATAGCAGCACAGCTTCTTAAGGTTGTTGTGATGGTTAAACAAGCTGTTATGGGTAAAGTGCTCAGAACAGGGCTTGGCTCAATAAACGTAGCTGTCACTATTAGTATCTGACTATGAGATTACTACAAATGGGGGCCAGTTCTGCCTAGGGCCCAGCGGCCAGATAGGCTGTTTTCAGCCCATTGAGCATTTATGGGAAAAGCAGTGGCTGTCCCCTCACCTCACTCGTTTTATCACCCACTCCTCTTTCTGATCCCTGGGGCCCTGATATGGGGGCTACGCCAATGTTCGTCTACTGCTGGGAATGGGTAGAGGAGATACATCCTCCTGGGCCTCTCAGAAGCTCCCGAGCAACCAGGTTCTTGTTGGAGCTGCAGGAAATTCAGCCCTGCCTGGTGTAGGGGACAGGTGGGGGTGGGGGGAGGGAGTGGGTTTAAGAAGCTCCAGATGGTCCTGGTGACTTTGAGAGGGAACAAAAAGGAGTTTTACTTGGGGAGGGGGCTTCCAAGAGCTTGTGTCCTCAGACCAGGGTGAGGGGGAGCCCTTTGCTTTGGGGATGAGGAGGACACATAAACAGCAGCTGCTCACCCCCTACCTTTTAAGCAGATCCAGGACAGCAGCCCACCCTTGATCCTCCTCCAGAATCGGAGTAGGAGGGAGCTGTGTAACATGACCGGCGGCAGGGGGTCGCTTGGAGCCCAGATCAGTGAGTACTATCCCAGGATGTGAGGAAGATCCACGGTGGGAGAGGTTAGGGGGCCCCTCGGGCTCCCCACCCCCACCCGAGCCAGGTCCTCATTTTACAGATGGAGAGACTGACATCCAGAAAGGGCCACTTACCCAAGGGCACATTTAGAGCTTTTGGCAGGTCAGGGACTAGAATCCACAGCTCGGGACTCAAAGTCCAATGCTCTGTCCCTGTTACCACCTGGTGGGATGAGGCCAGCCCCATTCCCTCTAGACACTTTACAGCTTCCTGTCTGTGCAGTCTGGGCCCAGGCTTTGAGTGGGTGAATGAGTGAATGAATGAAAAAGAAATAATGCTGTGGTTTTCTCCTCGGCTCTAGAGGGGCCCTGGCTGAAGCCCTTTCCTTTTCAGGGTGAGCTCCTAATAGTCTCATTGGACAGACGGAAAGCTAGAAGTCCAGGAGAGAGGCGGCAGAATGAACCTCTGGGGGATATGATGCTTCTCGGCTTCCCAGGGAGCTGGGGGTGGGGGGTGGGCAGGGGGATGGGGACCCCAGATAGGAAGCAGAAGAGCCATGGCAGTGGGGGTGTTGGTGGATGACTAGAGCCTCTGCCCCAGGCCTGGGGTGAAGACACTCCCTCTGCTGGAGCTCGCTTCCATCCTGCAGCGGTGGCTGAGGCTCCTGCTTCTCTCTCTTTGTAAATCACCCGCTAAGGGGCTGGGATCTGGGAGGAGGAGCAGGGAGGGCGCTGTTGGGGAAATTTACAGCAGTGATTTTCTCCTCCACCTTGGAAGCTGAGGGGGCGGCTGTAACTCTGCTATGGCTTCTTATAAACATCACCCAGGCCCCTAGCCTGATGTTTCATTTCTCACACAGGGGTAGGGCAAGTCTACTACTGCAGGGAGGATGGAGGGTAGACTTCAGCCAGAACTTCCCAGGTACTGGGAGGATTGGGATACACAGAAATGAGTGAGCAATGGAGGCAGCAGTGCACAGAAGCTGGGGGGTGGATGGGACGGCCTATGGGGTACCACTCATTTATTTAAAAAATATTTAATGGGTGCCTAGTATGTGCCTGGCTCTTGTCTGTGCCAGATGCTGAGCATGAGAAATGTAAGCTGAACTGGCTGGAGCCCAGGGGTGAGATGGACTTGAGTGGAATAACGCCTCAAACACATTGTCACTGGGGATGGCGAGCCTGCCTGCTGGTTCCTTATGGCCAAAGGGAATCCCAGAGCCAGGGAATCACTGCCCTCCAGTGTCTGAGCCCGACCTGAGGCCCAGGAGCTGCCTTCTCTGCCCACACTGACCTCCCTCAAATCAAGGTCTTAATTACAGCTGCCTGCCCTATGCCGGCCTCTTGTGGTGACATCTTCATATGGTCCTGGGTCCATCAAGTTTGCTGGTCTCCGCCAGGTCTCTTGCAAACAAGTGTCTGGAACCCCAGCTTTCTGTGGGCTCAAGCCTGGCCCAGGCCGAGCTGTGGGGTAGCCCTGTTCCTCCTCCTCCCACTCCCACTCCCACTTCTCAAAATGCCCGGAGATCCGGGACAAGGACTCAGGAAAGAGACTTGTCTTAAGCGATGGAGGTGAGAGTGGCAGGGAGAGGGCCAGGGTCATCGTCAGGACCCTCAGAGGATAATTTAAGACGCGTAACAAGGATTGCAGACCCAGAGGCAGCCTGCTGAGGAAGAAAGGGTACTGTGAACATAAGGAAGTCTGGCTCTTGGCTTGGAAACCTTTTGGTTATACAGCATAACCTGGGCAAATCACCAGGCCTCGGTTGGGGTTAAGCACACCAACATTGTCATGAGAACTAAATAGGAAAATACTTTGTAAATTGAAAGGTGCAGGTAAAATACGGGACAAAATTAATAATAACAGACTTTATCAAGCACCTATGCTGAGCCAGACGTTGCCTGGCTCACTCCTCATAGTAACCCACTGGGGCAGACATTGTTACTTTAACATTGTATAAGCAAGGAAACCTTGGTTCACGGAGGTTAAGCAGTTTGCCAGTCTCATGACAAGGACTGGCAGAGGGGATTGGGGCTCAGATGTTAGCTTCCAAAGACTTTAATCTCCATATGTGGGCTGGTGGGTGGGGTGCAGCTGGCCCGGACCTCACCCTGAGCCATGCCAGCCAAGGGGGTCTAAGAACTAGAACTGTTTATTCAAGATTATGTTTATTCAAGATTATTTTACCCACTTTTACTACCTACTTTCACTATTACTAGGTAACGCACACACAAAGTACAAAATTCAAAAGGTACAGGTGGATGAAAGTAGGGAGTAAATCTTCCTCCTACCCCTGTACTCAACCCCCAGTGCCCCTCCTTGGAACAAGCAACCATTATTGCTTGTTTTATCACATGACCTTCCAGAAAGAGCTTATCCATGCACATGAGGCATCTATCTATTTATTTACATACATATTTATATACCGTTTTTCCTCTGTGTCTGTGGGTTTCATGCCCACAGGTTAAACAAACTGTGGATCGAAAATATTTGGAAAAATATTTCAGAAAGTTCCAAAACTTAAAGCTTGAATTTGCCATGTGCCGAGCATGATGCTGAATCCACGTAAATGAAGTAATGTATGGGCATACCCTGCGGTGGCCTATCTGCAGATAGAGCTTATAAAAGGGACTGGAGCATCCCGAGATATTGGTATTCATGGGGGTTCCTGGAAGCAATTCCCCTGCAGATACTGAAGGACAACCGTATATTCAGATAAAGTTTTTGCAAAGAGAGGCACATACCTGCTGTACCTTCTAACGGTCAGAGGTGAGCTCCCTATTACTGGAGGTGTTTGAGCAGTAATAGAAGCTGGGTAATTGCCTGCGATGTTGCAAAAGAGAGCCCAGCATTGGATGGGGCTTCTCCGTCCTATCCTGAGTCTTCTCTGTCCCCATGTTCTGTGGAGGTGGAAATGAGATGTGGAGAGGTGAGGAGTTATGCGTGATCTGTCCCGAATGAGTCTGTAGAAAAGCGAGTGAAGAACAGGGAGATGAGAACGATGCTGGGGCCAAGCCCATGGGAAGATATCCAGTGGTGCTCAGGTCCAAGATGGAGGCAGGCTGGGGAGGCCCAGGCCGCCCAGAAGAGAGTCACCAGGACTTGGGGGTGATCAGGGAAGAATGGCAGCACGTGCACCATCATAGCCCTCCCGTTTGTTTGTAAAGGCTCAGGCAGGAATCTGCCCTCATGATCCTGAGGCCTTGGGTTGCACAGTTCAGAGCGAACCCTGGGGACAGAGAGGGGACAACTGGCGTCTGACCCCCTAAACCCAGCGTCTCCACTGATCAACAGGCCAGATAAGGGATAGGTCACTTGCTGACCTTTGGCTTTGGGTCCCTTGGTAGGGAGGGGGTGGTCATTCTGCAGTAAGAGGGTCCTATTTTCATGACAGGAAGCCCCCCAAAGAATGTCTTGTCTGACTGACCTGTGGTGGCGCAGTGGATAAAGCATCAACCTGGAATGCTGAGGTTGCTGGTTTGAAACTCCAGGCTTGCCTGGTCAAGGCACATATGGGAGTTGATGCTTCCTGCTCCTCCCCCCTTCTCTCTCTCTCTCTCAAAAAAAAAAAAAAAAAAAAAAAAAAAGAAAAGAAAAAAGAAAAGAAAATAAAGCCAAAAAAAAAGAGTGTCTTGCCTACTAATTTCAAACTTTAGTCATTTGCATTCTACTCTCATAAAATTGGCCATTTCTGAGTTTCCCCTGTATTTTTATATATATTTATTTTAGAGAAAGAAAGGGAGAGAGAGAGATCAGTTTGTTGCTCCACTTATTTATGCATTTGTTGGTTGTATGAATACACATTCTTGTATGTGCCCTGAACAGGGGTTGAATCTACAACCTTGGCATATTGGATGGTGCTCTATCCACTGAGCAAACCGGCCAGGGCCTGCTAAGCCATGTTCTTTTTTTAAAAGATATTATTTATTCATTTTAGAAAGGAGAGAAAGAGAGAGAGAGAGAGAGAGAGAGAGAGAGAGAGAGAGAGAAGGTAGAGAGGAGGAGGGGAGGAGGAGGGGAGGAACAAGAAGCATCAACTCCCATATGTGTCTTGACCAGGCAAGCCCAGGGTTTCGAACCGGCAACCTAAGCATTTCAGGTTGACGTTTTACTCACTGTGCCACCACAGGCCAGGCTAGGCCATCTTCTTTGTCTTGCTTTCTTTACTCAGAATTTTATCTGTGACCTTCATTTGTGTTGTTGGGCGAGGCAATAGCTTGCCTTATGCAATTGATTGTATTAATACACCACAATTTATTTATCTAGTCTTTTATTGATAGACATGTGAGTTGTTTTTTTTCTGGTTTGAGGCTATTAAAAACAGTGCTCTGGAAACAGTCATGGTGCTGTCTTTTGGAGGACAGATGAACACATTTCTGTTGGACATACCCTTGGGGGAGCATGTCATATTGTGGCATTTTGCCCTCTATTACTTTTTACATACAATATTATTATTTTTTTTTTTAAACTTCTGTGGTTCTTTAGGTTTGTCGGTTGCATATATATATTTTTTAATCTCTTTTTTTTCAAAGATTTTTATTTATTCATTATAGAGAGGGGAGAGAGAGAGAGAGAGAGAAGGGGGGAGGAGCAGGAAGCATCAACTCCCATATGTGCCTTGACCAGGCAAGCCCAGGGTTTTGAACTGGCAACCTCAGCGTTTCCAGGTTGACGCTTTATCCACTGCACCACCACAGGTCAGGCCATACAATATTATTTTTAAAAAATTGTATTTTACTTAGTGATTTTTAGAGAGAGGAGAGGAGAGGAAAGAGGGAGGGGAGAGAAAGAGAGAGAAAGAGAGAAGGGGGCAAGAGCAGGAAGCATCAACCCATAGCAATTGCTTCCTGTATGTGCCTTGACCAGGTAAGCCCAGAGTTTTGAACCAGTGACCTCAGTGTTCCAGGTTCCAGGTTGACGCTTTATCCACTGTGCCACCACAGGTCAGTCTACATACAATATTGTTAATGGATCCACTTTTGTGTAAAATTAAGTGTACATACAGAAAAGTACACAGCTTACAAATGAATATGTAGATGAATTTTTCACAATGTGAACACACCTTTGTAACTGCACCTAGAGTGAGAAATGAAACATTATTTGACTTCTTACAGTTTGCATTATGTTTCTGAGATTTTTTTATGTTGCATGTAATAGTAGTTTTCATTTTTCATTGCTGTATAATATTCCCCGGTGTGGATAGACCACAGTTAATTTATCCTCTCTTATATTGGTGGACTTTTTGCTATTACTAATTAATAGTGCTCAGCTCTGAAGAATTTGGCACAGGTCTTGAGTATACATACATCTCTATTTCTAGAAGTGGAATTTTTAGTGAAAAAACCTCTTAAGTACATTCATTTCTTTTAAAAAATAATAGACTTTAGCTTGACCAGGCAGTGGCGCAATGGATGGAGTGTTGGCTTGGGACTCTGAAGAAGCTAGTCTGAAACTCGAGGTCACTGGCTTGAGTGCAGGCTCATCCGGCTTGAGTGTGGGATCATAGACATGACCCCATGGTTGCTGGCTTGAGCCCAAGGTTGCAGGCTTGAACCCATGGTTACTGGCTTAAGCCCAAGGGTGCTGGCTTGAGCAAGGGATCACTGGGTCAGCTGGAGCCCCCCATCCCCCCATCAAGGCATGTATGAGAAAACAATCAATGAACAGCTAAGGTGTGGCAACTATGAGTTGATGCTTCTCATCTCTCTCCCTTCCTGTCTGTCTTTGTCTATACCCCCTTCTCTCCCTCTCTCTCTCAAAAATAATAATAAATAAATAATAGACTTAATTTTTTTAGAGAACTTTCAAGTTTACAGAAAAATTGAGCACAAAGTACAGAGTTCCCATACACCCAGTCTCCCTCTGCCCAGTTTCCCGTTATTAACATTTTGCATTGTTGTGGTACATCTGTTACAATTGATGACCAGTATCGATATGCTATTATTACTTGAAGTTCATAGTTTATATTTGGGTTTACTCTTTGTGTTGTACAGTTCTAAAAATCGCCTGTGTTCCCCTCCTGTTGGGCAGATAAAATGTATTATGCTCACTTTGTTAAAGATGGCGTTGCCCACGTGGAGGCTGTTGCCCAGGTGATATTAATGTGTGTTGGGGGTGGGCTGTGGGCAGGCAGAATCCTTGGAGCCTGGGGCTTGGTTTTAGGATTAAGCCTTTCCCACCCGTTTTGATGTGGGGTGGTACAATCCCATCATGCCCCGGATAAGTGACTTTGTATTAGAGACTTCCCTATTTTGTATATTGGATTAAAGGTTTTGATTTCTACACTATAAAATAGGGGCAGAACGGGAGCTTGCTCTCTCTCTTGGTTCCTGAGATTATCATTAGAGAAGAGAGCAGAAAGAGGCCATGTGGCAAGGAGAAGCAGCCAAGATGGCGGAGTGTTGATTGAGAAGCCAGTTTGTGCAGTTTGACGCTGGAGAAGGAAGGAGATGGGGAACAGAGGTGAATAAGTCTGGTGAGCTAGAAACCTTTGATTCTAGGAAACTCGGATAAATCAGTAGCTTTGTGAGCACTGAATGTGAGTGGGTTTTGGAGCCCAGTGTGTGTTTTTTGCTTGCCCGCCGGGTGCAAGCTAGGATTAAAGACTATGGCCCACCAGTTTTTGGCTCCGTTGTTTCTTTACCGACTGTCCGAATCCAATGCGAACCTGAATGAGCCAGGCTTCTGTGATGGTGGCCCTGCCTTCTGGCTTTACACCTCCTTATCCCTCCCTCCCCCCAACCCCTGACAGTCACTGGTCTTTTTATTGACTATAGGTTTGCCTTTTCCAAACTGTCATATAGTTGAAATCATGTAGTGTATAGCCTTTTAGACTGGGTTCTTTCACTTAGGAATATATGCGTTTAAGTTTGTTCCACACCTCTGTGTCTTTTCATGGTTTGACAGTTCATTTCTTTTTAACATTGATCAATATTCTATTATCTGGATTTACCAGTTTGTTTATCCAGTTGCCTTCTGAAAAAACATCTAGTTGCTTCCAGGTTTGGGCAATTATGAATAAAGCTGCTATATTTATATGCATTTTTTCTTGTGGACAATAAGTTTCCAACTCATTTGGATTAATACTAAGGAGTGGGTCAGTATGTTTAGTTTTGTGTGAAACTGGCAAACCGTATTTTCCAAAGTGGCTGCACCGTTTCTATTCCTACCAGCAACGAATGAGAGAGTTCCTGTTGCTCCAAATGTAGCGTTGTTAGCATTTTGGCGGTTAGCCATTCTAATAGGTAGTTAATGGTATCTCATTGTTATTTTAATTTGCAATCCCCTGATGACATCTGCTGTGGAGCATCTTTTCATGTGCTTACTTGTCATCTCTATATCTTCTCCTATGACTGTTCACATCTTTGGCTTCCTTTTTTGAGTTATTTATTTTCTTACTGTTGAGTTTTAGACTGCTTTGTGTATTGTGGATACAAGTCCTTTATCAGATATGTTTTTGCAAATATTCTCTCCCAGTCTGTGGTTTTTCTTTTTCATTCTCTTGAAATATATTCATTTTCAAATGAAACTTCACATCACAGCAGTAACGGAGAAACTGGAATCATTTGCCATGAAAGAAGGTAACCACGAAAAGAAATACAACAGGAAGCCCCATGTTCTTCCATTCTAATGAGTCCTGCCACCTGCTCTGGAGCTCAGAGCCTGAGGCTTAATCTTCCCTGGTAAACAAGGGATAACAAGTGGTAGAGAAGTGCCAGCTGTACTAGTTTCAAACCAAGACCTTCTCCTGGTCAAAATCAGAAAGTTTGAAAAATAATTGGAGTAACTTTTTCCTCTGTGTAAGAAATTATTTAATGCTATCCAGTGTATCTCCTGAAATAATCTCTGTGACCCCTCTGTTCCTTCTTTACCCATCTGATGTTAAAGCCTTTGATCTCTCACCCTCCAGAGAACAGGAAATCCCTCCCTTCCAAGACAGCCTGTTTTTCTAATAGGAAACTATTGCATCAAGCCAAAATCTCCCTGAAACTTCCCCCACTGGTCCTGCCTCTTTACCTTGGGGGATCCCAGGATCAAAGCTAATCCATCTGCCCCAGAGAGCCATTAGTCTTTCAGAGCCTCAGTTTCTTTATATAAAAATTGGGGAGAATAATACTCTCCGGGGAGTGTTTAATGATGAAATGGGATACAATATGTAAAGTGTTCAGCCCCATGCCTGGTGCCCCAGGAGGCGGAAAGAAGGATCTTTTGTTGATTCTGCTGTGAATGTCTCCATGGGAGAAGGTGAAGAGAGGTCGGGACAGGTTTGCCTGGGAGGTATCTAAGCATCATTGGGAGGGGGTCAGGATCTGAAAGTCTGGGGAGGCTCCACCATTCAGTGACTGGACCTGTGTCCTAATAGAACCTTAGGGACAACCCGGCTTAACTTCCTCAATCACAGTTTAAGAATCTGTAAAATATAGAGCCTGAGAAATTGGTTCAAAATCATATGATGAGAGGCAGTGTAGAAACCTGTTGGGGCAGGCAGGGGTTCCTCAGTGCCGTGTAGAAGAAGGAGCACTGTACTTGGAGTCCTGAACCCTAGCTATGGGCTGTCCAGCTATGTGGGTACTTTACTGTGTGGCCTTGGACAAGCATCTTTCTTTCTCTGGCCTCAGTTTCTTCACTTATAAAATGAGGCATTGACCTAAATACTTTTTAAAGTTCCTTTTGGCTCTAAAATTCTATAATCAAGGAGATAGTTCTTGAGCTTGAAGGAAGGGTGGAATCAACTTCTCTAAGAGACAAAGGCATTCCAGGTGGGGAAGACAGCACAGGCAAAGATTGTAAGAGGAAGTAACTGGATTGGACATTCAGGGAGCTGAGACCCCAGACATTTTAAGTGTAGAGGAAAGCACTGAGCATGGTATCCGACTCAACACATTCCTTTCCCTTTCTCTGAGCAAACTTCCCATTTCCACAGCTCTATCTCACTCGTTAAATAGAGGATACTATTGTTGAATCAAAGGCCATTCTGTTCTTCTTTAAAAGCAGTGGAGTTGTTGCTTAGCCTATGGTTGCCCAGCTCACAACCAAATTCTCCAACCCCCTTACAGCTTGGTATGTCCATGTGACAAAGTCCTCACTAATGGAATGGGAGCTGAAGTGATGTGTTGCTACTTATAGAGCCTTAAATACTATTTATGTGTTCTTACCATTTTTTCTCCTTCTTGGAGATTGTCTGTGGACATGCCTGTGACCCAGCTTGATCATGCAGACAAGGGCATCACCAAGGGCTGGTGGAGGAGGCTTCTTGTCTGGCTGTGGGGAGCAACACAGCCCTCCTACTCAGCCTGTTATATGACAATGAGGTACATTTTTCTGTTCTTTAGGCCAGTGGGCTTTTGTTATAGCAGCTCATCCTTTTCCCAGAACTAACACAATGTCTCCAACTGACTAGGGGCAGAGAGACAGTTAGGTGACTTCTCATTGCTGACTTCTGAGGGTGTCTGAGGGCCAGCTTGCTGCTGTGTCGTGAGGAGTTCCATCCTCTGGCCCAACCCCTTCCCTGGGTGATGACTGTAAGTCCATTAAAATGAATGGAAGGTCCCTATCAAAAAATAAAGAAAGAAAGAAAAAGGAAGGAAAGTAAGGAGAGGTAGAAAGACAGGAGAAGTCAAACATCATACCAAAGAATCTTAGGGTCACATCTGTAAGAGGCCTTAGAGGTGGTCTTGTCCTTTCAGCTCCCCTCCTTTCTACAGAGGAGGAAATGCGTCTGAGGAAGTATAGTCATAACATGACTAAAATGCTCGAGAGTTGGGGGACAAGCAGGCAAGCCTGTGTGTGTTTGTGTGTGTGTGTGTGTTTGCGCGTGCATGCGCGTGCTGCTGTCCACGGTTCTGAAATGTCTCCTCCAAGTCATGATTATTTCTCCCATTCTGGGACATTGATGATTCCTGTTTAGTTCTCTTCCAGGAATTATGAACCAAGAAAGAGAGGAGGGGGTTATGGGGCAAAAAAGAGGTCACTGAAAGAGAAGAGAACAAGGATAGAGGCTATAGAGAAACACAGCTGTGACAATGTCAGGGAGAAAAGGAGAGACTTTTGTTATGATATTGTTTTCAAACATCTGCAGTTACCAACTAGAGTCTAAAGATAAAACTGAAGAAGAATAAGAAATGTGTGTCTCAAGTGATTCAAAGCTATGCATGTGCCAACATGAGCAAACTAATTCAGACGGGCATGCAGACCACAAATGGGGGAGGGTGGGTAATGGGTTTGACTGGAGTTATTTTTTGTTTTCCTTCTCTTGCCTGATGAAAATTTTGCAATTTTTACACTGTCACAGAGCAATCAAAACTGTGATTATGTCTTACAATTTTAACAGCTAGTTTCATGTATTTTAAGTAGCTCTATTCAGTTTTAGACAATTAGAACAATTTGTTCTTCCCTGGGAAGTTAAGGGAGAACTGCATTGTGCCTCCACTTCCCACTAAACCTGTGTGGAGAGCAAGCCACACAGTTGGCATTTGTTGAGCAGTGCTCTGAGTGTTTTGTGCATAATAACTCATTTATTCCCCATACTGACCCAGGGAGAGAGGTACCATTACAGCAGAAGTGTCAGAGGGCTAGGTACTTGGTCTGAGATCACCAGCTGGTAAGTAGTAGACTGGAATTTGAACCAGGTAGTCTGGCTCAATAGCCCTTGGCTAGTACAACCTTTGATATCTTTCTTGGGAATAACCTAACCGTATTCAAGCTTCCTGATTCCCATAGTGTACCGTTTCCTCCCCACCAACTCCATGTAGGTATGTCACAGAACCAGGGTTCATTTGCTGAGGAGAGATGCAGTCATAAGGAGTACTGCAGATCTGCTCTGCAGTAGAGCAGGGGACTGGTCTTGGTGGAAAACATGTGGAGAATAAAGCAGCTTCTGCTGAGACCTGGGTGTTAGCCCCACTTCATGCTCCAGGGAGCTCTGGCCAGGGAAGAAGATCCAATTTCCAGACATGGTTGAAACCAGAGCTGGGCTGCCCCCTCCATTTGCCTTCTGTGTCCCTCCTCCATGTGTGCTGATGTGCAACAGGCCGAGGGCACAAGGGGAAGTATTGTTCCTGCCCCCACCTCGTGCGACCCAGCTCCCAGCGGAGCGTGGAGGAGTTTGTGTAACTTTCCTGGGGGTTAAGAGCAGGTCAGCGTAGGGCTGACGCCCAGGCTACTCTCCCAGCAAAGGGAGCCTCAGGCTAAGCCAGGCAGCCCCGTGGGAACAGCAGCGCATACCTGCTGCCCATGCCCTGAAACAGGAGGGCAGCAGGAGCTGCTGGGTGTGAAGATGCAGACCCCAAATCCCCCCGCCGCCCTCCATCTGGCCTGAACCTTGGGCATGGAGGCAGATCTCAGAAGCCAGAACTGCCGGAAACCTGGAGGGAGACATTGGCAGGGGGCAGACTCAGTGCCTGAGAGGGAAGAAGAGCAAACAGGAAGCATACACTTTACTGCGTGCCATTCATTCACTCATTCATTTAATCAGCCATCACTGGGGGATGATAACTGTGGACACTATCCTGGGAGGTTCATTACATTTCTCATTCAGATTGGCATTCAGGGAAGGAAATAGAGGCTCAGAGAGGGAATGAAATCTTTCCAAGTTCACACAGCTGGTTTGAGGCACATTTGCTGAGCGCCCGTCCTAGACTCTCACCTGCGCACCAGACATGTAAGTGCGTGTACGTGGTACACAGAAAGTCATTTGGGAAAGGGGTCTTAAAAACCTATCTGATCCATTTTCCTATCTCCTGGCAAATATGACAGAGTCAATTCCACTCAACAATTTATTTGGTGTCTATTCTGGGCAAAGTACTTAATTGATTCTTTTCTTCTGGGAAGATTTCCAGGAACCAACCAGCCTCCTGAATTGGGAAGTTACTCCTGATAATATCTTTCCTCCCTTAATTTAAGCCATTTTCCCATTTGTCATACACAGGATATGAACATACAGTAGCTTATGTTTCAAGCAAAGGTCTTTCCCATCACAAGATGACTGAAGGCTGGAACGGGACCGTGAATGTGGAAGTTTAAAGGCATGCTCGCTCCCTGACACCTGGGAGAGAGTCAGAGCTCAACAGAGATGGGTGGACTGAATGGGAATGTATACAAAATCCACTGTTTAAGCAGTACTTAAAAGTTTATAGAAGATGTTCTTGTACACTCTCTCTGTCAGTCTACAAAGCAATCCTGGAAGGCAGGCGCTTTATCTCCCTGTCACAGAGGAGCAGGTTGAAGCCCGAGAGCATGAGTGAGTTGTGGAGGGCCACAGAGCTCATGAGCAGAGCGTTGTTCATGCACCCAGGCTTCTTGGCTCCTTCTGTAACACCGTGTAATTCGGGCGCATGTGCATGGTACTAGTGGGCAGTATAATGTCGGTGGCAGGCGTGTGTCTCTGGCATTCTTACAAAGAGGGAAATGCTCGGTTGGGCTGGAAGCCCAGTTTCTTCCTTCCCTGGAGGGGGAGTGGAGGTGGAGGGGGGACTTCTATCTGTCCAGATGTGTTGAAAGGAAGAGTGAGTTCATGGCTGAGGTTAATGATCCCTGCGGCCCACATCGCTGGCTGGAGGGAACAGGTGGCCAAAGCCAGGCTGACCATCCAGGGAATGGAGTTGGCTGAGTTAGGAGGTACTGGCTGCAGTCCACTCCCCCTCCCCCCACACAGGGGGACAGATTGGGGGCATCTCACCCCACTTCCCACCCTTAGTTCAGATCTTCATCAGCCATATTCTGATCATTACAACTGCTTTTCCACAGATCTGCTGTCCCCAGCCCCATCTAGTGCCACACTGCCTCCTTGCTGTTGGCAGAGCGGGGTTTATGCGGCACAAACCTGCTTGTGTCCCTTCTCTCCAGAGAATCCTTCAACCTCCCCCTGACCCCCCACCCCGTGCAAAGCCCAAACCCCCAAACAGACCTTTTTCATTTGGCCCGAACTTACTCTTCTCAACTTGACCACAAACTTCCCTTCATGCACCTGTGGCCTCACAGGGGCTTCCCAGCCACCCCTTTGTCCTCGCTGTTCCCTCTGTCCTCCCCCTCAGTCTCCAGCATTGATCTTTCCCTCTTCAACCTGCAACTCAGTTTTTTCTCCTGTGATATTTACCATCTTCTTACTTGTGTTTCTGTGCATTTTATCTCCTGCCCTGGACCAAGAGCACCTCAAGATGTATCTCCTTTAGTCCCTTCTGGCTCCCAGCCCAGCAGTTACTCATGGCAGGGGCGTAGTGGCCCACAGTGGGCATGAGCTGATGGGGGGCAGGTAGAGGAGAATGCTCACAGCGCAGCCTCCAGAGCCAAGTGCAAATCCTGGCTCTGCCACTTAGCTGTACTACTTTAGGCAAGTTGCTTAATGTCTTTTTTTCTCATTTTTTTTTTCACCTATCAAATGAGGATAATAGTATCTGCTTTTGATTCTTTGAGGATTAAATGAGATAACAGATTTTTAAAAATTCAGAACAATTCCTGGAACACAGGATTTACTAAATGTTAGGTGTCATTTATAACTTAGTCACATCAATGGGCTAGATGGGCTTTGATTGTCAAATGAGAATGTCCAGTGCAGAGCGAGAACTAACGTTTATTGAGCACCTGACATGTGCCAGGCAAGGTGTGAGGCATTTTCACAGGCTTTTCCTCATTCGCTCCTCGCAGGGATGCTGGGAAAGAGACAGCACTCCCATTTTTCATACGAAGAATCTGAAGTTTGGAGAGTAAGTGATGGGCTTGTAGACACACAGAGAGAAACCACAGGCTGAAGTCAGTCCCACATCCACATACCCCCACGCTCTGTCCTTTCTTTGTTTAACCTTGCTGACTTGGGGATCCAGAGGTAGATCCCTGAGAAAGAGCCACTAGAAGGAGATACCTACCTTTCCCAGTCCCTCTCCAAAACCTACCCTTCCAGGGAGCATGGAGCTGGGGTCGAGGTCAAGCTGGGGTGCCAGCGCGTTGGGAACTTTCCTGAGTCCCCGTGGACCCTCCTTTGCTCTCCTCCAGCAGCTAAGCCAGGATTGCTTCTTGGGCTCAGTCTGGTTGGCTTGAGGCCAATTCCAGGTGTTACACATCAGGCCTGGGCTCCCAGGAGGCTGCAGGACATGGGCTAGGTGCCTCCTCTAGGGCCTTGACTCAATCACTGTGGCTGGAGGCGAGGATCGGGGCACACAAAGATTGAATTAGTCCAGAGCTGATCCCTCAAGCTGTGGGTGGTCCAGTCTCAGCAGACCACCTGGGCAATGAATGGGTGAGGAGTAGTGTCCCACAGGGAATCTGGGTTTTGATTTTCAGAAGGGGTGAAAGGGTGGTAAGTGCTGGCCAGTCAACAGCAATATACCCCGCACACCATCTCCACCAGCGAAGAGAACATGTCCATTCAAACAGCCCAGCCTTGTTTCTGAATTCCCCTTTCTACCCCCTCCTTTCATCTCATTCCATCCTACTCCTGAACTTGCAGCTCAGGCTTTGTCTTAGGTCAGGGTCCCTAGAAGCAGAGCCTGAGACAGGGATTTGAGTACACGTGATTTATTTGGGGTGTGGCGTTAGAAGAAAGGGCATGAGAGGAGCAGAATCAGGCAATGGAAGGAGCTTAGCAAGGATGCAGTCTCAGCTGGGCTCTCGCTTCAGCCTGATCCCCCAGGCAGCCCGGGAGCATCAGCTGCACCTGAGTTGGTCCCTCCTTGAGGCAAGGGAGCCAGCCTTTTGCTTCCCCTGCCTTCCCTCATGTTGGTCACTCATGGGTTGTGGGCTGCCTAGGCATGTGTAACCTCTCAGGGGAGGCAGCTCCCATTCACCAAGGGTGATTCTCCAGAGATCGGACACCTAAGAGCCATTAGCAGCTGACACAGCAGCAGAGAGGATTTGGGCAGAGCATCCACTGCAGGCTCCTTGCCTGACCTTTAGACTGAACACTGAGTCTTGTTTCCTTGGCAATCACCTGACTCCCTCAAGGACCCCTGGACTAAATCACCTTCATATTCCTCTGGTTTCTTATAAATGCCTCTCCCAACTTGGTGGACTCTAAGGGCCTCCTGCCTTTGACACTGTCCCCAAGGCGGCCCCTGGAGCAGGAGCCAGCCAGAGCTAGCTGCCCTGTGCCGGGATGGAGTCTGACTATCATCAGCTACTTCAGCATTGGGCTGCCTGGGACATCTCCTGCTCCTAGTGAATGCATTGGCTTGCCTCCTTCCAGGATGGTCAATTCTGTTGGCCCTTTAGTTCCCTCGCCCTGGTAACTCTCTGGCCAAAATCCAGCTACTTCTGAGGCATATACTCTGCCTTGTTTGAGGGCTTTGTGTATCTAGTTTGAGTGGCCACTTATACAAACTTAAAGGACAAACAACAGATGTTCGTAGACATGTGACCATCAAAGGGTTAACACTGTAATATACCAAAAGGTCTTATAAATCAATCACAAAATATAGGAATGCTGTGATAAAAAAAATTGGTCAAAGGACTTGTACAGGCAATATTACAAAGAAGAAATAGAAATAGTCAATATGCATCTGAGAAGGTACTTGACCTCACTAGAAATCAAAGACATTAAAATTAAAGCAGTGATGAGGAATCATTTTTCCCCCACTTTTTCAACTGGCAAATATTCCAATGTGAGTGTGGAGAAATGGTCACCCTGTGCCCTGCGGGTGGGACCATAGAAGTGTAAAGAAGTACATTTCTGGAAGGCATTTAGGAACCCTTAGCAAACTTTAAAAATGTGTATTACCTTCGAATCTGCAATTCATCTTCTTGGAATTTGTCTTAAGGAAACACTGGAAGAGGTGCTCAAGGATGTGTGTGCAGTGATGTTTATTTCAGCACTATTTATAATAGTAAAAAATGGAATGACTTAGTGACCCATCAATAGAGAACTGGTTAAATCAATTATAGTTCATTCATATAATGAAATCTTATGCAGCCATTAAAATTAATAATATACCTCTGTGTCCACCAACATCAAAAGAGCCCCAAGATCCATTAAATTTTTAAAAGTTATAAAATATAGCCTGACCAGGCGGTGGCGCAGTGGATGGAGCGTCGGACTGGGATGCGGAAGACCCAGGTTCGAGACCCTGAGGTCGCCAGCTTGAGCGCGGGCTCATCTGGTTTGAGCAAAAAGCTCACCAGCTTGGACCCAAGGTCGGTGGCTCGAGCAAGGGGTCACTTGGTCTGCTGTAGCCCCCCGGTCAAGGCACATATGAGAAAGCAATCAATGAACAAATAAGGTGTTGCAACACGCAATGAAAAACTAATGATTTATGCTTCTCATCTCTCTCCGTTCCTGTCTGTCTGTCTGTCCCTGTGTATCCCTCTCTCTGATTCACTCTCTGTCTCTGTTAAAAAAAAAAAGTTATAAAGTATCATGTAGAATATGCTTTATCTGTGCTGAATTTTTTTTCACCTACATGTGTACATAGGCCCAGGAAAGTGTCTGGAAGGTTGTTCATCAGTTTCTGGGAATAGTGGATTCTGTGGGTTTTGCCTTCTATGTGTCACCAGTGCTGTGTCACCCTCTGAGCTTGCCACGCACCCCCCTTTTCATTCTAGTGGAGTTGACTCACCCTAAGGTCAAAATGGCTGACTTTGTCCTTCATATAGGCTCAAAGGGATTAACCATGGGAACCCGAACCAATATGGCTTATTCTGGAGCTCCTGAGAAAGATTGTGTTGCATAGCAGAACCTTCCCAAATGCATTGGTGTAAAACAACAACCATTTTACAACATTCTGTTATCAGGAATTTGGAGAGTACCCAAGTGGAATGGCTTTGCTCTGTGAAGTCTGGCACCCTGAGAAGTTGTGGATGACTTGAACAGTGGGGGTCTGGAATTGTCTGGAGAGTTCTTTGCTCACACATGTGACACCTAGGATGACTTGAGAGCTGGCCTTCACAGGAACTGTTGACTGGAGCACAGATTGTGGCTTGGGCTTCTAACAGCATGGCAGCCAGGTCCCCAGGGGGAGTGTCATCAAGAAGGAAGAATCTGGACAGTGAGGATTTCAAGAGATGGAGGCAAAGCTACAAAGCTGCATCTGATTGGTCTTAGATACTGTGTCAGCATCACTTCCGCCACATTCTATTGGTTACAAATGAGTCATTAAAGCCATCTCAGATTCAAGGGGAGGAGACTTAGACTCTTAGACTCTGCCTTTTAATGGGGAAGGGCAAGGTCACATTGCTGAAGAGCATGTGAGATGGGAGATATTGTGGTCTCTTATGGCAAAGAAAGCCTTCCATAGACAGCCTGTCTTCCCCGCTGGGGAAGCTTAGAGAGACAGGATCTGGGATAGCCACCGCCACCTTGCAACCACAAAGGGGAAGCCTGAGCACAAAGCCAGTTTGGAGGAGAGCAGAGGGATGTGGGAGAGCAAGTGTGTGTGTGTGTGTGTGAGAGGGAGAGAGAGAGAGAGAGAGAGAGAACGATCAAGTCCAGAGGACATCATCTGAAGCCAGCCCCACCCCGACTCCTCAGTCCCATGAGCCAATAATTCTCTTTTGCTTAAGCCAGTTTGAGCTAGGTTTTCTATCTCTTGTAGAAGAAATAGTCCTAATCAATACAGAGGGATTTTTATAAGAATGTTACTCTCTTTTTCTATACTTTTTCCATATTACTTGAATTTTCTATGATGAGTTTGTCATATTTTCAGTGTTTTAAAAATTTTAAGTTAAGCAGTCATTTGTGAGTCACAAATGGCAATAAGCATGACATTAACAACATCACATTTCGATCCATCTATTATCCTTTGCTCATCATTATCTTTTGTCTGTTGGCGTGCAACACCCACAATTGCATCCTGTCACCCTCACAAATTTCTAAGTTTGCTTTTAGCATCTTCCAGCTTTTTCACTCGACACCCAGTCAGCCAGTGGCAAAGATTCTGGTCCTGCCTGGTTCCCAGCATCCAGAACCTTCAGTCTAGACACATGACAGAAGTGAGCAGAATCATTCTGACCAAGGTCTGTCAGTGCCAGAATGTGCTGTGGGAAGACACAGAGAAAGAAACATTCTTACTGAAGTGGAGATGACAGGGCATTCCTGGCAGAGGGGCCACCTTGAACAAAGGCCTGGTAGTGAGAACATACAGGATGTGCGGTTAGCATGGTACCAAACAAGTGACTGCAAATTAGGGAGTGTGATATGGGGGCTGGGGGGAGACTTAGATGACAGGTTAGAGTCTAGGCTGGGGAGGGCCTTGAATGCCAGCATAAGGAGTTTGACTTTATTCTGAAGATAATGGGGAGCCACTGAAGGGCTTTACACAGAGAAGTGCCATGATCAGATTTTGAGATGGGAAGGTAGCTCTGATGTTGATGCATAATGGATAGAAGAGGCCTGAGCCCAGATAAGCAGGTACTGTAATAGTCTAAGCAATCAATAGAAAGGGCCCAAGTCACCTGCCAGCCTTGTAGCTACTCTGTCCAAGCTCCACCTAAGAGCAAAGGTGCTCCTTGCTGTCCCTGCCTTCTTTGGAGCCTCCTTTGAGTTGGCAATGCTCAGATATGGGGGAGACGGCGTGTGGCCCTCCCCAGACAAAATGGGGCAGTCGTGGTGTGTGGCGGCCCGCGGTACTTAAATGCAATAGCTGATCTAATCACAGTCTTGCTCTCTGGGAAGCTTTTTGCTGCATTTTAGCACAGAAAAGTGTTGCCTTTCTGTCTTTTGTGGCTGGAGATGCTATTTAAGAAAGAAAAAAAAAATCAATATGCCTTCTCTGGCTTTCAGTATTTTTCCCCAAAATGTGTTTCTTTAGGGAAGTGGTGGAGGTGGGGGTGGGGTCGAGGAGCGTTTTTGTCATTCATAAGCCATGGTGACAAATCCTTGACATCATTCGCAGTTCCTATCGATCAGCTCCATCCATGGCACCAGAGGACAAATAGAAATCATTTGTCTGTCTTGGCTCCCAAACAGCCTGAGACAAAGGGCTCCACAGCAATCAGCAGCTGGAGGTATTAGCAGCAGGTCAAGTTCGGAGGTCAGAGGTCAAACAGGTTGTCATCAGTTTCTCACAGCTATCAGAGCAAGGACAGGGGAGGGGCTGAGTAAAACCCACCAACAACACAGCTGGTTCTTATTAGCCAAATCCTGCCTCTCTGTAAAGAGAGATAGACCAGTCAGGTCCACACCCACCCCAGGGACACCCTGGGGTGCCAGGTTTCATGTGATGGCAGCAGGGCCGGGGGTAGTGAGAGGCCGAGGAAAAGGAGAAGCAAGATCTGAGCTTTGCCTCCCACTATCCATCCTTCACTCTTCCAGGGGAAGCCCTGAGTTACTCTGTCCTGGGCCCTGAAAGAGAGCGAGAGAGAGAGACCTTGGGTTTCATTGAGAGCCTGAGCAAGCAAGTTAATCCTAGACAATTGGAAGTGGCTTAGATGGCCTGGGAAACGGGGGTTGCAGCCAGGGGACAGTTGAATCAGTTTAAGTCCCTGATTATACACCACCTGTTTTGGTTTCTCCTCCGACCCTTGAGAGGAGGAAACCCAACTCTTAAGGCAATTAATCTCTTGGAGAAAGATACAGAAAGATAAGGGTGGCGAATCCAGCCCTGGGGAGTGACACACATAGGAGGTGACTCAGGAATGCAGAAGAAGCTGGAAACAGGATGGCAGCTTACAGCTCTTCTCCTTGAGCACGTAGCCCCAAGACTCTGGGCCTACGGTGGGGTGATCTCACTTTCAGACCAGTAGAACCCTCTGAGGGTTGTCCCATTTTACAGATGGGGGCAGGGGGCACTGAGAGATTGGATCACCAGTATCAGTGAAGCCGCAAGGAACCCCAGCACATATCTGAGAAGTGGCTCTTCATGTAACAAAGGAACAGGCACCTTTGAGGGGGTCCATGCCTCAGTGAATACAAGCCCACCTAATGGGAACATGGTGAGAGTTCTGGGTCCCTGGTCTTACCAGCTACTCCCTTGGTGTGCCCCCGAACACCCAAGAACTATATTGTCTTATGAGGATGAAAGGACCCAGAGGTGAGACTGGCAGCTCCAAGGAGGACCCCCCCCCCCAGTCAGGAAGAGAAAGATGACTCAGGAGTGTGGAGCTGGCCAGTTGTGATCCCTTACTGGCCCAGGCTGGCCTGCAGGATTTGACCACACTAACCAGGTGGCAAATCCAGCTCTCAGGAGCCTTCGAATCAGGTAACAAGAATGATGGTTTCTCTTTGGTACCACTGAGTCACAGAGACACAGGAATGGGTAGGTTTAGTGCATGCCAGAGACATGAGTGGGCTTTCACTGAGAGGTCTCTGCTAGAACAAGGGCCTTGCTTGCGTCCAAAAGGGCTCCAGGGGACATAGGGATGTGCACCTGTTATTCAACTCTCTAAGGGACCTTTAAACTTGAAGTGGTGAACACATAATGCAATATAGGGATGATGTATTAGAGAATTGTACCTGAAACCTATATGATTTTATTAATCAATGTCACTCCAATAAATTCAATAATTTTTTTAGAAGTCAGACACAAAAGAACAAAAAAAATAATAAGAGACCTTTGTTTTTGTTTTGTTTTTGTATTTTTCCAAAGCTGGAAATGGGGAGAGACAGTCAGACAGACTCCCGCATGCGCCCGACTGGGATCCACCCGGCACGCCCACCAGGGGGCGACGCTCTGCCCACCAGGGGGCGATGCTCTGCCCCTCCAGGGCGTTGCTCTGTCGTGACCAGAGCCACTCTAGCGCCTGGGGCAGAGGCCAAGGAGCCATCCCCAGTGCCCGGGCCATCTTTGCTCCAATGGAGTCTTGGCTGTGGGAGGGGAAGAGAGAGACAGAGAGGAAGGAGAGGGGGAGGGGTGGAGAAGCAGATGGGCGCTTCTCCTGTGTGCCCTGGCCGGGAATCGAACCCGGGACCCCTTGCACGCCAGGCCGACGCTCTACCACTGAGCCAACCGGCCAGGACAATAAGAGACCTTTAAGAAGTGGGAGAAAAGCCCTGGCCGGTTGGCTCAGCGGTAGAGCGTCGGCCTAGCGTGCGGAGGACCCGGGTTTGATTCCTGGCCAGGGCACACAGGAGAAGCGCCCATTTGCTTCTCCACCCCTCCGCCGCGCTTTCCTCTCTGTCTCTCTCGTCCCCTCCCGCAGCCAAGGCTCCATTGGAGCAAAGATGGCCCGGGCTCTGGGGGATGGCTCTGTGGCCTCTGCCTCAGGCGCTAGAGTGGCTCTGGTCGCAACATGGCGACGCCCAGGATGGGCAGAGCATCGCCCCCTGGTGGGCAGAGCGTCGCCCATGGTGGGCGTGCCGGGTGGATCCCGGTCGGGCGCATGCGGGAGTCTGTCTGACTGTCTCTCCCTGTTTCCAGCTTCACAAAAATGAAAAAAAAAAAAAAAAAAAAAAAGAAGTGGGAGAAAAGGAAAGGGAACAGGGTAGCGGGGTTGGGTAGATTGCTATGTTAGAAAAAAACCTCAACAATCCCCGGGTTACACAGCCTGAACCAGGAGCCCTTATTGTATACAATAACTAAGGGCTGTGGCTATAAAAGGGTAGCACGAGAAATCTGCAGCTTTGCACATGGGACAAACTGCATAGATCTAAATACACACATGTGCATGCAAAGCTGGTGAAATCCGAGCAGGGTCAATGGATCACACCAGTGTCAATTTCCTGTTGGTGATATCGTCATCACTTGTTATTATGTAAGATCTTAGCATTGAGGGAAACTGGATAAAGGGTTTGTGAGATTTTTCTGTACTATTTCTTACAACTGCATGTGAGTCTATAATTATCTCAGAAGGAAGAAATGTATAAAAAGGGAGAAAATAACTAAAGAGCCCTCTGTTCCCCCAACAGAGTTCTGTTCTCTGCTGCTTGACATGGAAACAGAAAAGCAAAGGCAGGATAGGAACAAGCCCTCAAACCATGAGCTCTCTCAATATAGGAGACAGAGAGGAATGGCCCACATTATATTTAATCACACATTGTTATCCCACTTTTTGGAGGAGAAAACTGAGACTCAGAATGGAGTAATCATTGGCCTGAGGGTCTGGCATCTCAATCCTGGTGGGCTGACTCCGAAGTGTGGGCTCTTTCCACAACACCATCTGGTTGTTTCTACCTCCTGAGCCCCAGAAAGTATGCTCCCCCATGGCAGACTTAACCCGGGAACGTGTCATTTTCATTATTCATTAAGCACTTTGTCACCAAGAGTGTAGAGTTAAAAAAATAAAAAAGTAAAACAAGGCCCCTGTCCTTGAGACTCTGAGTCTGTGCCCGTGCACAGAAGACGCACACGCCTAGGGATGAGCTGGACTTTCCTGACAGCGACACAGGGTAAGAGCCGGGGAGATCTGTGGGGAGTGGGCAGATAGGGAAGGCCTCTTGGAAAGGGGGGTCTATGTCTTTTTTCAACTTTTCATGGTAAAATATGCATAATGTAAAATTAACTATCTTAATAATTTTAAAACATATAGTCCAATGGTATCAAGTACATTCATATTGTCCTAACCCTAACCCTAACCCTAACCCTAACGTCATGCAGCTCTCAATCACCAGTCTTCCGCAGAACGCTTTTCATCTGGCGGAACTGAAGCTCCGCATCTATTGAACAATAACTGCTTATCCTCCCCTTCTCCCGCACCTGGCATCCTCCATTCTACTTTCTGTCTCTAGGATTTTGACTACTCCAAGTACTTCATATAAGTGGAATTATATAGTATTTGTCTGTGACTGGCTTATTTCACCTAACATAATGTTCTCAAGGTTCACCCATGTTGGACCATGTGTCAGAATTCCTTCCTTTTTAAGGCTGAATTATACTCCATTGTATGGACATACCACATTCTGCTTATCCATTCACCTCTTTTTTTTTTTTTTTTTAACATTTAAAAATATATATATATATATTTTTTTAAATAAATTTTTATTAATGGTAATGGGATGACATTAATAAATCAGGGTACATATATTCAAAGAAAACA